>NW_024044348.1:3108355-3392564 GCF_014851395.1 Micropterus salmoides | reverse complement strand
CAGTGTGTTCTGATGTGGATCAGTGTGTTCTGGTGTGGAATAATGTTTCTGATGTGGATCAGTGTGGTTCTGGTGTGGATCAGTGTGTTCTGGTGTGGAATAATGTGTTCTGATGTGGATCTGTGTTCTGGTGTGGATCAGTGTGTTCAGGTGTGGAATAACGTGTTCTAATGGATCATGTGTTCTAGTGTGGAATAACATGTTCTGATGTGGATCAGCGTGTTCTGGTGTGGAATATGTGTTCTGATGTGGATCAGTGTGTTCTGGTGTGGAATAACATGTTCTGATGTGGATCAGTGTGTTCTAGTGTGGAATAATGTTCTGATGTGGATCAGTGTGTTCTAGTGTGGAATAGGTGTTCTGATGTGGATCAGTGTTTTCTGATGTGGATCAGTGTGTTCTGGTGTGGAATAACGTGTTCTGATGTGGATCAGTTGTTCTGATGTGGATCAGTGTGTTCTGGTGTGGAATAAGGTGTTCTGATGTGGATCAGTGTGTTCTGGTGTGGAATAAGGTGTTCTGATGTGGATCAGTGTTTTCTGATGTGGATCAGTGTGTTCTGGTGTGGAATAACGTGTTCTGGTGTGGATCAGCGTGTTCTGATGTGGATCAGTGTTTCTGGTGTGGAATAACGTGTTCTGGTGTGGATCAGCATGTCCGGTGTGGAATAACGTGTTCTGGTGTGGATCAGCGTGTTCCGGTGGGTCAGCGTGTTCCGGTGTGGATCAGTGTGTTCCGGTGTGGATCAGCGTGCTCTGATGTGGATCAGCGTGTTCTGGGGTGGAATAACGTGTTCTGATGTGGATCAGTGTTTTTAGTGTGGAAGGTCACGTGGTTGGAACATGTGTTTGGTTCCCAGCAGCTGTTGGTCGATCTGATCTTTTCCCACATGTTTCGACCTGCAGAGAAACTCTGAATATTAATGGGTTTTTTTGCAGTGGAAAATGTGTCTATTTAACAGTAGGCCTACTAAAATGTTGCTCATTTCGTGTTTTATGAAATGCTGTCAAAACATGTTCAGCATGTCAGAGTAGCAGCGCTAATAATGAAAAACTCTTTTTAAACTACATTTATTTATTTCAGCTGCACCACATTCATCCTCACATACACACAGAAATATTTACATCATATCCACATCCAATCAGTGTGACTACAATATGATGATTACTGTTCATTGATCAGTTTTTATAGATTAGTTGTAGGTAGACAGTGATTACTGCAGCACTTGTGCAACTGTTGCCAATCTGACAGCTGCCTTAATGTCCACAGAGTCAATTTGTTATAAAGGACATTGTAGCCTATAGATTTTATTCTGTGCTGAGGATAAATCCACAATGTCCAAAGATAACTCTCTGCCTATACAGCGATGACAGATTGATCATAAAAGCGTCACGTTCAAGATCATGTTTGGTTATAAAACTAATAGCCTATCAATGTTTTCGATGTTTCTAAAGACGTAATTGCATTCCAACATGTGCTTTGATATAGACAGAATGAATGAATAAATGTCAGACAGCCGCTTCAGGCTCCGCAAGAGGACTCAGCGTTTGATGCTTTATGCAAAATGATTTTATTGTAAAGATTGAGTAACTTTTGTTTTGAAAATGTTCATACCTACATTTAAGCCTCATCTCTTCACAATAAAAGCCTCTTTTCTGAAATCTACATTGAGAACTAAAAACTGAAATGAATGCAGCATGTTCATGTTGTTAGAGGAGTTACTGACATACTGGAAAGAAGCTGCGATACAAACGGATGGTGAGGCTGCTGTTATCCATTCAGTCTAAATCATTTTCATATCAGTAAATCATTGAAGCTCTCTGCCGATTTTACTGTTTTTATCCTTCTATAAATAGTCAAGGCCAAAAATATGGGCACCCCTGCATGTCTGTCCTATAATGCACTACTTCTCCCAGAAAACTGTTGCTATTCCAAATGCTTTGTATTCTGAAGTTATTTCTTTTGTTTGCGTTGGAGCAACACAAAAAAAGCAGAGAAATGAGCCAAATCTGAGACGTTCCACACAGAACTCCAAAAATGGACTGGACTAAATGATTGTTGGATCATTAAAGAGGTCAAAGGTCAAGGCTCTGAGCTGTTTGTACTAACAGACAATAAAACATATATAAACATCACATCACTCAGATCGAAGTTTGTGTTCATTTTCTGTCATCACCCAAAATACACAAACATCTTTATTCATACACTGCTATGACAGAGTAGTTTATTTATTTATCTTTTATTGAAGAAGGTGTGTGTGTGTGGGGGGGCAATAACAGAATAAAGACGAGGGCATAAGGCTGCTGGATCCAGGTCCTGCATGAGTTCTGGTTCAGTTTGGGAGTAAACCAATGACTGTGTCTAAAGTCTGTCATCGCAGTGTTGTTCTTCTGTGAGATCTGTTTCACATCCTGAGATCAATAACTGAAAACAAGAATACCCAATCCAGACGTTGTTGACGTCAGCTGTTCAGACTGAATCCTCACGTTGTAGGATTCATTACAGGACATATACAGCAATGCATTTAGAACCAGAGCCAGGAGCTCACCTGGTGGAAGGTGCACCATGTACCGAGGCTGATTCCTGTTCTCTCTTGTCTCTCTTCAGTGTTGCCACACTATTGATCAGATTACAAACAATCGTTAAAACTAAAAGTCAGTCACTCTTCGAATAAAGCTGCTGCATTCATCATGTTTCCTTTCTTTGTTTGAACCAAGCAGGAACCTCCGGTCTGAAAAGTGAAGTCAGTGCTGAAGAGCTTTAAACCTGCATTCTCTCCAGCAGCCAGCAGGGGGCGACTCCACCGGCTGCAGAAAGAAGTGTGATTGTATAGCAGTCTATGAGAAAATGTTTCTACTTCTCAGCTGATTTATTCCCTCAGTAAACAGTTTGCTAATGAGTTTCTGGTCTCAGTTGCTAGAAAGCAGGGGAGGCTTTAGGGCGGGGCTACAAGGTGATTGACAAGTCGCTACCATGGCGACCTGTCAATCAGGATAGAGGCGACTCGTATCCGCTGCTCTGTGTACATTTAACCAACGCCACTGAAAAAGCTTATCAGGAGTTGGTGCTCATTTTTCCTGTAAGTACGTTTTGTTTTAAGCGTGTTTGTCGCTAGCCAAAATTAGCATCCCAGCTAATATCACAGTTAGCGTGAAATACAGATGCATCTTGCTAACCAAGCTAGCTAGCACCCCCTCGTCCAAATATGGTCACATCTTGTTCCAAAAAAACAACATGGCGACGACCGAAATGCCAAACTGGAAGCTTCAAAACGGCGGTCCAAAAACCAACGGGTGATGTCACGGCAGCTACGCCCACTTCTGTTATATCGTCTTTGTTTGGAACAGAAGTTGGCCCGAGATCATGTTAGTATTAGATTAGCTGCAGCTTAGAGGACATTTGTTCTGTAAACATGAAACCAGTCAGAGAGGATGCATCTGTCTCTGAGGACTTGAAAGCATGAATCATTTCGCTTTAATAAAATTACAGTTTTTCTCAATCGATTTGACACATTTGCTGAATCCTCACACCACGTGGTACATTCAGCACACCACTCTATGTGACCTGTAAAAGGTGATTACTCAACCAAAAGAACTAACTGTGTTTCAAATGTAAATAAATCCATCAATGAATAAATCATTGTAATCCGAACAAAAGGCTCCTTTTTGCTCAGACCAAGACAGTCAGAGTGCAAAGACATCTTGTGAAATGACTCTGACAGTGTGGTAGTTTCCCACTGTGTAGTATTGTCCAGTTGCTAACATGGCACACACTCTACTTTAAACCAAACATTTATGTGACGACACTGTGGACGGGCCCGGATCAGGCTGCACTCTCCCACCTGTCATACTTAGACCACGGGTGATCACATGGTCGATAAGTGATTTCTCTGTGTCTGTGTTCTCTTGCTCTTCCCTTCGCACTCTAATTCCCCTTCCTCTTCCACAGACAGACTCGTGCCCACTCGGTCTCCTGCACGCTCCATATTCCACAGCTGTGTCCCACCCTGCAGAACAACGAGTTTCACCTGTCAGCTAAATTGGACAGCAGTTGTTTCGTCCCCATCTAACCTAAGTCTATCTATCTCACAACTTTTACAAAAATACCACATAATTATCCATCCATCCATCGTCAACCGCTTATCCTGCGTACAGGGTCGCGACCACATAATTATTATGTATCTAATATAACTGTGACAGGTTACTGTGATTGTTGGTATTTGGCATGTAGGGATTTACACAATGAACATGTGTATAAGAAATATGAGTCAATAGCAGACAAAAGTATTTTGATCTAACTCATTTTGTGCCAAAGTAATTATAAACAACTGACATAATGTTCATATAAATACTCATACAGTTTGACAAAGTTCAATAGTCATTCTATGATTGTGCCAAAGCGATTGAGAAAAACTGTAATAATAATACTTTTTCATTTCTCTCTGGCTGATTGGGCGGATAGGGCTCAAATGTTTTCCTGACCTGCTGACTGGAGCACCCCCCGCGGTTTAGGCGGTCAGACCATGAACCCCGGTCCAACTATGAACCTTCCTCCATTATAACTCTCCAACAAAAGTGTAAAATCCCCCAAAACAACACACCTCAGTGATTTTCACCCTTTTTATTATAATTGATTGTCCACACATTCTGTCAGTGTCTGTCAGTGTCTGTCAGTGTGCGATGGCGGCTCAGCCTCTGAGCTTTTAGTTGGCGGCGAGGATCTGGTCGGCCCAGGCACGGAGCTCGGTGACACGGGCGTAGACGGCAGGAGTGGAGGTAGAGCAACGGCTGCTTCCCCAGGAGACGATACCAACCAGAGTCCAGACGTTGTCCTTCTGACAGACCAGAGGACCGCCAGAGTCGCCCTGAAACACAACATGTTAATAAATAAACACCAATAAAGAGTGTGATCAACTGAAACCGTGACGGACAGGTAGGTGGGCGGGGCCTCACCATGCAGGAAGTGGCTCCGGCTCCTCCAGCACAGATCATCACGTCGGAGATGTTGCTGCCCCAGTGGGTCTTGCACTGCTCGTTGGACAGCAGGGGCAGGGCGGCCTGCTGCAGCTTGTTGGGAGTACTGGGAGCTGTGGGGGACAACGCAAACACTCAAACACACTTCCTGCTGCCCTTCCAGAATAAAAGTATTCTAACACTAGGCCAGAGTCTCCAGTGAATTCAATCAACCAATCAGAGAGGTCGTTTCTGGAGGCCATTTTAACCCTTTGAAAGCAGCTTTGGGCGTCAGTGATCTCACATCTGACGTGTCAGCTGAACGTGTTTTATGAATTCAAAATAGAACAAGTTTTATCTCACCGTTGTAGCGGGTCAGACCCCAGCCGGAGGTGACGCAGTTCATGCCGGGGGCGAAGACGTCAGAGGACTCGGCGAGGCAGACGGGGGATACGTTGGTGCCCAGGCGGGCGGGGGTGGCCAGCTTGATGAGGCTGATGTCGTTGTTGATGGTTCTGGGGTTCCATTTGGGGTGGGTGAAGACCTGGGGAGGTGGAGGATTGTTAGTGGGAGGAGAAGGTGTGTTCTGAAAGCTGACTGGCTGATGGGTGGTTCTCACCTTGGCGGGTTTCAGCACCTGGACGTCCTCGTTGGAGCCAAAACCTTTATCGTGCTCTCCAGCGATCACACGGTGGTAGGTCCTGGCAGGAAACAGGAAGCGTCTGGTGTAAAAACTGTGGTTCTCTATGTTCACGTCTGTCCTAACGAGTCTCTCTCAGCCTGGTGTCTCCTCTTCTTCATGTTCCTTCATCACCGTGAACTCTGAAGTTTTCTGTCCTACAGACACCGTCCCGCTGCCCCAAACAGTCACTACAGCCCCACATGTGGATTCATCTCGTCTATTTCCTCCTGTGTGTCTGATAGAAACTACATGATCAAACTCTGTGTGTGAGGTCTTCAGCAGGAACCAATGGGCTCGCAGCTGTTGTGTTGTGTGGTGGTGAACTCACATGACGTTGCAGTGAGCGGCGGTCACCACCCAGTTCTCGTTGATCAGAGACCCTCCGCAGAAGTGGAAGCCGTTGGATTGCTGAGAGAAACAAACTGAACTGAGTCTCTGAAAAACACAAGAAGACGAAGAGAGAAGTGTGCTGACTCACCTGCAGAGACACCTGCCAGGGCCAGGAGTGAGGCACCGCCTCCTCGCCGTTGACGATGCGGGCGTAGCCGGTCACCTGGGGGGTGATGGCTGGGGTGCCGCAGCCTGAGAGGACGACAGGTAACAGACTAAAGGACTGTTCAACAGGACACGTGACAAAGACAATCTGTCTGAGAACTGACGAGTCATGAAGTTATTTTATCAGGTGGAACGTGTGGAAACATCAGCAGTGAACAAGAACGCATGAAAATGAGTTTTTACCCACAAACCCCTTCAGTCTGCAAAGAAAAACCTCACGCCGTCTCTTTTCTCTTTCCTGATGCTTTGTACAGCATCAGAGACCTGCGTTTGAGTTTCTTTGTGTCTCACCGTAGGCGGCGCTGACGAAGGCGAGACAGGAGACGATCCAGAGGAAGGCCATGGCGGTGGTAACGATGATGATGAGGATGTGCTGAAGGAGAGCTGCTGTTTTATCCCTGAACCCTGCCGGGCCTCAGCCAATCAGAGCGGTTGGCTGTTTGACCAGCTCAGCTGTCAGCTGCTTATCAGACGTGAGGCGATGGCTGCGTTCCCACGAGTCTCACGCCTCGACCTGCAGCTCTCTGATTGGCTGTCACATCATGTTACCTGCAGTCAGCACGTTTTTACGCACAGTGAACTTTCTTTAACTCCCAACAGATCCCAGATCTGTCAGGACGACGCTCGTTTTATTATTTCTCTGAGTGGAAACATCAAGACGCTGAAATGAAGAGCTGCAACAAGATGGTACATGAAAGACGTCAGCTGTTACTGTTGTTATTAACTTCCATTAAATGAGTAAACCAGATCCCAAATACTGCGAATACACTACTAATTCTCAGCAGAACCTGTCCTGTAACACCGGAGGAACCAGAACCACGGGAAGAATCCTTCCTCGTGAGTCGTGACCGATGTGTTTTCTGGTCATTTCATTCTGCCACAGCTTCATGATGTTTACTTCAATCCAATCTAAACAAAAATGACATGAATAAATAGAGATTTTCTGATGATTGTATGCTTTTATTGTTTCTATGCTTCATCGTTCCTGCGCTGCTGCCAGACGATATTTTGGTAAAACTAAAAATAACTAATGAAACCGCGTCAGAGACCATTCAGGATCAGTGTTTCGCAACTTTCCTCAAACTTAATTCAAGGGGCCTCACTTATTTACTGTCACAGATTAAAAACATGAAGTTCATGAGTTCTATCTTCAGCAGACCATCGTGCTCACAACGTTTTTTCTTTTGACATGTTTCCCCAGAAGGTTTTCCCAAAAACCCAAACCCTTGCTTTCAGTAAGATGGTTCTGGTTCTGGCTCCTCAGTCTCCTCACACCTGCAGCCTGTTCACTTTGTTGGTTCTAATTCAACATTACAAACTGGATCTGCTCCGTCTGGGTCCTGTTCCCCTGTGTCTACGCCAGCAAACTGTGAAACTAATAAGCCGAATGGTGTATAACATTAGACCAAAACCAGGACTAACATGATCTTTATTAGACAGTAAACCAGCACAGCTATGCCCTAATTAGACAGCAAACAGTTTTTGGCCTCATTTTATGCTCATTAGTGTAAAATTGTGTCCAGCGGAGACTCTGAAATCCTCCCACAGGCTTAACAGCTGGATGCTGACTGTGGGCCGCTGCAAAGACTGCTGGATCTGCAAGGCAGAACATGAGAAAACTATCTACCAGTTTCATTAATCATATTTAAAGAGCTGTGAAGCTGCATATTCATCCAAGTGCCTTCAATATTAAAGTTATATTTCATACACAAAGAGCTATAATTCTCCCCCACACACAGCTGTGTCTTATCATGTTATTATTTATCATGTTCTCTCTTTGATCTGTATGAAGCACAATGTAAATCCACCAGTATGAGGCACCTCCATGCACTGTGTGTGTGCATAGTTAATGTTCTGCACAGTGTCTGAGTCTCTGAGGTTTTGTATTGTTTATGTTAAGTTGCCCTTGATTTTAACTTTCGTTGGATATTGTTTATGTACTTAATGTCTTACAGTCTGAAATGTTTTATGGACAACAGTGATGATTGGAATAAAAACACATGTTTTTATGAAATTATCTATGAATCCTGTTGCTGGACGTCATCTTCTAACCTAAATAGTGCTCTGCTTGTCAGAGGAGGAGAAATTTACAGAAAACCTCTTAACTCGTCTCCTCCTGCAATATAGTGTTGTAATATTTCATGTTCTCCCTGTTATATTTCATTTAGAAGAGGTATTTCACCTGTCATTATAATTATTATGATTATTATTATTAAATCATTTGGGAGAGATACACCGTTTGAAAACACTAAAGTGTGACTCCAGGCTGATGAGTCTGAGACAGAATGAGTCACAAAAAGTCTGGGAAGGTCTGAATTATCAGCAGCTGACGAGCCGCCATGTTCCGATTGGTCTGTGTTTGTCAGATAGAGGAGGTCAGCGATTGGTCAGCGTTTGTCAGGTAGAGGAGGTAAAGACATTAAAAGAATAACAGAATAGCTGCACAGCAGTAGTTCCATTTATCACAGATTAAATGCTATAAAACCTAAAATGTTTATTTCAATCCTGGTCTTTCAACAAATTACATAAAAAAACAAACGCTGAAACCGTTCAGACAAAACTGGCTACATGTTCCAGCTCTCATCATTTTAGAAATCTAGCTTCAAGTTACTGAGAAACAGATATCTGTCAAGTTAACACCTCAAATACATTACACCGTTCACAGATAATTAAAGCTTCCTGACCTCTACCTGTAAACTTATGAGACTCTGCGTATGAAAGCACGTCACTGGAGACAAAATCATACAGTGAAAAGAGAAGCAGACCCAGAACACGAGCCTGTCGAACTCCACATTCAGTAAAATCAGATCATTTCCGACCTTTGTCAGATAGGATCAACCACCTGTTGATAAATCCCACTGCCTCAGGCTTGTTTAACTGGTTCAATAAAATGATCACTTGTGAGACTGAACAAACGCTCACATTTGTACTCATGTGGGAACGACGTCCGTTCAGACTTTGCCTCAGGTGACTCTGCCATTCCAACATCCAGGAGCAACAACGAACCGGCAGTATTGAGCGCCTTGATAACGACCCCACAGAGGCAGCTGGGACCCTGCCAGCCGGTCAGAACTGAAGACGTCTCTTGGATGAGAGACAAAGGGCTTCAAGTACCTTCACCCAAGTCCAGCTGCCGTTGATTGTAGCCTTCCTTGAAGAACCTGGATGACTGAGGACCTTCACAGACAGATGTTTCTCAGAGTATGAAGAGAATGAATGAAACGTGGATCTGAATAAAGCCGGGGTCTGATGCAGTTGAAAGGTTCAGTCCTGCAGAGAAACCTGGAGGTTTTTATGTCTCTGAAAGTTCTCCATCCAGGCCATAGTAATCCAAGGAAGGTTCAAATCAAGGGCAACTCGTTAAAGACTTCTTCAGTTCTGACTGACTGGCAGGGAGTCCCAGCTGTAACCTCCGTGGGGTCGTCGTCAAGATGAGTGACCCCGCTGGTTCGTTAGTGCTGCTGGCTGTTGTAACAACCGTCATTACGGTCGTTGGAGTCACCAGAGGCCGAGTCTGAACGACCATCATTGGTGTCTTCACCTGAGGCCAAGAGTGAATGTTTGTTTAGTTTTCTGGGAAGTGATGAAAGGACAGCGTTGTTGGTCCTCTCCATCCTCTCTGTCTAAAATGTGCACCTGGTGGACCTCAAGCGAGTGTCCTTTACCCTTCAGATACAGATTCCCCTTTGGGGAAATTAATCAACCTCTACACAAACGCATGGCTCAACTCCTCAGGTCAAGACTCAGTTTACCTTCATCTGAACAGCGCTGTCCTCCTGTCTGTCCTTCAGTCCCCGGTCCTTCGTGTTGCTGGTGTTCAGCTGTCAGAGCTGCACTGGAAAGGAAAACAAATAAGTTGTAAAACTCTGACTTGTCACTCTGAGTTTGGCTCCAGATGCTCGTTAGACGTCCTGATTAGTCTGTCAGCTTCATTTTTCTTTCAGTAATTACGTTTGTTCAGCAGTTTCCTTTGTTTCAGGAAGAGAGAGGAGAAGGCAGATCCCTGCACTAATAAATGACAGTAACAGTTCATTTGTAGAAGAAACAAGTGAAGCCAACTCACTTCACTGACACATGACTTTGTCTTGCTCAAATCTAATCGAATTTTAGGACTTTTTACAAAACACACAATCTAACTTCACATTTAACAAGTCCTTCATTCAGTTATGTAGTTTGTGTCCAAGTACAGTTTGCACAACACATGTACTCATGTATACCGTAATATTACAATACCCTGTAATTAAAAATACCTACAGCAGTAGTTCTCTTTAAGTTGTTGTTCAGCCGGTGATACTGGACCCCTTCTTAAGAAAGCAGCTGCCTGTTAGTTTAACCTCTGACTGCAGTAGTTCCCAATGTTTCCCCTGCACTCCCTAACTGCTCATCTTGTTCTCTTGCTCCTGTATCAGCAGGAGAGACCGGGTATGGTGATGCAAACTAGTTTCAAGTGTTTAGTGTCAAACACAAGGAGTGAAACGTTACAATCCAGTCAGTTTCAGTAACACACACTGGGGTGAAATGTAACATCACATAATGAGTAAAAACATGATATTGAATGCTTTTTATGTAACACTTCTATTGTTTTATTAAACATAATTAGTGTGTGTGTGCGTGTGTGTGATCCAAGTATCTTACATAATAATAATACAATTGAACAAAAAGTGCACCAGCTGAATATGTGTGTGTGTGTTTGTCTTGCATCCTCACAGCGGTGACAGACAAACAGTTTTTTTTCCTTCTAAAATTGGCATCGCCTGCCACAGGGGGCTACTTTTCTCATGTGGAACAAGTCTAAACTGAGCATGTGCAGAGTGAATCAGGTCATTGTTAACATGTTCCTGATTCGAGAAATTGGACAAGTTACAAGTGACCCGTGTTACCCGTGTCCCCGGTCTCCCCTACCTACTCAACTGGCACACTATTATGAGTTTTTTCAAGCTCAGGACCCAGAAGCAGGGATTTGGACCCAGAATGCAGACACAAAGCCGGCAGGTTCAGTTTCAATTCAATTCAATTCAATTTTATTTATATAGCGCCAAATCACAACAACAGTTATCTCACAGCGCTTTTCATAAAAGAGCAGGTCTAGACCGTACTCTGTGATGCTATTTACAGAAGCCCAACAGTTCCCACCAAGAGCAGCACTAGGCGACAGAGGCAAGGAAAAACTTCCTTTAAGAGGCAGAAACCTCGAGCAGAACATGACTCAGGGTGGGCGGCCATCTGCCTCGACCGGTTGGGGTGAAGGGGAGAGAGAGAGAGAGAGAGAGAGAGAGAGAGAGAAAGGGGAGGGAGGCAGCCTACACAATATCCACACACAGAGGTACAGACAGTAAAGGTGATGTTGCTATAGACTAAATGAAAAATGGTACAAATATTTATAGCAGTGTTAATGATAATAATCGTAATGTTAATGATTATAATAACAATAATAACAATAGGACTAGTAACAATAGTTGTTGTAGCAGAGGGTGTCGAGCAGGAACACGGGGGCAGCAGGTGACCCGCAACCACAGATCCAGACTCCACAGCTCCAGAGCCAGAAACACCTGCAGGAAGTGATAGGAGAGAGGAGAGGGACGAGAAAGCACCAGACTACCGGAAAGGGGAGAAGTTGTGTTAGTAACATGCAATAATGGGATGAGGTTGCATACAGAGGGAGAGAATGAGGAGGAGAGAGGAGCTCAGTGCATCATGGGAAATCCCCCGGCAGTCTAGGCCTATAGCAGCATAACTAAGGGATGTTCAGGACTCACCTGAGCCAGCCCTAACTATAAGCTTTATCAAAGAGGAAAGTCTTAAGCCTACTCTTAAATGTGGAGATGGTGTCAGTGTTTATTTACAGCAGCTGAGTGGTGAAGCAGGTAATCCAGGCAAATGAACAAAAATTTCTAAGAAGCAAGGGAAAAACTGTCCCTGAGACTGACAGGGACTCGAGGCAACATCTGTGAACCAATAAACCGACAAGAACCAGGGTAACTGAGACACATCAGGAATCAGGGCAGAAACAAAGGTAGACGCATGAGAACAAGGAAGTAAAGCATGCAAACATACACGAGGACAACAAAACATGGAACAAGAGCACACGGACAAAACAGAACATAACCATCAACAAGGAAGGAGAACACTGAGGCAGGGAGTGGAAGAACAGAAGGAATGAATCTCACAAAGTAAAACTGAAAACAAGCAACCTAGTCAAGAACGCAGAGCATGGAAGTAATGAATAAACTAAAACACACGCATGAACTAGAATTCCCCAGGAAAATACTAAACCCAAAAACCAGAACCCTGTCACCACAAAAAGATTACAGGGTTCCCAACTTTTCTTTAGTGGAACAAACCAGCACGTTCTACAAACGTTGTCCTTTTCTTTACTGCAGTAGCCTGTAATCACCTATTTAACGTTAGGGGGGACCTTTTCAACGCGACCCAACTCTCCAGGGAGGTCTTGTGGGAATACATTTTTAGAAATAGCTAAACAACCATCTTAAAGCATTTGGATTTAAGTAACGTTACATGAAAGGTGAAGCTGTTAAAATGATAAATGTTTAATACTGAGAACTTTCTTCAAGCTGTCACCACAACAGAAGCTAATGATGGTGAGCACAAACCGTGATACACAGCGAACAGGGCTACTGTGTAACGTCATGTGAGATAATATTTCTGTTGTCCCACGGTTTTGGAAAACTTTAGTTTAAACTCACACATAGGTTTTGATGATGAACTGTAAAGGCATGTCACATTATCTTCAGGGTGAAGTCCCAAAACCACCAGTCCATCCATTTAGCTGACACTTTTATCCAAAGCCACTTACAATTGCTTTATATGTCAGAGGTCGCACGCCTCTGGAGCAACCAGGGGTTAAATGTCTTGCTCAGGGACACATTAGTGGATGGGGTTAAACCCAGGTTTCTCACACCAAAGACATGTGTCTTATCCACTGCACCATCCATCCATCCATCCATCCATCCATCCATCCTCAACTGCTTATCCTGCATACAGGGTCGCCAGTCCATCTTTATTTAAATCAGGCTGACACAAAACCAGAGCGGAATCACAGGGAGGACTGACACACAGGCAGCGTGGAAACAGCTAAACAGGTCGATAGTCATGTGTCCCACAACAACAAATGCGACCGTTCACTATAATGTAAGAGCGTTGGCAGGCACCAGTCCGGAGGCAGGCATACCGGGCCGCACGTGACGTAAGTCAAATGATGTTTAACACGTGGTAAAGGTTGAAAAACGGTGGTAGCTTGGTAGGTTTCGAAAACATGGTAGTTTGGGTTAAAGTGAGTAGAGCGGGTATGACTGTAACACTTTTTGCTTCAGCAACTATATCTTACTGAATTTTGTAGCTAGTTCTCAAACTGTTCTACTTTTATTTTCACATTTGTTCACTACAAATGGCGCCAATTCAATCCTTTACAAGAATATCACAGACCTCGTGAGTTTATGTTCCCTTGTTGTAACACATGCTGGGGTAAGTTATAACAATTAGACAAAAGAAGCAAAAATAGATGCCACATTCTGAGATATGCTTCAAAAACATGGAGTGTTGGAATGTGAACAACATGTGAACACCATGTGAACAACATTTGAATGGGGAGTACAGGTCACAGAGCTGACAGATGAATGCTAGTAACCCTGGAGAGCAGGCTGGGGGGCCCAGACTGCAGAGGCCCTCTGTAAAATATTAAAATCAAAAAAGTCTCTAGTTTTATGTGTAGCGCTTTTTAAAGAGTGTTTAGCTCGCTGTTTTAGCATAGTGGTTTGAAATTAGAAAGGAAAAAATGCATCACATGTTGCCTGAGAAACTACATTTCAATCTGATATAAGTCAAACAATTTTATCTGCAATAGTCTAGATACTAAACAAAATATAGTCTTGGTCATAAAATGTATTTTCTGACCTCAAAATCATTTTTTTCTCTCTCTATATTCTGAATGTTTCCAGCTGATCGGGGAGAAAGCAGGTAAATACTGAAATGATCTCATGACTCCTATCTTATCTCTAATTGGTGGAATTGGTGCTGTTACAAGTCTCCCCATGTTACAACCATACCCGGTCTCCCCTACATCGAGTCAGTCACGTGACGTATGTCATCTACAAAACGTTATTTGACTTAAAACATGTCACCTTTGGTATGCGGGAATCGAACCTCAGCTCATCCACCCACCACCTCTCTACACAGACTCTGTTACTCTTTATTCTACATCACCTGACTTCTTCTGCCACCAGGAGGAGGTGAGGATCGAACCGCCGACGCTGTAATCAGCAGGCGACCCGCTCTACCACCTGACCCACAGCCACCCGGCCATACCCTCAGCTCAGTGCTTTGCAGGCTGCCTGTAGTGACGTCACCACACAGTCCGCCTCCACTGCGTGGCTGTTCCAACACACACAGAGTCGTAAACATGTTTCTCTGATATCATAAATCAGCAGAGAGGAAATGAAGAGTTGTAAACAGGAAAATCCATCTGTGCTCTTTCATCGTCTGTTAATGGAAAACACTGCTTTTATCAGCTGATCTCTGCATCTCATTAATTAAGGTGAGGTTATTGTAAGTCACTGATCAATGGACTCCAGAGCTCAGGACAGGAAAAGGCTCACAGGTGTGACTCCAGACCGGATCATCTGGAGACGTGAGACACCTGAGGAAAGCATCCAGAGACTGTTGGTGTCCGTCTTCAGTGGAGGCAGGTGACTCTTTTTGACCCTGAGCAATGAGGACACACAGATTTGTCAGGTGTTTGTGGTGGAAACTGATCATCACGTGTTTGAATGTCATTTCCTGTAACCTTTATGAGGTATGAACTCGGCGTTCAGTAAAAACATTCATTCTGATTATTGTTCAGTCAATGACCATGCTTTTACTTTGGAATCCCCTGATCGGAAACAGCTGTGGATGTTTCCGCTAACTTGCCGTGTCTCCAGCAGCCTGTAGAGTCCGGACTCCGTAGCTCTCTGATCCGGATCATGGACCTGGTCTTCAGTCAGGCAGTCACAGTCCTCCTCTGCTCCTCCTCGGTCCGCTCTACTCCAGCTCCCCCCGCGGAGCTCCAACATGCTGCTGCCGGGAAACGACTCCTCTGGCTGGGCTGAGCTCCCGCAGTCCAACCGGTCTGCGCAGGGCGGCGGGTCCGGATCTGAGGCGGTGATCGTGCCGGTGGTGTTCGGGCTGATCTTCGTGGTGGGGGTGGTGGGGAACTCTCTGGTCATGGTGGTGATCGGGAAGGTGAGGTACAGCGGCGGAGGGCCAGCTGGTGGAGGCGGCGGGGGAAGGGGGGGGAGGCGCCCCGGGAGCCCGACCAACATCTTCATCCTGAACCTGAGCGTGGCGGACCTCAGCTTCCTGGTCTTCTGCGTCCCCTTCCACGCCACTATCTACTCCCTACCGGAGTGGGTGTTCGGAGCCTTCCTCTGTAAGTTCGGGCACTACTTCTTCACGGTCAGCATGCTGGTGAGCATCTTCACGCTGGTGGCCATGTCCGTGGACCGCTACATCGCCGTGGTGCTCTCCAGGAAGTCCCCGTGCGTCCGGAGCCGCAGGAACGCGCGGGCCGGGGTGTGCGTCATCTGGACGCTGTCTCTGGTGTGCTCGGTACCGGTGGCCCAGCACCAGGTCCTCACCAACCACCCCACCGCCCCCAACAGCACCTTCTGCTGGGAGACGTGGTCCGGAGCCTCCAGGCACACCTACAAGGTGACCATCCTGCTGATCGGATACCTGCTGCCGCTGCTGCTCATCAGCTGTTGTTACACCAAGGTCAGTTCACAAAAGTGCTCATTCAACAGGATCATGTTTGACTGCCGCTGTTGTAAAACACAGATTAATGACAGCAAATCGACCAAAGGGCGCGCGCAAAGTCCTGACGGTCATAAAGTCTGTGCGTAAAAACCTGCGCCAAGCGCGCGGGACCGTCCTGAGAACGCCGGGGGGGACTTCCAGAATAAAACACAGAGCTGGCGCTTAAACTGGGTCGCGAATGGAAAGTAGTTTTGCTCACTTTCTGGTCTCCGTGATATATTAATACTTAATACCTCTCAAAATAAAACACGAGATACAGCTGTTCTCTGGTGTTACAGTGAAAATATCATCTGATGGGTTTCACGTGACACACTGTCACTCCAAATAAACATTCATCATGCTCAGCTCTGTTTCCAAGGCAACAATGACATAATGATTTCTTCTTGTGAAGGCAGAAAGTTCAAACCTGTCAGTTAATAAATTAGTGATCAATAAGCTAAAGGTCTCCGTCAGAGTCCGACATGAAGCCGAGCAGCAGTCCAAAGACTCTGGAAGCTGCTTTTTCTTTTTGTTCAGGGACAAACTGATTAAAGGTTTCAACTCTAAAACACTCAAATAATGTCACAGTTCAAAACATCATATGTCACAGATCTTTTTTTTTTCCTGATGAAGGTAATGCACTGAAACGTTGACCCACCTGGCTGATACCTGTCCTATAACAAGACCTTACCTGTGAGCTGCACCTGTGCAGCGTACAGGCGTGAACAGCAGCGTAATAACACAGGAAATGGTGCATGTCATGAATATGCTTTTCAAAATAAAAGGGTGAGGAATGATGCCAGTAAATCTGCCAGGTTGCACCTCTGAGCCACAAACAGGATCCTTTATCCTTTAAAACGCCCAGAAGACAAACTCAGTGTTCTGGTTTTGGAGAGTCCAGAGTGACTTCAGGCTGGGCGACGACCCATTTTCTTGTAACACCTGGACACCAACAACCTCGACATCTGTTAGCATAGGATTCATGAACGCCGGATCCAAAACCCGGCTCGCTTGCTCCCTCACCCAGAGGCATGATGGGATTAACACTACTGCTCATATTCTGCGTGCCGTGTGCCGGAAGGAAGCCGGCCGCCAGGCGAGCGATTCTCATTGGCTGAATAGGGGCCATCTCTGGGTCCAGCTCTTATTACACATCCATGATCTGTGTGACATCACTTCCTGTTTACTCACCGTTTGTTTGTTTGTTTTTTCTTCAAGGTTTTATTTCATCTTCATAAAAAGATGAAGAATATGTCCAAGAAGTCTGAGCGCTCCAAAAGAAAGGTACAGTCCTCCTCCTACTCCTTTCTGACCTATGTTTTTATTGGCTCTCCTGCTTTAGTGATGACTGGATCTTCAAGCTCTTAAAAAGTCCAGATGATGTCGAGTGCTCTGAGTTCTCACCTTAGTCTGTAGATAAAAAATATCAACTCTAACGAGTTGGACGTGTTCATCATCTGAAGGAGAAAACGGTTTGTCTCATGTTAGCCGTTAGCCAGAGCTGGCAGACGCCTGTCAAAGATGTTTGAAGAAAAATGTTTCGTTGCACTTTGTCTTTCGGGGTTTGAAAAACATTTCAGACTCTCCTTCGTGCAGGCAGCTGTTCCTTCAAGGCTGTTTCTCAATTTGTACCTGAAAAACACATCACAACATATAATAACACTTCACTTCCTCTGACACTGAGGGCCCCTAACACTTCACTTCACAGGTTTGAGGACCTGATAGAGTTTTAAATGTTCAGTTCAGGGAGAAAAACATTGGATGGATTTACATCTCTGTCTGTCATCTCAGGTGCAGCTCCTGTAGAAGGTCCCTGAAGGGGCCCGTTTATCTGACAGCATGTACCCCGGGTACACGAGGGCCGATAAGAAGTTTTAAGAGCTTTCCCATCTTCCAGAGTGACCAGGTCAAGAACACGCCATCTATATCCAGGTGTCAAAATAAAATACATTTTCACATAAAGTAATTAATATACCAGGGAGACAAACGAAGGACAGGTGATCAATACTGACAGGAAGCACAGAAAGGGTGCATTTACAAAAATAAAACTATCTGAGGCTCCAGTCTGTAGACCTCTGGTCTGGTCTGAGGCCGGCTGAGGAGGATGATGGCTGTCACTGGGTTTTTATTATCCTGCCGACCGTCTGAATAATCAGAACGATCGAGTTATTGAACAGTTGCTGCTCACAGGAAACAGCCAATCAGCTGGCAGCTCTCAGGCAGCCCTGATGATGCATCAGTGAAGAACATCAGTCATCATGCTGAACATCGTTATCTCTGAGTTTCGGAGATAATGATGATGATGATGATGATGATCTTGTGACTGTGAGAGCGACAGGAAGTCCTCCAGCTCTTCTTCTTCTGACGCAGCTGAACCTGCTGTGCTCTGTATCATCGTTATTTAGTTTTTTAATTTCCAACAAGCAGCAGTTTCAGACAGGTCTGAAGCCACTTTTTCAAAACTCTTCACACGTCTGAATCACCAACATGCAAACAGGACCGGCAGTTCAGACATCTCGGTCAACTCTATTATCCCTCCGGAGGAGATTCACGTAGTTTAACACAAAAAGTACACTGCACACACACACGCACCTCAGAGGTGTCGATAAATTACCCTTTAAAATGCAGACAAATTAAAATACACATCAGATCCAATATTCAGTCTGAACAGCCTGGTACAGAGGTTTGTGTGAGGCGAGTCCCTCCAGAGCGGCTCAGAGAATGGAGGTGAAACATTATTACATTAGAATAGCTTATGTAGAGAGTTAAAAAATACTTTATCAGTCAGAAACAGTCTGAGTCCTGTTAAACAGTATTTTGGGTTATCTTGGCCAAAGCATTGGGTGTTGTGGGATCAGATAACATTGTCATGACCCCCAGGCATCCAGCAACTGAGCAAAACTAAGCAAGGAAAGTAAGGGGGAATGAAGGGAGGCCCACAGTCAGCCATGGTCCAGTACATAAAATAACAACATCTGTCCTTTACACATGACACATTTTTAAATCCTATCAATAAAATCTAATAAATCTGAAAAGATCTATCCAGCATTTAAGAATCTGGTTGCTGTAGGCACAAATGATTTGCTGTACCTAGATGTTTGAATCTGCTGCTGTAGGAATCTGCCGTTTGACCCACTACTCCTTCACAACTTCAGATGGACAGGATGAGACAGAAGAATACAGCGGTCTACTCTACAGTGACTCAATTTCCTAAGAAGGTTTCCTGGACTTTATCCATGCACATTCATTAACTCCTAAGTGATTATCAATTTCAACTCTACTTGTAAGTTGAGACCCGCTTCACTAACTCACCGTTAATCCTGGAGGGAGGGCCTGGCTTTTTTTCCTGCAAAAATCTATGACCAAGAAAATGACCTGAACACCGCTGGATAAAAAAACTGTGTCTCATTTTCAAAACCATCAACTGATGATCAGATTTGTGGAGCCCTACCGGTGCTGTGTCATTCGCATATTTAAAATAAGTGTGAGCTGAAGCGGTTGCCTGGCAACCATTGGTGTACCAAGTGTATGAAATGGGAGTCAGAACAACCGTTGGGGGCTCCAGCTCCATTTAAGGGATGAGGTGGCAGCATGAAATCTAAGTTGCTGACTGCCATCAGTTTGGGATTTACTCCACCATTTTGTGCCTCGGGTGGGTTGGATGGTGCTGAAGGCACGGCTCAAACCCACAAACACAAGCTTGACCAGGCTGTGAGCCTGTTCAGGTGCTCATGGATGTTACTGGTCGTAGACAGCAGAGCATCTTCCTGCATGGTAGGCAAATTGGTTTGGATCAAAAGAGGTGAAACCTTAGACAGTAGCCGATTTAACAAAATCTTTTCAAAACATTTCATCACTGCAGATGTGAAGGCAACTGGGCATCGGTGAGTTCATCAGGACTATTATTTTTGGGCACAATCACAGATCTTTTCCATAGGTGGAGGACTGTCCTGGTATCCAGTGACAGCTGGAACAGCCTCTGAAAGGCCTCGCCAGATGTTGAGCACGATTGTAATGTCCTGCAACTGATCTGGCCCAGAGGGTTAGTACAGGTTAACACGTCTGAAGTGTGATCTTAACATCATCTAAAGAAATAACATTATCCACATTATTAACATTATTTCATGATGGTCTGCTTTAATTTAAAATCATGCGAGTCAAACCTGCAGTAAATATTATTCAAATCGTGTCAAGTTCATTAGCAACAGTCACGCAATGGCTCTTAGTGATCGTATGTAACTCTGCCATGCTCTCCTTGGATCATCTCATATATAGGATATCCTATATGATCATAGGATCAGAAAACTATCTTTATGCTACCTTACAGTCCACAATCTTACTCTTAGTCTTTCTTTTCCTCTCTGCCTGCACACGACTTAAACAGGCACTAGCTCTGATTAAACTCCGGGGTTACCCAGGGTTTGTTGTTTGGAAAAACCTTGAAAGTTTGTTTGGGTATAACGGCGTCCTTACCGCTGCCTCATCAACGTTATCAGCCCCGTCTGTTACTACTTCCCAGTCTGTCCCAGAGCTTCAGTCGCAGCAGTGGTCCAGCTTTTAACCTCCACCCTTTTCATCTTCTCCCTCCGTAGTCAGGGCTCGTACGCAGGCGCTAGCTTCAATATGTGGCAGCAGCTTGTGTATCAGCAGAGAGGGGCAATATAAACAATAAAAAGGCTGATTTGGAGTATTTCCAGAGGCGAACAGTAGACTGAGAGATAATAGTTCAATGTCCTCCTCCACCCTTACTTTTGCCGGGCCATCCTCACAAGAGTGTAACCCTGCAGGTCAACAGCTGAATCAGAAGAGAAAAGCGTTCCTGGATTTTGGAGAAATTGGTGTGAAAACAATGAAAACTGATTCACAGTTTGGCCCTCATACACTTCTGCTGCGCTGACTGTGAGAAGAGTTTTGACCATGTGACTTCAGTTTTGACCAGTGCACGTTAGCAACTGAACAAAAGTGTAATATAGAGATATAAGATGTAACGTTATATAATAACAATCATAATAATAATAATTTTATTTATAGAGCACTTTTCAAAACAATGTTACAAAGTGCTTTCACAAGAGCAAAGAAAATAAGACAGACGGTAAAGCAGGTAGACAGTTATTTTTTGGCCCCCAGGTGTGGCCCCCATGTGTGGCTCAGCAGGTGAGCTCCAGCATCAGGTGAGCTCTGCATTAATGAATAAAGCATCCCAGATTTAAAGATGAGCCTCAGAGAAAGAGAGGGGTCCCTGGCTGACAGCCGACAGTGTGCAGACGAGCTGTAACAGCAGACCACAGATCAGTCAGCAGCAGACAGTTTACAACAGCTCCTCGGGTCAGTGGCGCAGAACAAAGGCTGCTGGGTAAATATTTAGACAGCAGGACTAAGAATAGAGGAGATTCCCTCAGAGTCTGACGTTAAGGGCCAGATTAGAATTCATTCACAGCAGAAACTCTGAATAACCTTTAAATACTTGAGTTATTAATCCATTTAGAGTTTGTTTTCAGCTTTCATTTTGTTTTATGTTACTAAATGTTCAACACGGCGTGAAACAGGTGTTGTTTTTAGCAACATATGAGGAAATGGTTTTAATAACCGGACCTGGAAAGTTATTAGATTAGATGAAGGTTTTATGGTTGTGTTTATACAGTTTTTTAATGAGCAGCCAGATCACACACAACATCAAGCCAACTGTTTTAGTATTTAAAGCTGACAACAGGCCTTTTATTAACAGATACTTTAGCATGAGCGTCTCAGCAGCAGCTGGTGAACATGGTGGAGCGTTCAGCAGCTACACCTCAGAAGGTGGAGGAGACCAAACACAGAGCTACCAGAGAGAACACTGGACTCACCTTCACCAGGTGACACAAGCATGACTGTAAGACATCTTTCTGATGCTGAAACAGTTTAAACAGCGTCACCAACCTCGGAGTCATCTTTGACAGCAACCTCACTTTGAACACCACATCAGCCAAACCATCAAGACTGCCTTCTTCCACCTCAAAAACATCGCCCATCGCTCACCCTCTCTGCTGCCTGATCCACGCCGTCATTACATCCAGAATTGACTACTGCAATAGCATCCTCTAAGGTTCATCTGCCAAAGCCCTAAATAAACTGCTGCCCGCCTCCTCACCCATACGCGGACCTGTGGACACATGACCCCCGTCCTCCAGAATCTCCTCTGGCTCCCTGTTCCCCAGCACATTCAGTACAAAATCCACCTCCTCACTTACAAAGCCCTCCATAGCCAGGCCCCTTCCTACCTCACTGCTTCACCACCTCAATCTCCCCGTAACCTCCTCTCCTGACCACTCAGGACCGAGCACCGTACCTGGGGTGGCAGAGCTTTCACCTGGACTCGTATAAAAATCCACCTCTGTAGATCAGCTCTCAACCTCAAATAATATTTCACCTGCTGCTATTTGTTGCTTTTATGTATTTTCTATTTATGTATCTTATCTATTTTTAAAACGTAAGTAGTTACTGGTTTTATTGTAAAGTGTCTTTGAGTGTCCTGAAAAGCACTTTAGAAAAAAATATATATTATTATTATTACCAAAACACAAATAAGATGTTCTGAAAATGACGAGTGAGGGAAGGAAAACGCTCACTGGTTCACTGAAGGGTTTATTGTTTGTTCAGGATCAGACTGCAGACGGCCCTGAGTGCTGTCCTTCGCCTCGGTCCTCCCTTTTCATACATCAGTTGTGAACATTTCAAGTGTTGTCAGTGAACGCAGCTCGAGTCTTTGTGCTCTGTGTTTGTGTCTCTGAAGTGGACAGACTCGTCCACCAAGATGTTCTCCTCCTCCTTCTGTTTGGTTTACAAAGCTCTGAGTCACGTCTCATCATCACCATCAGACCCTTGTGAAAAGTGTGGAAATTGTGACATTTGTGGAAAGTAAAGACATTTCATAGCAACATTTGTGGAAATGGGAGAACTTTTATGGAAACTAAAGACATCTCTGAGTGACATTTGTGAAAAGTGGGGACATTTGTGGAAAGTAAAGAAATTTCAGAGCAACATTTGTGGAAAGAGGGGACATTTTGGACAATGAGGACATTTGTGAAAAGTGGGTACATTTGTGGAAAGGGAGGACATTATAGAGCGACCTTTGTGGAAAGTGAGGACATTTCAGACAATTAGGACATTTGTGGAAAGTGGGGACATTTTAGAGCGACATATGTGGAAAGTGAGGACATTTGTGAAAAGCGGGGACATTTTAGAGCAACATTTGTGGAAAGTGGCTACATTTGTGAAAAGTAGTTACATTTGACTGAGGACATTTTAGAGCTTGAGGGGCACTGTTGGAAGTGAGGGACATGTTTATATAAAGACATTTCAGAACTTGAGGACTTTGTTGTCTGCTGCTGAGTCTGCAGCCTGACATCTCAGCTGGCTGTGGAGGAGAAGAGGCTGTTTTTAAACGGATTAAATCTAAATGTGTACAGACTACACAGAACCGGTGCGTTCGGGTCTATAATAACCAGTGCATTCGGGTCTATAAGAAGTGGTGACTTCGGGTCTATAAAGAACCGGTGCGTTCGGGTCTATAAGAAGTGGTGAGGTCGGGTCTATACAGAACCAAGGCAGTTGGGTCTATAATAAGTGCTGCGGTCGGATGGTACTGCTATCGAGACTTGCGGGTCCTATGATGTAATGTTATGTCTCGAGTGTCAGTTCGGTTTTATTTTGCAATGCAATGGATAAGAAAATCATCAGGCTGCAGTCTCTGGCTGCTCTCTGTCGGTTCCTACATACACATACACACACACACACACACACACACAGTGGCAGCAGAGCGAGAGGCTTCGCCGTCGCGGTGGAGTACAGCGAGGGTTAAGTTAGCTCCAAACTACTGTAACGTTAGTTGATGACAGCTATGCTCGTTACTGTAAGTACGAGCAATAAAACCTTCGCAAGTAAAAAGACAATACTTTATCAATACACCTGTCTGTAAGGTAACGTTAAACATGTAGAAACGGTTAATTTAATCATCTCTGTCCTCAATATCTCATCCTGTATGTTTTATACAAGCACAGCTAACGCTAGCTTGGCATTAGCCAAATGTTAAAAACAAGCTAAATAGAAAGCTGCCTGTCTGGAGAATAGACTGGTCTGTAGTCTTAAAAACTCAGCTGCTGGTTGAGACAAACCAGCCGGTGTAGGTACCAGATGTGCTCGGGTGGTCAGATCTGCTCGGGGGCATGCGCCTGTCGAAAACATCACATAACGTGATGACGTGGCAGATAGTGATTGGCTGTACGTCGGAGTGCTTACGGATATAGTTTTAACGGGTCCTCGGATCGACTACGGAGACCCCAGGAGAACTTATATAATGAAATACAGCTCTACTTATTAAACAGGACTTAACACAGCCTGACATTAGCTGTGTATTAATGTTACAACACTAATGTTAGCTGCTGATCAAGTTAAGCTAACGGTAGCTAACTTAAGCTACTCGGACAAACTACATAGTGCCCCGGTTATAAATGTAGGTATCAGATCTGCTCGGGGTATTTATTAAATATTTTTTCTTTTATTTCACATTTACTTTGGCAATATTGCAATAACGTACACACACACACACATTAGCTTAAGTGGATCGGCAGCTAACATTAGCGTCGTAACATTAATTCACCGAAAACTAGTATCCGAAAACTAGCATCCGTAAACACTGCGACATACAGCCATCTGCCACATCATCATACAAATGTACAGCCAATCCCGTTATGTGACGTTACCAGCAGGCGCAGGCCCCCGAGCAGATCTGACCACCCGAGCACATCTGGTACCTAAACCGCTCCTCCTTCTACCTGGTAACGTTACCTGCAGCCAGCAAGAGAGGAGGAGGGACTGATACAGAATGATGTTGTTCTTTCTAAACGTCACTCACTACTTGTGATGTCAGATAAAGATATTGAGTTTCTTTGCTATTGCAAACATTAATGTTGCTGCTCTAGAAACAACATTTAGCTGAATTTAAAATATTAAATTAAAAACAACCAGGCAGTTAATATTTACACTTCAATATATGTCTATTTATCGCAAGTGATATGTCATCTCAATATATAACGTTATGGCACATTGAATATTGTCCTCATACCGTGCAGGCCTACCTCATGCCCATTGGGTCTGATCTTACCAAATAACCATCACTAAATAATAGTAAATTATCGATATTGGTATCAATAAAGAATCAGATCGTTAAGCAGTCTCAATAAGGGTATCAATATCAATAAATATTAACAATCCCCATCCCTACTTTTTGGAGTTTCCAGGAAGTGTTTGGGAGTATTTATGAAGTATTCTTTCAAGTATCTGGGCAGTGTTCATGAAGTATTTTTGGGAGTATCTGGGGAGTGTTCTGATTTCTACTGACCCTGCAGATTCAGATTCAGACTGACCTGTCCTCTCTCTCTCTGTTGTCCTGCAGACGGCTCAGACGGTCCTCCTGGTCGTCACCGCCTTCACCATCTGCTGGATGCCCCACCACATCATCGCCATGTGGGTGGAGTTCGGCACCTTTCCCCTGAATGACGCCTCCTTTGCTTTCCGAATTGTCTCCCACATCCTGTCCTATGGAAACTCCTGTGTCAACCCCGTCCTCTACGCCTTCCTGTCTGAAAACTTCCGCAAGGCCTGCCGCCAGGTCTTTACCTGCCGCTTCCTGTCCCCGCCGCCAGAAGAAAAGGTGATTCGTTTCCGCATGGAGAACTTTTCCACCACGCACTCCACCACCAACATATGAAGGACGGGGGGACATGTTTGGATAAATAACCACCAGAGGGAGCGCAGTGTCTGAACCTCAGACTGTATCTAAAGATGGACGACACGACACCTGGAGCGCCCCCTGGTGGCTGGCTGTAGTACGGGCCATAAACCCCGTCCCCTCCATGACAGGTGGGGGACAAACTAAAACATCAAAGACGGTTTCTGTCATTTCAGGTTGTTGTCTTCACGCTGATGTTTGCTGTGTTCATCTTTCTGATGAGTTTGGTTTTAATTTGTTATTTGATGCTATAAAAAGAGTCATGACTGACAGCTCAGCCTGCTGCCCCCAGAGGCTAATGGAGTTACAGCAGGATGTGGGTCACATGACCACAGGACAGCGCATGACTGGCCTGCTGACTCGTCTGGTTGTAGAACAGAAATTGGACAGTCAGGATTTTTATCATCAGCTCAGAAACGTCTGCCCTGATTTGTGTCCCAGATTTTTCTCAATAGTTTCTTTAAATTTATTTTTACTAATGAATCAGTCCAAGAACAGTTGGATTCTGCCCACTAGCTGCAGGATCAGTAACGTTTAGATTTCCTCACAGAAACAGAGAATTCAAATTCATCATGTTTTACATGTTCAGTTGAGTGAAATTAAGCTCCGTTTAGCACACGTTTGACTTCATCTGTAATATGTTTCATATATTTTATTTTATTTCCTGTGCAAGTCTGTTTAAGTGTGCAGTTTTATTTTCTGTAAATGTATGTTAAAGATAGTAACAAAGCCGTCCTGATAGACTGAAAGAGTCTCTACAGGGTTAATAACAAGAATACAGACGAACCTGACTCACACAAATAAATTAATCAATGACCAAACGAAATGATGAATATTATATATAGTAAATGGCTGGTGTGAAAAAGTATAACACACTTTATTTAAATACATAAAGATTTTCACATCTTGATTTATTTTACATGTAAGTGAACGAGTGCCTCCATTTCTTTAATTTATATTTAATATTAAAGACTTCTCAGATGAACTGACAATATTGTGCAGTCGTCCTTTAACTTTTTTCAGGATGGAATCACTTACAGATCAACAGGAACTGATAAACTGATCAGTAACTTATGTCTATATCTTATCTAAGCCATAAATAATAATGGGAACACTGATGTTCTATGATGATGTTTCTCCCGCTGCATAAACAAATCTATAATCATGTTAGTTCAGATTATAGATTTAAACTTGATCAATAAATAAATAAAGAACTTGTTTTCAGGAGATCTTTACTTCTTTCAGTCGTCGCTCAGTTATGTTTGGATTTTGACTACATGACATTTTCTATAGTTTATCTGTTGAATGCATCGTCTTTTCACAAACACAGATTCTCTCTAACATTTGTGACGTGTAGTTATGATGCTGTCAGGGCGGCCAAGTGACAGACAGATTTCAGCCCAAATGCCAGGCACGAACGAGCAGAATTCAGGTAGCAATTTTTAGTGTCACTCATGGAAACCGAAGGCGAAAAGCAGAATTCATCACAGAAGCGTCTTCCAACAAACCAACAGAAGAATACACCAGGGACCAGAACCCTCGACTGACGACGATGACCGGACCCAGACTGAAGAAACAGACAACCATTTATACAAAGGAGCACAACAGCTGACAGAGATCAGAGCGATCAAGCAGAACAGACACACAGGCAGGCAGAGTGATTAACGGGGATCAGACAGAACACTGACAGGTCGCAAAACAGGCCAGAGACTTCTCACAGGAGACTCTACGTGTTTGTTGTTCAGGTTGTTCAGTGTCTGAAACTGTTTCAGGTCTCTGTTGCCCGAAGTGAGAAGTACCTGTTGACCTGGAAGGTGAGCTCCATGGACCCGGGGACGCGACGGTGAGATGCAGATCTCAAATGTTGTCCGTCACGACTTATCCTTCGGTGAACGAGGCTGGACTGAGATGTGAGGAAGATGAGAGACCTTCATGCTTCCTTCATCATCAGAGTCCTTAATAAACAAACACCAGATTAAATCTCTTTAATTACATAAGCATCAGTACCGTCAGGTGAATCACTGTGGGGGGGGGGAAGCACTGGGAGACACCAAATCACAGGACAGGTTCTACTACTGAGAGGAGGAACAGTATCTTTATTATATGTATATGTGTGGGTTTGACTCTGCTCACAGGGATTATCACAGACAGGAACTATCAGATAATGGTCCAGCATCATACTGTTAGACCTGTTAGATCCTCTGTGACTCCAAAGAGTCTGTGGGGTCACCAGGGACCACAGGAAGTCCTCTGAGCACCAGCAAACAGTCTTCTGGGGAGGAAAACGACAACACAACTTACAGAAATGTCTGTAAGAAAGCCGAACCAACCTAGAACAAGTGTGATAGTTTTGTCCGAGCGGTGGAAGTAAAAGATAAAATGTGATTTGATTCATTTAAAGCTGATTTGAGAAAGAGAGATTAACAAAGAAATGTTTCATTGTTTCCCTTTCTTACCTCTGCGTGCATTAATGTGGAGACTCGTTAGTCTGATGCTGCATCCTTCAGATGAACCGCTCCTGTGCAGAACTGTCACATAACTGTAAGAGTTCTTCACGTTCACACAGCTCATCTCGGGCCTTCTGCTGAATCTTAGTTTAATGGACCGTCAGAGCATTAATGGAGATAAATGTGCGCAAACCTTCTTGGAGTAAGCAAAGTAACGGTCCAGTTCTACTGCAGCTCCATGTTTTAACCTGTGATGTTTAACGGGTAACCCTTTCCGCAGATAGAAACTCACAGTTCTTCCACTGCGTCTTCACAAGAACCTGTAAAAACAGAAAGAGAACCTTCAGCTCAACAGCTGCACTGCAAAATATTTAACTAATCTCATCCTTTTAAAGTTCATGGTTCATTTTAATGTTAGGTTACAGCCTGGTCCCACAAAGTCACAATAAAAGTCATCACAAAACTACACACAGCCCCTTTAAAACTAAACTACTACTAACTCTTGAAGAGAGATCACTTCAGCTAAGAGCACAGTGTAGTGAGCTATCAGCATAGAAAGCATTATCCAGCCTCCTGCGACTGAAAGTACCTTTCCATAAGCAGTGGAAAGTCCTGAGAAAGTGCTGGCGTGGCGCTTCCAGCTGTTACAGAGCGAAAGGCTCATAACATCCGAAAGACCAAAGAGAGACCAGGGTACTGACATAAACCCAGAAACTTTCATGGAGAGCTATAAACTTTATAGATAACGCGTGACCAATTAAAATTAAGGATTTTCTAGATGCACTGTGTGTACCGGTTCATTGCGGACTCAGAGAAAGACATCCTATAAAGTAGGGAAAGCACAATGCCTGACGGGCTACCCACTGAAATCTAAGTTCAGAAATAGAGCACAGATAAAACTTTTACCACTGTTTAAAGAATCCTTTCATAATGGAATTCAGCCACTCTTCTTCAGAGGAGCCTTCATTACTTTGCTCCCAACAGCTGGTGAACCAAATAATAAATGTAAGAATACGAGGCCAATAAGTCTTTTAAAAGCTGGAAGGGATAATTAAACTGGATTTTTTCAGGGCAGACCTCTATAATGTCAGAAGGCTTGGACATAACTAAAAGGGGGCACCTGATCCTGCTGTACTGTCGCTGGATGCTGTAAAACCTAGACTAGATCCACCTGTTTGGGAATTTTATTTTATATGGAACCACATCTCAAAAACCATCAAGAGAAAAAGAGGATGTAGGATGTTAATATTTATCATGGCAACTGAACCAATAAGAGCAGTGGAGGAACAACTGGGGGGGGGGGGGGGGGGGTACCCCTGGTGGAGGGACTTAGAGGGCCAACTTTTGGGTTTACCTCTTCACATTTATTGTACTGCGCTAAAATATAGACTTAAAAAGATGTCAATTGTTAGAAACATGAGTGTTGTGTGAGGAAAAATACCCCCCCTCTCTCCTCAGCCCGATATGGGGGAATATTCTTTCTGATGGGAGATTTAAAAACTGGTCTGAAAAAGGAGATTTATTCAGTCCTGAAAGGAAAAATATGATGTCCTTTGAAGAAACAGTCGATAAATATTTCCTATAACCAGTTTTTCAAGTATTTAGAACTGAGACGCTTCATCAGAACACATGGACAGGGGACCTATGAGGACATCAGCATGGACAGAGGACCTACGGGAGGACATCAGCACGGACAGAGGACCTACGGGAGGACATCAGCATGGACAGAGGGTCTACAGGAGAGAGAGCTTTTCCAGGACACTTTAGACCCGGAGCTTTCATACTGGCTCTGTTTCCAGACTGAAAGAATTGCTGCTCTATCACAGGAAGAGGGTTTCTGAGTTGTCTCCAACTCTGCCGTTAGAGAACACATTTATCAGGGTGAGCAACATGTGGGGCCCTGCATGTCTTATCTAGAGAGGACAGACGCCTGGGGATGTTATGTAATACTGTACATACGAGGCCCTCAGCCGTCCCACAAAGGTTTTTATTTTCAGCAGCTGAACATTGACAGAAGACAAGCTTAAACTAAAGTGCTCCATTCTAAATCATCCTCATGCTTTCAGTCGGCCATCTTTCACCTTGGTGTCAGAAGGAATGAGTCAAACGTGTAAATCTTCCCTCTGATGTTGGCTTACGGCCATACTGCTCTGGGCGCGCCCGATCTCGTCTGAGCTCGGAAGCTAAGCTGAGTAGGGCCTGGTTAGTGTTTGGATGGGAGCTCGTCTGGGAATACCAGGTGCTGTAAGCTTCGGGCGGCTGTGGCTCAGGAGGTAGAGCGGGTCCTCCAGGCTGCATGTCGAAGTGTCCTTGGGCAGGATACTGAACTCCGAATTGCGCCTGGCGGCTGTTCTGCACAGCTCAGACAAACACCTGTCTTTCTGTGGATTTTATTCAAGTCTTCTGCAGAAGGAAGTCAGTGGGACACACGTGCATCAGAGCATCATCCAGGTGAGTTGTGTGTGTCTCAGCTTGTATCCTGTCAGGGTCAGCACTGTCTGGCCTCTGGAACATGATGTTCACACTCATAGTGAAGCCCTTTCTGACACCTGAGAGTCCTAAAAGTTACGTGACTGTGTTTGGAGATGGTGCTTATGAAATGTTCACCAGAGAGTGATCACTCCAAGCTGTAACCATGACGACTGCACACTGGGAGGTCGGGGTGACTTTCACCCAGAGAAGTGAAGCCAGCAGTCAGTGCTGACGTCTTTTTAGCACATGGATGTAAGTTAACCTACAGGATGTTACGTTGCTTAATTTACTTACATAAGGAAATGTTCAGTCATGGGCAAAAATATGGGCCCCTGCATGTCTGTCCCATGATGCACTTCTCCCCCCAGAAAACTGTTGCAGTTCCCAATGCTTTGTTATTTCAACAACAATTACAACACAAACAAAAGCAGAGAAAAGAGTCAAATCTGAGACTTTACACACACACAGGACTCCAGAAATGGACCGCACTAAGTTATGGTGGACAGTCAGGAAGACGACGAGACAGAACCAGCTGCTGTCCCTCCTACCAACCAGCAGAGGTCGCTGTGCTGCTGAGTTTAAACACTGACTTACTCTGCAGAGCAGGACAGTAACAGCACAAGGAATGCTTTAAGTACATGATTAGAGGTGTGTGTACTTTACTTGAGTATTTTCTACTTCTACTCCATCTCAGAGGAAGATATTTTACCTCACTGCATTCATCCGACAGCTTTAGTCACTTTACAAAGTTAGATTTTTACACACAAACACATGAATAGTTTATAAAATACGATGTTTAATTAAACTCCAACAGTTTGTACAGCTGACAGGATTATTAGATTCATGTCAAATTAACTGGCAATAACTTTGATGGTTTGAGACTTTTTTCATGTGAAAACATTTCATGGTTCACAACTTTCATTTTACTTTAATTGTAATAATGTTGAGTTTTGTCCTGTTGGTTATACAAAGCATTGTGAAGGCGTCACTTTGGGCTCTGGGTAACTCACTCTTTGTACAATTTGGAAAATGAATTAATGGAGAAAATAATCAGCAGATTAATCATTAGTTGCCCTTTGATACAACAGAAATATCCTGCTTTACATTAATGCATGAGGAAGAATAATTTTACAGCATTACAGTCAGAGGACAAGATTTTCCTGACTAAACTTATATACTTTTACTTTTAACATTTTCAATGCAGGAATTTTACTTGTAACAGAGTATTTTTACAGTGTGGTATTAGTACTTTTAGTAAAGGATCTGAATACTTCAACCAGCGCTGACACAGTAGTAGTCGAGTTAGTGAAAGGCAGCCTGTTTCTAACGTGCTGTCTTTTTACATTCTGTCTCGTCAGCGCCGCCTGACCAACAGAACCATATTAATAGTACCTTTCACTTTTGATACTTAAGTATCTTTAAAAGCAGGTACTTTGTACTTTGACTCAAGTAGAAATTTAAATAGAAAACTTGGAGTAATATTTAGAAATCTGTACTTTTACTCACGTACAGGATTTGTGTACTTTGTCCAGTCGGCACTTTATCAGGTTTCCTTGTTCTGGACTCACCTGTTCGGTCTGTTTGCTCCCAGCAGGTAAAGGAGGCGGCGGCTAAACACTTCCTGCTGCTGATGGTGATGTCATGGGACAGTTTTTACAGTTTTTCTCCTTTGCTCAAACACAAATCCACAACTTCTCACTCAATTCCCTCAAACATCTTATTTTCAGGTCAAAATGAAACTTTCTACTCAAAACCATTCACTCTTGCTGAAAAAACAAACTTTGCCCTCAGACATAACACACAAGTCCACAGAAACACACACACACACACAACAACACAGTCTTCCACACTGATGAGATAAATTCAAAAAAATACTTCAAAATCTGGTAGTTTTGCTTGTGATTCTCCCCCTCAAAAACCTTTCAACATGGCCAGAGATTCCTCCTCCTCCTCCTCTTACTGTTCCTCTTCCTTCACCTCTTCCTTACTCTCCATACTGCTCATCCTCTTCCTCCTCCATCTCTCTGGTGTCTTACACCTCTTCCTTCAGATTTCTCTGGATCCATTGTTCCAAAACTGAATGATTGGTGTGTTATCAATTTTGACTGTGTGTGTTTCCACCTGGGTAGCTGTGTGCTGACTGAGTGAACAATATTGAATGTCAGTGTTTTCTCAATGACCACGCGGTGTAGGCAATGAAAAATGAAGGGATTTGTGTGTAGAGTTTTGGGAAATGGGTGTGCTTTTTGAAAAATGGAGTTATGGTATTGAAATTTTATAATAATAACAACAATAATGCATTACATTTATATAGCACTTTATCATTGAAACTTAAAGCACTTCACAGTGAAGTGGGTGGAACTCATCTCTACCACCACCAATGTGTAGCACCCACCTGGGTGATGCACGGCAGCCATTTAGCGGCAGAACGCTCACCACACATTAGCTTGAGGCAGAGAAGGAGGGAAACATTTAGCCAATTACTATGGGGGATGATTAGACGGCCAGATGGTGAAAGCCTGGTTGGGAATTTTGCCATGGCACCGGGGAACCCCTACTCTGTGTGGGATCTTAAATGACTACAGTGAATCAGGACCGCGGTTTAACGTCTCATACAAAGGACGGCATCTCCTACAGTACTGTGTCCCCATTACTGCACTGGGATCTTATTAGGACCAGATTGCCCCCTACTGGTGCACCAACACCACTTCCAGGAGCAAATTAGTCTTCCCAGGAGGTCTCCCATCCAGGCAGTGGCCAAGCCCAAACTTGCTTAGCTTCGGTCATTCAGCAGTAGCAGTGTTTACATTGGTATGGCTGCCAGACGTTTCAGTTCCAAAGCCTGCTAATAGTGTTTAAGCAATGGAGAAAAACTTTAATTCAAGTTACTATGTTAACTGTGATTAGTCGTGTTTAATAAAGGTAGAAAGTGATGAACCTTGAAGGATTTAGTGTTTGAACTAAACCCATTTATCAAATCAGTCCCTCTTTTGGCAAAACCTTAAACAAGTTCAGGTAGTTGAGACTCTTTTTGCAAAACTCTAAACACATTCTCACTCACTGAAACACATTTTGCACTGTGATGCACTTGTGTTGCAAAATGGTAAATACATGCGGCAAAAGTTAAACAGAGCTACAACACAGCTGTCATCGTTTACACACAACAACTCGTAATTCTGCACACGTGTTTCTAATGATGTGATCAAACCAGAATGAGGTCAAGTCCCTGGCCAGCGTAGCGGCAATGTCCCCCTTTGACCGAGCTGTAAGTAAGAGCCAGGTTCTCTACCGTCGTTCAGCCTCGGGGCCATATAACACTGAACACTGTCTTACTTTTTGTGTTTGAGCGTGAGCAGCAGGATCATCAGCCGGCAGGACATCCTGTCTATGGGACGATGTCAGCTTTCACTTTGGTGTCCCTCTAAGCAAGTGGTTCAAATCAACCAGCAACCAGTGATTCATAAATGTTTACTTTCAACCAAACAGCCCTTACCTCAGTCCAATAAAGAACTTTCTCTCTGCCTGCAGGTGGAAGGTCTGTGACCAAAATTCTTTACTAGGGAAAATCTCTTACAGGCAGTGGAGTTGGCCCGTGGTGAGACAGGTGTGGAGTGTGGTTACAGTCGAGGGTTTTCCTCCTTTGCTTGGTTAAATGGACACGGCTGCATGTGGATGAAGTCCTCTGACCAGCCCCAGCACACAGACGTGATGCTAAGGCAGAATGAATCTCTCATTGACTTTGATTTAGATTTTTGAGTTTAATGTGATTTTCATTTAGAGCTTTATTTTATTTTTATGCAAGTGCTGAAAATACAGATATTCAATACTGTATTACTTGCAGTATTTACAGTATACTATATAGTTAATGTACTAATTTGTGATTACTGTACTTTTTTAAATTGGAAAATGTGTTGAAAAAAAACATTTTCTGTAACTACATGCCCTGGACGCTGTGTTGTCAGTTTTTTGATGCGGTGTCTAAAGAATGCTCTGTAGTGTTTTACTGTGTTCATGTTTTGAAAGCATTGTTAGCTGCTGTGGTCACAATCATTTATTCATCAGGTGTTGGATGAGCGCTGGTCAGTGTTTCATTAATATGGAAGGATGAGCCTAAATCATGAAGGTTGTATTAGAAACACTGACCACAAACCGCATCATACAAAGTAAAGATTAAATCCTACATGAATGAGGATTTATTACAGGACTGTGGATTAGAGATGATGATCCTCTCTAGATCTGATGAAGCTTCATATTAACTTCAGAAGATCTGTTCACACTGAACGAGGACGCTGCCACTGAAATGTCTTTAAATGAACATAAAGCAGTTAGTGTTTCATTAACTTTAAATTAAACAGATGTATTTAATGAAAGTACCCAGTAAAAGCTGTAGAGACCAAACTACTCCAAGTTCAGCTCATAGAACATACTGCTCAGGCCTGAACGGACGACTCGTAGACAAAACACATAAATCAACTACATCCTAAACATCTGTCCATCTTCTGCTGGCTGAACAAGGCAGGCTAGACGTCCAGCTCCTCCTGGAGGATCCAGACGAGATATGCGATCCCTCCTGTTCTGCGTCTACCTTGGGGTCTCATGCCTGTTGGTCCAGGAGGATCCTGATCACACACCTAAACCACCTCAGCTCCTCACCCCGTCTCTGCTAAATCAAAAGCTTTATTTACTGGTTTGTCAAAAGAACACAGATCTAAAATGACTGACAACACAGGGGTCACTCACCTCTTCATACAGAGCAAGAGCTCAAAGACACTTCAGGTTTTCAGACTCTACGTTATGTGTTTCACATCGCCTGCGTATCAAACAAATATCAGGATGTTTCAGCAGACAAGCAGCTGCAGAAAAAGAGGCAGTCGGTTGACTTTTTGACATAATGTCTCTTTGTAGTATGATTATATTAATATCTACTAGAGATATGGAGAGAACAGCCTCTGAGCGAGGCATTAAACCCTCAGCTGCTCCAGTGCGACGGCACAACAGTAATCTGGATCATATAACTATCTTTAGTGTGTGTGTTTAATCCTACAGGTTTCAGCTTTATTAATGATCAACAGTCAAATATTCAGTTGTATTTATTTCAGATTAAATTCAGTCATAAAAAAGAGTGAAAAACACATTGACATCGCTGTACTTCTATGTATTTATTGACAGTGATTCACTGTGTATCGGACTGAATTATGACTAAAATTGTGTTTACACACAATAAAAAAAATACTTCTATTTTATAAATCTCGTTGAAACTAGATGTACGTGCACAAGTCTCATTTTCACTCCTACAGTTTTCCATTAGCAGATGTAAGTCGCTTTCGATAAAAGCGTCTGCCAAATGAGTAAATGTAAATACCAGTTTATGCAGCCTGTCCTCCCCCCAACATATGGCTGCATGGGTAGCAGCTTATTATGAAAAATATTTAATGTTATTAGTAGGATGTGACCTCTTGTGGCTGCAGTAATTATGACGGGGGCAGAAGACGAAGTCTGGTAAGGTAAAAAGTGACAAAGTTGGTGTGGATGCATGTGTCAAACACAGGACTTTCACCCAGGATGCTGCTTTTAAGTCCCGCGTGAAACCAAAAGTAAATATCACGTGACTTATCTTATGTATGTAACATACTTATTTTAACCCAAATCGTCATCTATTCCTTCAACCAAGCAGTTTTGGTGGCACCAAATTCCAACAGTTTAGAAAGTTGCGTGGAGTAACTTATATTTAATTTTCTCCAACAGACATGTAATTTATTTTCTCCAATGATCATGTATGTCATTTTCTCCAACAGTCATGTAATTTGTTTTCTCTAATGATCATGTATGTCATTTTCTCCAACAGACATGTAATTTGTTTTCTCTAACGACCACGCATTTCGTTTTCTCTAACACTCATGTCTGTTGTTTTCTCTTCTTCCTGGTGCTGATGTTGGTTATATCCAGCAGCTCTGATAGTGAAGACTTCCTTAAACTGACTTCCACCCAAGAACATGAATTATAAAGCTGCAGACTGTTTACCTTTTCATACCAAACGATTGTGAGGCGTCTGTGTGTCATGTACAACACTTAGACTTACTCACTGTGAACATCCTGAACTCTAAAGGTCACCAGTAGAAATGTAAGATTGTTGGTAGAAACAGTGTCAGATAGGTCATTATGGCGAAACAGGGTCGGAAACATTTTGTTTTGGGTCATTTGGATGAATCAGAGGATCCAGAGAGCAGCAAAAAACAATAAATAACCGTCTCTTTGCTGCTGAAAGTCTGAGCGTAAAGTAGATTTACCTTCAATCACCATTTATTAAATCTCCATCCATTAAAGAGCAGCATCCACTAATCCTGATTACAGAGGGAGAGACGGGGAGGACAGGGTCTCTGCCGTCACATCCCACCCACAGACGCCTGAACCCATCACACCGCTGAAGGTTGGACCGCAGGAGGACGACTGGCAGGAGAGAAGGAGACAAGAAAGAGGAGACAAAGGAGAGAGGAGAAAAGAGAGAGGAGAAAAGAGAGAGGAGACAAGATAGAGAGGAGACAAGAGAGAGAGGAGACACAGGAGAGAGGAGACAAGAAAGAGAGGAGATATAGGAGAGAGGAGAAAGGACACAAAAGGAGAGACAGGAGACAGGTGAGAAGATAGAGGAGATAAGATAGAAAGGAGGCAGAGTAAACGAGGAGGATGAAGGTGGAGGACAGCTGAACTCAATCAACATGGATGGCAGAGCGAGGAGAGGAACTAACGGATCATTGAAGCGCTCATCCATCAAACGCAGTGCGTCTTCTGGATCACAGAAGGTGGGACTGGGACCTGAAGGTTCAAACTCGACTTTATTTAAACTTTAGCAGGTCACAGAACTGCAGCAGACATACAACGGTTCATAGAAACAAAAGTCTCTTTTGAATATTTCGGACTTACAGTTCACCTCTTCCTGAGACAATAAGTGTTTTTATGAGATTTTCAGTTAATTCACTTTTCCTCCTGGTACTTTTCTGAGGATCTGGTATCAGACCTGATCGACATGCTCAGTCACTCCATGAGTGATGGAGACACAGGAAGGTTTTTTTGGGTCAGGTCTCGCTGCCTGGCTGCTTGGTGGGAAAAATAGTTTGCAACCAGAAATGTTACATTTAGAGAATAACACTCCTGGGAAATGTAGTGAAACTAAATGTGCTAAAGCTCCTTCCCAACACTTTACAGTTTTACATTTACTTGTTTGGCAGACACCTTTATCCAAAGCGACATTTGATGAACAACATGAACAACATAAACCCCAATGTGTGAATCGCTGAACTCCATGAAGAATACTTTTGCAGGCAGATCTGTTTTTTAAAAGTATTTTTACCGTATCATGTGATTTAAAAAAGAAGTTGTGGCATCACATTTCTCTCAGATTATTCAGCCTCCTCTCTGAAGCAGCACTGATGTTTGAAGTGTGTTCTTTTGTACAGTTTGAGCTCTAGGTATGTTTTTAAGCAGATCAGGGGCCTGTACCACGAAGCAGGACTTGAGCTTATCCAGATAACTTCAGGTGGTGGTGGACTGACCAATCAGCTGTGGTCAGTAGGCATCACCATCTGTAGGAGATCCCACTGACTGTTTTATATGTTGCTTTATGTTTGCTGTGGTGATGCAGGGAAACTTTTGTATAGAGATATAAGTCTACGGACTTATGGAAGTAGGCTACTAGATGTTGTACATTATAAAATGCGTAGCTCTAATCAAGCAGTCTGATTGGTTCATAGTAGTGGTAAAATGAGCTTGTGAATTTCTTTGCACAGATCCGTATCACTCCGCGACCAACAGGGTTTGAGCTATAATCTGAGCTTCGTGGGGTCTCACGCCCAATTTTCACCTGATATTAAAATACGAGATCACATTTTAATGCCTTGTGTAAATGGGGTCTAATATACTAACGTTACCGGCAGAGATAAATAAATAAATAATAATAAGAGAGAGAGCGAGAGGGAAATGTTGAATCACATAATAAGCAACGATTTCTCTCTCGCACACATGAAAATGCACAAACACACAAACAGCAGTCCGCTACTTGCCCCAGATGTCTGTGATATTGCCAGTGGCATTTTTATTTGTAAATTGTAATTGGTGGGGCACCAACCATTTCAAAAGATAGGATACGTACCAGTAAAACAATACTCTCTCTTGGTCAAGTCAACAAACAGCATGGCTCCTCAACACACTTTTAAGAACAGCACCTGGTGTTTTACACATACACAAAAGGAGAGCGAGAGATACAGAACGCAATTACACAAGTTACACATCCCACTGTCACAAACCAAAAAGAAGAATTTAATATTTAAGCCGACCCAACCAAGCTCAGAACAAATCAGCCTACAGGGTCACACACTAACATCAATGAGCTCAACACCACTCAATGCCACAACGAAACACACACAGACAAATTTTGACACAGACCCAATCGACAACAACAACATTATGACAACAACCTAATTAGATAAGCATGGACACATTGACACCCATCTTCATCAATTGATCCAGCAAAACAATATGGCACGGACCAGCAGCACAAAGGCAGGATGATAAAATATGCTTTCACTTACCAATGCCGAGGGTTCACTTGAGGAGAAAGGCGGCACGGCGTTTTTTCTCTGGGCAAACTTCTGGATGACTTTGGGAATGAAGTCGTGTAGCTGCTACAAGACTTTCGATGGACAGTGTGGCAATGGCGTTGAGTCGCTGCTGTCCCATTGCATTGTGAGTGAAAGTTTTTATCCTCTTCAAGGTGGAAAAGTTCCTCTCTGACTCGGATGTCGTCATTGGTGTTATTATTTTCAGCAGAGCAAAAGCCTCATCTACGTTGTTCTCATGGATAGATGTTAACAGAGACTGGGCCGTCTTACCAAGCTCAGTGAGGCGGTACAGTGTGGTTAGCTCAGGCTTCAGCTTTTCCTTTTTTCCTACAGGCCATAGTTTCACAGTAGTGTCAAGCTCAGATGTAGGGAATGACTGGACAAATTGTGGAAATAGTGAGCTGTCAAACAGCTTGGCAGCCATCAAGTGGTCAATCTGTGAAAACCTCTGCTCCACCAGAGAGATGACTGTGTCGCATGCCTCCTTCATCAACGGTGCTGTGTTGGTTACACATCGGCCTGGCATGTCTGTTCCCTTTGAACAGTGGCTGCCAATTCATCAGTTTGCTGCCACATATTGTGGCCGTGAAACGGGTGAGTGCATTGCTAATCCCAGGTGCATCGATGCTCCTTTTATGCAAAGTGTTGTATAAAACATCCACTTCTGGCATAAGCAAGGAAAAGAATTTCAGCAGCTAGAGGAAGGCTCTGTCCTGGAGTTTCTTTGACAGGCCGTATACCTCACTTATAGTAGCCTCATCCTATCCTGGTTGTGTGCGTATGTCCTCCATACACTGGAGCAGCGCTGTTTTCCCAAACTCTGTCTGTCACCACTATTTCAGCACCTTCCATGATAGGATGTTTAGTTTTGTTGCTTTATGAAGTCAATTTAGACACTTTTGAGTGTTTTAAATAAATTAATCAGATTTTTTTTTGTAACAGTTACAATGCTTTCATCGAGTTGAAGTTATCACATTTTAAAATATAGGCCTCCCTCCAGCCCTGCTCACTCGCTCTGTTTGGTTTCATTGCAGTGTGCTCTTTAGCACTCAGCCTTCAGTCTTTGGGTCACGCCCCCTTATTTGTATATGCAACTCAATACTAAATGCCCAATCCTAAATACTAAATGCCCAATCCTAAATACCAAATGCCCAATCCTAAATACTAAATGCCCGGGACTTCCGGTATGCGCTACAGATGGCGAGACACGTGCGGGAGTTGCTCTGTGAACTAGACGCTTCGCTTTATGTGATGCCCACCATTTCTTTATTTTTTTTTGTTCATTTCCCCTTGTTGACTGCTGAGATACCTTACTCAATATCGTGCACAAAAATGCCACGAAGGGGGACCAAAAACGGACTCTGAACCTGAAGCTAATACTAATGTCATGGATGAGCTAGCTTGCACGACTGAATCCCCGGGACAGTCTTGATCGCTCTTCTCTTAGGGCAAACACCCGGTCTCTAACAGCAAATCTAGACAACTATGGGGTTGCAGACGCATGGCGTTTTCTATACCCTACTGCACGTCAATATTCATTTTTCTCTCCAGTACACCACTCTTTTTCTAGAATAGACTATTTCTTTGTTGACCAAAAACTGTTACCGACCATTAAATCCTGTTTATACGACAGTATTACTATCTCTGATCATGCACCGTTATTGTTGGGCCTGAATTTTGCGCAGAAACCACCCTGCTGTAGATCTACCAATCAAGCAGTCCAATTGCTTCAGAAATCGCGACAGAGTTATTTTGAGTTAGGAGATAATTTCAGTAAACTACTGGCCTTGCAGTTAAGGCAACAGAGGGCCCAAAACTTAATCCTCCAAATACGTTCCCCTCTTGGTGACATCCTCACTCACCCAACCGATATAAACAACAGCTTCTTGGACTACTATTCCCTCCTTTATCAATCAGGTTCAAATGCGGACGCACAGGCACTGGATTCTTTTTTCAGTGATATAGAAATACCCACCATTACACCTGAGTGTAAGGCTCAGCTTGACCTGCCCCTCACCACCGAGGAAATCTCCTGCGCCATTCAGTCTATGCAATCTGGCAAAGCTCCGGGTCCAGATGGTTTTTTCGGTTGAATTCTTCAAAGCCACACACAACATCCTGGCAGGACCTATGGTCAACATGTTTAATGATGCTCTTAAAAGTGGGCTCTTGCCCCTCTCTGTCTGTCAAGCCTCAGTTTCTTTAATCCCAAAGAAAGGTAAAGATCCGTTGGACTGTGGTAATTGCAGACCTATAAGTCTCTGCTCTGTAGATGCCAAGATTCTTGCTAAAATTCTCACTAAAAGCGCTTACAGCGCAGAACAAGGCAGGGATGCCCCCTTTTCCCCCCTCCTCTTCATTCTTACTGTAGAGCCCCTTGCGATAGCTATTCGCTCAGAAAATGCGATCTCTGGGATTTCAAGGGGAGGTCTTGAACAAAAAATTTCTCTTTATTCTGATGACATCATACTTTTTCTCTCAAAACCAGCTTTCTTGTTGCCTAGGGTCCTTGCATGTATCAAAAAGTTTGGCACGCACTGCGTGAACAGCAATTGGCACAGGAATATGACCTGCAGGTACAAGGGCCGGAGCAGTGTGGAGAGGCTTACCACGGAGTTCAGCAGTCAACTCTTCCATGAAAGCTCTGTGTGTCATGGGTGTTGTTTGCTGAGCCAGACAGAGTTCCTTGTGGAGGATGTAGCTGTTGGTGGTGGCAATGTCCAGAAAATGGTAAAACAGGTGTCTGTACCAGCGCATTGTTTTGTGTTGTGCAGAGCAATACTGAATGAACTGGTCTGAAAGATCAACTCCCCCCATGTGTTCATTGTACTCCATAACCGGTGTGGGACAGGGGATTGATGTCTTTGTCCAAGAGCCATATTGTTGTTTCACCCTCCTGTGCACAGCATTTCCAGAGTGTGCTGTATGAAGCGTGGAGCAGACTGATACTTCCCTCGTGTCCATCCATTTCACATAGATGAGGGGGCCGTCCCGGATCCATCTTATGGAGCCTCTTTCTGATTTCTTTGTGAGGGCGTTATTTGTTGTCCGAGGGCAGTCCTTGCGGTTCTCCCTGTAGGTCCCACAGGCAGCAAATTTTTGCTCATGGAGAGCCCTGAAGAGCTTGGGGCTAGAATAAAAATTGTCCATGTAAATGTGGTAGCCCGTGCCAAGATAACCTACTTGTACCAGGGACATCACAACATCATAGGAAAGGCCATGTCCAGAGGGGATGTCACTTTTGCCAGTGTAAACGGAAAAGTCTACTGTATAGCCATTCCGTGAGTCTGCCTAGACAAACACCTTGAATCCCCACTTTATCGGTTTTGCCTTCATGTACTGCGTCATCCCAGTTTTGGCTTTTTATGCAACCACTCCTTACATCTCTCTCTCCTTACATCTCTCTCTCTCTCTCTCTCTCTCTCTCTCTCACACCCCAACCGGTCGAGGCAGATGGCCGCCCACCCTGAGCCATGGTTCTGCTCGAGGTTTCTGCCTCTTAAAAGGAAGTTTTTCCTTGCCTCTGTCGCCTAGTGCTTGCTCTTGGTGGGAACTGTTGGGCTTCTGTAAATAACATCACAGAGTACGGTCTAGACCTGCTCTTTTATGAAAAGCGCTGTGAGATAACTGTTGTTGTGATTTGGCGCTATATAAATAAAATTGAATTGAATTGAATTGAATTCTTTCATCCACAGCCAGCATACGTGACTGCTCTTCTTTGCTCCCTACTAACTTTGATTCCTAAACATTCAAACTATAACCTGATAGTCAATCAGTCTCTACGCAGCTGGAAACAGTTCAGATCCCACTTTGGGTTCCAATACTCCCCGTTGTTCTCCCCTTGTAATAGAAACCCAGCATTTACCCCATCATTGAATGACAATGTCTTTGAGATCCGGTCTAAGAAGGGACTTATAACAATTAAGGATCTATTTGTTGATGGAGTGTTTGCCTCCTTCTCACAGTTGTATTCAAAATTTAACCTCCCTAAGACCCATCTTTTTAGTTTTTTTCAGATTTGAGACTTCGTCAGTAAAACTTCTTCACATTTCCCAAGACTCCCGCCCCAAATGCCCCTTGACACTATTCTAGAAATGAATATCAACGATAACGGAGTCTGTGTCTGCACGTTATGACCTCATTACTGGACTCTCTTCTGTAGAGAACACGAGACAAAACTGGGAGGACGATTTGGACTATAAGTTTAAAGATGGGGAATGGAAAAAGTTCTAAGTAGGATTAACTCCTCTTCTATATGTGCTCGTCATAACCTCATACAGTTCAAATTTGTACATTATGTATTTATTGGACTAAGGTCAGACTAGCAAAGGTTAAACCGGATATGGGCCCTACTTGTGATAGATGTAGGCGAGCCCCTGCATCACTCCTCGATATGTTCTGGCTTTTTAAAATTTATTTTTATGTACTTTATTTTTTGTGTGACCATCAAATTTACATATTTCTTCCTGCCTTTCTATTTATTTTATTTTAATTAATTAATTCATTCATTCATTTTTAATTTTTTTTATTGTGTATGTACTGTGACTATTGTTAGAATTGCCAGGCTTGGGAATGTTTGTTCTTTCATGTCTTGTACATGTTGTTATTTTAAAATAACGAAAAATAAAGTTCTATAAAAAAAAACAACTAAATGCCCAATCCTAAATACCAAATGCCCAATCCTTAATACCAAATGCCCAATCCTAAATACTAAACGCCCAATCCTAAATACTTATTGACTTATAGTATTAAACTTTCAGTTTTAATTCTGACCCAATACCCATACAGCAGTGCCCTTTGTGTCGTTTTAATGAAAACATGACATAAATAGCCTTTATGTTACCTGTTGTAACCGCCTAATTATGAACCTCTCTAGTTACATCAGTTGGTGGGCTAATCCTCAAAGTAAATGTAATAGGCTGTAGTTACTTCTTAATGTTTTCAAATATTTTAGCGTTTTTAACATTTTACTTTTGAATAACTTCTGTGCAGAGAAGATAACTTTCACAGATACTTTACTGTAACCAGCCACCTAATAACATCATTGTACATCATTACAACATCATTGTAACATGTAGAACAGCTAGCTAGGTGTTGCCAGCCCCCCGAAGCCCCTACCCTTATCACAACCATCAGAAATGTTAGTACCTAAACCTAAGTCACTGACTTTATACATGTCGACCAGCTAACCATACAGCTGCGCGAACAGGTAGGGTTATCCTCCCTTGTGTTGCTGCAACTTCGCAAACGAGGGCATTTCATACGGACGCTGAAGGGTACCTTTAGCGTAAAATCTTTACGCTTTGTCATGCTGTCTGAAAGCATCAGTTATGACGCATTGAGATGAGAATGTGTTGACCATTCTTGTTTCATTTACTTCTCATGAAGTCAGGGTTCACAAGTAGGAACTCAAGTGGCGTTCCATGATACTTTGGCTAGTTGGAGGTTGGAAATTTCTGAAGAGTCCAACTTTAGACTGGTTCAACTTTAGACTGGTTTAACCTTAGACTGGTTTAACTTTAGACTGGTTCAACTTTAGACTGGTTCAATTTCAGACTGGTCTAACTGTAGACTGGTTCAACTTTAGACTGGTATAACTTAAGACTGGTTTAACTTCAGACTGGTTCAATTTTAGACTGGTTTACCTTTAGACTGGTTGAGCTTTAGACTGGTTTAACTTTAGACTGATTTTACCAATGTGCAGTTTTGAACGTTACTGTTGGGTTTTTACCCAAACTCTAAACCAAAATCTGGGTTTAGTAGGAAAATACTGGTTGTGTACCCGCTGGTTCTGGATAAAGTTAAAGCAGTATTGACCCAAACTGGGTCCAGTTGTTGGCAGAAATGTGATAGTAATGGTCCACTTCCTGTCTCTGTAAAAACAGTAATGTAACAGCTCATTATGCAAACATGTTGTTGTGAACAACATTAATCTCATTTAAACCCTGATAATCCAAATCCTGCCCCCCCACCCCCGCTCTCTGTTCATTGTTCTGAGTTCAGCTGCTGTTCTTTAATCCGTCACTCTTTTATAAAAACACAGTTCACGCTGACATGGTGTGAACCCCCTTCATTTCTCTGAGTGGTGGTCTTCCACTTAGCTTTTTTCCTCTGACTATGCAGGAAGTACATAAAGAACTTTTATTTCAGATCGTAAAAAGATTTTATTTGCTTTAAACTGCATTTCTGCTGTTCCCCGCCATCCCCACACGTGTTTCAGAGAGCAGTCTGGCTGCAAGCTTTGCTTCTACCTTCATGGTGGTATTACGCAATATAACAATGTTAACGGTTGATCATTTTATGTGCTTGAGAACTCTGGACCAAATTAAACTACTTGAGAGAATTAAACTTTGAGATGCTGATCAGGGTCCGGAATGAAAGCGGTCTGGAAAAATTAAATAAACCTGAATGAAAAGGAAAGATGGGAGACAAAGGGAGACCTGTTCAGTTGGAGGAGATTCTCTAAAACGCTGTGTCCCAACTAAAAAAGTTCATAAAAGTTGACATTTTGGAGAGACTTTTCTGTCATTTTATAGATTAAATATTTGTTACTTTCAGATAAACTGTGACAGATGGAAGGAGTCAGGTTATCAGGACAGTTAAAAACTAAAATAAAAGTAAGTTATTGTTCTTCACCAAAATTACGGATAATTCACTTAAACAACATTTAAAATTCCTGAAGAGTTAAAATGTGAAACTTTTTAAAAAATATTTAAAATATTTAATGTTACGGAGTTTGGTTGGTGGCTAATTCAAAATGCCTTTGCTGGGTGGGGTCCTCATGATGTCAGTTTTCTAAATTCTTTAGAATGGATCTGATTGATTTCTCTGTGAAATGTGGTGAAGGAAGAGTAGAACGTCAATCAATAAAAATTAAGAAGCTGCGAACGTATGAACTGGAGAGAAGATGGACAGAAAACAGAATGAAGAGCTCAGCTGCTGGAGGTTTGGTTTGTGGGGATTTTGTGAGGCTCCATCACTCGACGAAAATACTTGTGTTGAAGCTCAATTTAATTCAATTTTATTTATATGGAGCCAAATCACAACAACAGTTATCTCATAGCGCTTATGATAAAAGAGCAGGTCTAGACCGTACTCTGTGATGTTATTTGCAGAAACCCAACAATTCCTAAAGCTCGACGGGTCATAAGACTCCCAGAAGGATTACCTCACAGCAGAGTCATGAGACCGGATCCAACAAAGAGCTCTGCTGCCTCACATGCTCGTCATATGAACCCGCTCAGCTGCATAAAGTCAACTCCTTTCTTCACTCCTGAGCTGCTCTGATCCAGACTGAGCCAGGGAGAGCAAGCAGCTGGGTTCCGGAGAGCCTCAGAGAGCCACTGGGTCTTAGAAGAGCCTCAGAGAGCTCAGGAGAGCAGCCGGCCCCTCAGAGAGCAGCTTGGTCGTCAGAGAGCAGCCGGGCCCTCAGAGAGCAGCCGGGTCGTCAGAGAGCACCTGGGTCCTCAGAGAGCAGCCGGGCTCTCAGAGAGCAGCCGGGTCCTCAGGGAGCATTCGGGTCCTCAGAGAGCAGTTGGGTCCTCAGAGAGCAGTCAGGTCCTCAGAGGGAAGCCGGGCCCTCAGAGAGAAGCCAGGTCCTCAGAGAGGAGTCGGGTCCCTGTAGTGACACGTCTGGAGGTTCAGGTAGAGACGAGGGGGGTCACACAGCTTTCTGATTCTTCTTCTGCTGCTTGTTGTGAAAGTGGAGTCTGAAAGTTTGATGTCCAGAACGTTTTTGACTCACAATAACTAAAGTAGTTTTGTCTCTGCTGAAGTCTAAAAAACTTTAAAAACAGACCTAAACTGCTTCATTCTGACTCTGACACTCGTTTCTACTAAATGAGTCTGAGCTTCATTATTTCCTTCATATCTTTACCCACTCAGCTTTTATAATATCAAAACAAACTGTGTCCCTAATTCACAGTGATAGTATACAGTGTGTACTAATACCTCTAGAGCAGTGGTTCCCATTGTCCTCAGAATGCCTCCTGGGGGGGGGGGTACTGCCCCCATTGAGAAACACTACTCTAAAGTAAAGGATCCTATGCAGCTGTTAGTATGAAGGAAATCACTGTTTTTCTGATCTCACCAGGAAGAGGAACAGAGAAATTAAAGAAGCTATCTGTTAGCTTGCTAGCTTGTCTTCAGCATGACGTCCTCCTGCCTGAGAGTAAACCAGCAGCTTCCACTCTGATAGGGCAGCTCAAGTGAACCTGGATGTTAGCTACACAGATAATAAGCTGCAATAGCTTCCTCCATGTTGGACTTTGTGTCTCTACATCCAGTCAGAGCTCAGCTCTTAAAGTTCACCAATGTTATGATGAATTATTAATCAGGTTTTCAGTGGAGAGCTGGTGGGAGGGCATCGAGTGACAGACAGGAGGAGGAGGATGGTGGTGGTTCATCGTTCACGTGAAAAAGACAATACAAGTAAGCTCATGTGACGTTCAGATGTTAATCCTCCATCATCCAGAGTGCGCAAATTTTACAAAGTGCTCCAGTGAATTACAGACACACGCAAGAACACACAATCACACAATAACTCACACACAGAGGCATTAGCGCGGTATGGACTTAAACAGACAGGAAGCAGATTCAAAGGACGCGTCTGTGTTTCAGCAACAGGATTAGGACGGGAGGATCAGAGGATTTGATGCATACAGAAATGGAAAGCTCCACTCTGCCAGTAATTAGCCAGATTCATTCAGACACGAACAGTTTGATGTTTCAGCTCTTTGTGGAGGTTTAATCTGCAGCTGCATATAAATTAACGGCCATGATTGACTTCTCTCATTAAAGCTCCTCAGGGAGTTTATTTACTTCCTTTTTTCTTTCTTTCTTTATGAATTAATTAATCCACAGAATATCAGTCCGTCTGTTCCAGGATCTGATTGGCTTCAGTGTGTTTGTTGTGAACATCATTCAGTGGTTTAAGATTAGGAGAGTTTCCATCGCTCACAAAGAGGATCCACATTTACACAAATGTTCTCTCACCTCCCGTTTGTTATCTAACAACTGACTTTACTGTCCCTGTTGTTCTGCGACAGATTTTTAATGAAGCTAACTCATGTTCATTAGTTCCAGGTGAGTCGGCAGGAAGAAAGTTTTTACAGACAAGTTAGAGTTTGTGTGTTTGTGAGTGTAAAGAAAGAAACAGCAGCATCAGACTAGCTGATGTTTACTTCCTGTTTCAGATTCAGAGAGCGTGGATCGAGAGGACATTCCAGAAGAGAGAATGTGTCCAGATTATTCCCAGCAAAGACCCCAGCAGGTACTGACACACCTTTCTATCACCAAGTGCTGCTTTCATTTCTAAATGCTGCTGATTGCAGCAAGCGGACCTCAAAGGACCTGAAGACCAGGACTTTCTGTCTTCCATGTTACTGAGAATATTTATTACCTGAGTTAAACGACGCGTAGAATTCCCAACACTTCAGAATGTCTCCAGAAGTCTGAGTCCTTTAACTGTCTTCTGGTCTGAGTACAAACCTGTTGTGCTGCTGTTGTTCAGGTGCAGTTGTGGTCAGGTGGTGACGCAGCACACCTTTGTCCCTCCGGGGGCCAGAGAGGAGGGGGCCCCTTCGGTCCAGCTGGAGGTCCAACCAGCAGAGAGATGGAGCGCACCGAAACACACCCAGACCTTTCCCACCGACGCCTACGGAGTCATCGAGTTTCAGGGAGGAGGACACATCAACAAGGCATGGTGCGCTTTAATATTTAATGTCATTCATTATGTCATGTTTCTGTCAAACACTATCAACAACACAAACTAACACCCCCCCACACCTGCAGTATATCCGGGTCTCCTACGACTCCAAACCGGACCACCTGCTGCACCTGATGGTGAAGGACTGGCAGTTGGAGCTTCCCACGTTGCTGATCTCCGTCCACGGAGGCCTTCAGAACTTCGACCTGCCTCCAAAACTGAAGCAGGTTTTTGGGAAGGGACTGATCAAAGCAGCAGTGACCACCGGAGCCTGGATCTTCACCGGGGGAGTCAGCACCGGTATGACACGCCCGGTAACAGACCGGGTTTTACTTAGCTACAAAATCCAATCTGAGTATGAATTTCACATGACGACCAACTGTATCTATCTTTAGAAACGTCCACCCTCTAAGTGCTTGTCCTCATGGTGTTTCAGGAGTGATCCGCCATGTCGGCGACGCCCTGAAAGATCATTCTTCAAAGTCCAGAGGAAAAGTCTGCGCTATCGGCATCGCCCCATGGGGCATCATCGAGAACAAGGAGGACCTCATCGGCAGAGACGTAAGACCATAGCTGAAAAAGCTAATGCTTATGCTAGCATGCAGTTTTATTTCATTGTTTTTATAACATTGTTGGTATTTTATTCAGTTTATTTTTGTATTATTTTAATAGTCCGTTTTTTTTTTGCTGTGTTTCTGGTTAAAACACATGAAGATTTCTATCACTTTGTTTTATAAAGTGCTGAAAGATTATTATTATTATCAGTAGTGAGAGTAATATAAAAACATTTTCTGTCTTGACTTGACTCATTTGTGATTCCTCCCACCTCTGACTGGACCAATCATGTCTATGTGTTCTAGGTGACCCGGCCCTATCAGACCATGTCCAACCCGCTCAGCAAGCTGTCAGTGCTGAACAGCAGCCACTCCCACTTCATCCTGGCCGATAACGGGACCAACGGGAAGTATGGCGCCGAGGTCCGACTCCGCCGGCAGCTGGAGAAACACATCGCTCTACAGAAGATCAACACACGTGAGTCACACGCCTGTGACATGTGACCCACTCCAACAACCAATGCTAGGGGAGCATTCAGAGGTCTTGTCCAGACCAAATCTGTCTTCTGGCATTTCCTGATTGATTTTAGAAAGTCTGAAAACATGAAATGCAGACAAGGTGCAGATTTCAAAGTGTCTTTTGTGTCATTTGCAACACAACAATGTCCGATCCAGAGTGATGGATCAGAGCGGCTGAGCAGAAACTGCTGCTGCTTGCAGAGAGTTTGGACCTTCATGTGACCTGTGGGTTTCCCTTTGTCATCCTATGCCTGGAGCTGTCTGTAAGGCAGGGAGAGCAAAGGGAAGCTCAGCCGTCACCCCTCACTTCCACCACAGAGAAGAACTGAACCGACACCAACATAGCCCGGCCGTGCTCGTTCTGTAGAACTAAATGTCCTCACAGGGACTGAAAACCAAACCAAACTGAGTCAGAAGATTCAGTCTCTGTGTGTCCAGGACATAGACAACAGTGGGGAAACTGTTAGCCTAGCTTAGCATGAAGACTAGGAACAGTGTGCAAAATGTCTGACTTGTGTTACTGCAGCTGGAATTAGCCTAGCATCTTGTGCATCCATATTTGTTATGTCATTAAATAACTTCCAAAAACACGATGAAGAGCGAGCCTGTGAGCTCACTAGTTAGCAAGTGGGCTAGCTCGTAGCTGGTTTGACACAAACACCAGATGACAACATTTAACTTCCAATTTAGACTAAATGTATACCATCACATGATCCTGGCCTCACAGGTCGTAGCAGTCCATTGAGAGTCTCCTGCTGTAAGTGTGCTTTCTGTGTGTCAGGTCTGGGTCAGGGTGTCCCTGCAGTGTGTCTGATCCTGGAGGGGGGTCCTAACATCATCTCCATTGTGTTGGAGAGTCTGAAGGAGGAGCCTCCCGTCCCTGTCGTCATCTGTGACGGCAGCGGTCGCGCTTCTGACATCATTTCCTTTGCACACAGATACTGTGGGCAAGATGGGTGAGTAACATCCGCCAGGATAACAAGTGACTCTGAGACGAAGCAGATCCTGAAGGTGTGTCGTGGGTGTTTAAAAACTCTTTAGACAAACACAAAATGTAAGTATGAGCAGAAACATAACGAACACAGATCACCTGGTTCATTCTCATTCTGCTGTCGGAGGCCCGCTGGCTCCAAGTCAGTCAGAACAGGCCCAGTTCAAAACCGGTTCACACAGAAAGACAGGGTTCAGACCCTGAAAGAGACTTAATCATTATAGAGAACTGACACTGAAAGACGCTTGGTCTGGAGTAAGAAGTATGCCATGAGGTGGAGGTCCGCAGTGACGTATGCAGCGTCCATGTTAGCTCTGCAGAGGTTCAGAGATAGATAATGATTATTTAGTTTGCAATCAATATGTACAATTCCCATTATGCTTTTGGAGAGCTAAGACTCAGCTAACAGCTAGCAACTAACTGGAGGAAGATCAGCAGCAGCACACACAGACCGTGGACTCTTCTGCAGGTTTGTGTAGCTGTCTCGGCATCGTTGCAGGTTAAGGAACACAGTTTGGATTCCGGCAGTCAGTGCTCCACCTCGACAGCCTCACATGACAGTTGTGTGTTTCTCTGCACAGGTTGGTGAGTGACAGCGTCAGAGATCAGCTGCTAGTCACCATCCAGAAAACCTTCAACTACAGCCGCAGACAGGCGCAGCAGATTTTCCTCATGGTGATGGAGTGCATGAAGAAGAGGGCTCTGGTAGGTATCCTGACAGAGTCCTACTTTATGCTCATTCAGATTCACTTTCCATCAGTGCAACAATAAAACACTCGTGTTCATTCATAACTTGTCCTGTGTGTCTTTACTCATCTTCCACACTGAAGTGATATCATGAACCACCTCTGTCTGCATCACATTTCTGTATTAATATCATTTTATCACAAATGAAAGACATAATTTATGCCTGGATTCTGTTCAGGAAACTGTTTTTAGTAAATGAAGCGAGACGTCAGAGGTCGGGGTGGACATAAAAAGTTTCAGACTTTAACTCCAGAGTCAACGTCCTGAGTCTGTCTGTTCAGACAGTAAAGATGGTTTCAGTTAAACATTAACAGATGCGTCGTGTCTCAAGGCACTGCTGTCATGGGTAAGGCTGAGTGCAGTTCCAGGTAAACTGTAGTGTGGACCCAAAATGCAGACAATGGCAGGATGTGGCTGAAAAAAAAGGGTTTATTAAATCAGAAAAACAGGCTTACGTTGGAGCTAAAGGCAAAGTCCAAACTGAGGTAAATCCAACAAGCATATATAATCCAGACCACGGGCAGAGTAATCCAATGTACAGTGGCAAGACCAGAACACTCAACATAGACGAGGACGCAACAAAGACTGAACAGAACAAGCAGACATTTAAACACCAGGTCACGAGCAGGGCGGGAAGAACAGAGGAAACACATAAGTGTCAGTTATGACGCGTAGAGATGAGAATGTGTTGGGTAATCAAACATCAAACAAAGCTAGACAAGGACACATCAAAACTGATCACCACAAAATAAAACGTGAAGTAAAGCATTTGGGAACACACAAGGACAGAGTTACCAAAGTAAAACAGAAAACAGGGAACAACTGCACAACAGAACACATGAAACATCTAAATGGGAAACAATAAACTCCAAACCAGATCTAGGAACTAAGACACAGAACCAAACACAGAACCAGGACTAAGCACTAAGACATAAACTAAGAACTAAGATGAGAAAAGGAAAGAGACAGAACAGGTAAAGACTAACCATGCAACTAAACCTAAAAATAAACAAGGTGGCACAGAAGAAACACAAAACCCCAAACCATGAAAACAGATGTAATATAGGAACAACATGAACACAAAACCAAATCCCAACAACTACAGACTGATTCTGCATGAACCCAGACCTGGATCTTTGTCAAACCTAAACTCAGAGCTGGAAGTCTAAACAGAACCTGAACTCAGAGCTGAGAGTCTGAACAGAACCCGAACTCAGAGCTGAGAGTCTGAACAGAACCTGAACTCAGAGCTGGAACTCAGCTCAACCAGCTGCACGTTAGTTTTGTCTCTTCACCTTCATCTGGCCACACAGCATCTGTCCATTCACTCCAGTCTGGCGATGATTCCAGACGGCCTACGTGGACAGAACGTTGACTGATACGGTGTCTTGAAATCAGTGACCTTCTGACTTTGGCCTTTTATGTTTCACTTTTGGTGGTTTGTTTTTAACTCCTGCTGATTCTCCATACTAACAGAGCAGCATTCAAACATGTATTGAAACATTCAGTGAACACTGCAGCAGCATCAAAGGTTTCACACTTCTTATTTTTATACGTCAGTGTTTGGTAATTTCACGACTTGGGAGTGAAAACTCATTTTCAAGTGTTCTCACCTTCTTTAATGATTTGATTTCAAATCGAACCTAGGCCTCTGAAGCCAGAAGCAAACAGAGTCTGCTTTCATGCGGGACACAGGTATCAGCACCCATCTTTACTAATGGAAAGAAGCCCTGTGTGCTTCCCCCAGAACGTCTTCCCTAAGGATTGACCTCCCGATGAGTTCTGCCTGTGTTGCGTACAGCTTGAAATAATGCTGCATGGGTTCATAAACACCACCAGCCGCTAAGTCTCAAACCTCCTTCCCTTCAAATATCGCCTTCATAGATCAAATTCATCAAGCTCAGACCAGATTGACTTTAGTTTTATGAACATTCATTGTAGGACACATTTGTCCCGAGCACTGCTCGTAGAGGCCAGGACAGTGTCCTTCTGCGTGTTCTTCACGTGTGTTCTTTTCGTGTGTTCTTTTCATGTGTTCTTCCCATGTGTTCCGTGCGTTCCTGTGAGATATTAACATGATGACAAAGGTTTTACCTTTGACCCAAAACTGCAGCACTTAATGGAGATTGTTCTGTGTCCATTTATTTAATCCCACAATCCTCTGCAGCAGCAGACAGTCCCATGCATTTTAATAAAATCACATCTGTTCACTGGTTTGGTTTGTTGCTGCTGCAGGTTCAGATGTTTCTCTCATGAGGAACAAACCAGCGCTGGATCCAGAACCAAGCAGTCTGCAGTGTTGTTCATGCTCTGTGCTCTCACCGTGCAGGGAGTGCCATCACTTAGTCCTGTCTTCTCTTCCACCTCTGTTCTGTTTGTCCACATGTTGATGGGAGTTCCTCCTGCTGGGTTCCTGCTGGGTTCCTTCAGTCATCAGTTACTGATAGAGCCTCATATACTCATGCAGTGTAAATGTATAGAACAGACTGTATCATGTCTGCAACTGCGAAGTCCATGTGTTGTTATCGTTTGTTACTGTAGCCTAAAGACAAATCTCCCCCAGGAGACAATAAAGGTTATCTTGATCTTGATACGACGATAAAACAGGTCAGCTGTCAGAAACAACATGGAGTTACTTTCCTCATTCTTTCTTCCTTCTCTGTGTTTCACAGTTGAACCTGCTGCTCGTGTATTTTCAGAGGATTATATCGTAATATACAGTATATTTGTGTGTGCAGATCACAGTGTTCAGGATGGGCTCAGAGGGACAGCAGGACATTGAGATGTCCATCCTCACAGCTCTGCTCAAAGGTAACTGAACATCGCTCTCATAACGCTTCCTGTTGGTATACGGTTGAACTCCTTCAGCGATTGATGACACTTTGTTCATGTGATTACAGGTACAAATGCGTCAGCGTCCGATCAACTGAGTCTGGCTCTGGCCTGGAACCGAGTGGACATCGCTCGCAGTCAGATCTTTGTGTATGGACTCCACTGGCCTGTGAGTTCATAGATGGATACAGGTCCATCTGTCTCTGTCTTGACCCTGCTGGGGCCAACATGGAGGCTGGATTTGCTGCCACCATGTTTGAACCCTAAACACTATGATCATAGACCCCTAAAAGTTTCTGCAGAAGTCAGTCAGTCTGCCTCGACTTCTCCTTCCTAACTCTCCTCCTAGTTGCAAGAACAGATGATGAAATAATAAATAAAAGTAGGAGTAGAAGGAAATAAGAAGCCAAGAAAGAGACTCGATCGCAAAAGTCTTTGAACTGTTGGAACAGTCTAGTTATTTCTGCCACCGACTGTTTGATGGTGTTTCTGCAGCCGGTGAGCGCTTCACCCACCGACAGGCCTAAAAGTCCGGCAGCTCAGCGAGCAACAGCACCAGGAGGAGGAGGAGCAGGGAAAGGGAAAGCAAGGGGGAAGAAAGGAAAAGGAGGCAAAACCAAACCTGAACCCCCCGAGGAGACCGACCCCCGGAAACTGGAGCTGCTCAACTGGGTAAGAGATTGGAATACAACAGACCTTATGATCCATGATAACCACTAACAGGATAAACGAAAACCACAAAATCACATGGTAGTAGACAGAACACAGTGAACAGGATGCTTTCATCATTGTAATGTCCATTTCTTTTCAGTGGTCAGACTTTGTTATGATGAACAGCTAGCTTCTGCTACTCATGTTCCGGCGATCACTTTCAGTAAAGTTCAGCACCTTGCAGCTAGATGGATAAATGGCATGTTACTGAACATCATTACAATCATACATTTTAGTTATTAGACATTATCAGTAGTAAAGACGCAGAAACACCTTCTTTCTTGCTCTTTCTTTTGGAGCTTGTAACTTACTGACAACCTGTTGGACTGGCAAAGAAATGAACATGTTAGCAAACCTGAGACACAGTTTTCACTGTTCAACTGAACCATTAGCTAATGGTAACCAAAGCCTTATTCAGTAGCTAACCTTAATCAAACGCTGCGACAGGTGAACTCTCTGGAACAGGCTATGATGGACGCTCTGGTGTTGGACAGGGTGGACTTTGTCAAGCTTCTGATTGAGAACGGCGTCAACATCCATCACTTCCTGACTATCCCTCGTCTGGAGGAGCTGTACAACACGGTGAGACACTGCACTCCTCTGCAGCAGAACAAACTTTATTTTTATTTTTATTTATTTAAACACTGCACAGCAGCAGCGAGGACGCACTTTCTCTTGCCTGAGATTAGGTCCCTATTATTTCATTTCTATGTTAGATAAATGTTGTCTGGTGTGTGGGGACTGGGAGGTGTGGCATACCAATGTTTCTCTTCTCGTTCTGAACAAAAGCTTTCTGCTCTGATGTCTATATATTGTCACGTTTATCTGCAGCTTAACGTCCATCAGTGATCCACTTCCTCTTGTGTTGCGTCTCTAATCTTTATCTGCTTCGCTCATAAAAAGCTCTTTCAGCAGCGCGTCAGGTACTGTCAGATGGAAGTGAAGCTCTCTGCAGTTTTTATAACGTTCGAGTCAAACAAGTCCAATTAGATAAGACGTGTCTGTAATCACCTGCTAACAGCTGCACGTCACGCTGCCTTTAATGTCATGTTAATATCAATAATCAATAACACATAATGAATAACCCCATTAAGTCAGACCGTCCTCACGCAGCTTATTACCACCCACATTTACGTTTATTGTGGCAGCGACATCTAGAGGCCGTGTGAGCCCATGAGGAAGTCAAGTGACGTTATATAAAGAGCGAGAAAGTCCACCTAAGGTGATGGTTGGGTCAAACCCAGGAACCCGGCATTCAAGTCCCGTTTGAAACTGAGTCAGTGCCGGGTTATTTAGTTTTAAGTTAAAGTGTGTTACTGACTTATGTAATTCGCTGAGGACAGGTTATAGGACCAGGTCATAATTCAATATCTCGTGCTGATCATCAGCAGAAGAAACACGATAAACAGAAGTGATCAGGTGGAACGTAAACCTGACATTATCCTGCTAAATATGGAACTGAACAAACATTATTAATGTTGTGGTATTATTTGCAGTTTTTTTTCTTTTCATCAGTTTCCTGTTTGTTTCCTGTTTTGTTTGTAGAAGTTGGGCCCGGCCAACACGCTGCACTTTGTGGTCAGAGACGTGAAAAAGGTCAGTTTGGTGTTTTTAAACAGGTGGGGGATGGGGCGGGGGGCAGGTGAGGAGTACATAACTAAACGTGAGAGCTGATCAGTAATAATAATAATAATAATAATCTTTATTTGTAGAGCACTTTTCAAAAACAAGTTACAAAGTTCTTTAACAAGTGTAAAGACAATAATACCCAAAAGACAATAATACAAAAACAATACAAGATAAAAGCATGAAAACATTGAAAAGACTAAAATACACGTTTAAGATAAATATAAAATAATTAAAATAGAATAAAATAAAAGATAAAATAAAGTCAAATAAGATCGGGAAAGGCTCTCCTATAAAAGTATGTTTTAACAAGGGACTTAAAAGAGTTCACTGACTCAGCCGACCTGATTTCCTCGGGCAGGCTGTTCCAGAGCCTCGGGGCCCTGACAGCAAACGCTCTGTCCCCTTTAGTTTTCAGTCAAGACTCTGGAACAGACAACAGACCTCTGCCTGAGGATCTCAAGGTACGTGCTGGTGCGTATGGGACTAAAAGGTCAGAAATATAACAAGGCGAAAGGCCATGAATGTCACAGTCGTGGTGTGGAGGCAGGTTGGAGGACCCAAACACAGGACACAGAGCGGAGCAGGTATAGTTCAACGAAGGGTTTTAATTAAGCGAGCACACTTACAGGTGAGTGGCTGAATAACAGAAATCCAAAATCCAAAAGTACAGGGAGACAAGACAAGACAAGACAAGACAAGCAAGGCTGGTTACAGGCAGGCAGAGAGTACACACACGACAGACTGGGGGGTAACATGAACAATGACCGGACAAAGACAAGACAGAAACACCAGGTATATATACACAGGGACTAACGAGCAGGGCGGGAGCAACACAGGTGAAAGACATGAGGCTAACGAGACACAGATAGGGAGAGAGAGAGAGAGAGAGAGAGAGCAGGGGAAAACAGAGACAGACATGCAGAGGGATCACTGGGGTAACAGACATGACAAGGGTGACTGAACACTAGACGAAAGACAAGACAGACCCCCAAAACCCAACAGACCAAAATAACACTAACTAAACACAAAAGTGCAACACAAAAGATGGCCAACCGGCAGAGCATGACAATGAAGAGCTTTAAAACTGATCAATAGAATTTTAAAGTCAATTCTAAAACATACTGGGAGCCAGTGTAATGAAGCTAAAATAGGAGTAATGTGGTCATATTTCTTTGTTCTGGTTAAAAGCCTGGCAGCTGAGTTCTGGACAGTCTGGAGTCGATCAGTAGATTTTTGGGTTAAACAGGTGAAAAGGCTGTTGCAATAATCCAGGCGTGATGAGATGAAGGCGTGTAAAATGGTCTCGGTGTCCTTAAAAGTCCTTTAAGCTTTAGATTACTATCAAACCAAACACCAAGGTTCTTTGCAACAGGCTTAATGTGATTTACTAGGGAACCAGCAGATGGCAGTATTTGTTTTGCCATCTGCTGGGACCCGATGACCAGGATTTCTGTTTTGTCTGAGTTCAGCTGGAGGAAATGATTTGACATCCATTTTTTAACTTCACAAAGGCAGTTGTTAAGTGAATTCAGCATTCCAGGGTCTGTGGATCTGACGGGCAAGTATATTTGTGTGTCATCAGCATAAATATGAAAAGAAATGCCATGTTTATGGATAATATGTCAAAGGGGAAGCAGATACAAGGAAAACAAAATGGGTCCTAAGACCGACCCCTGAGGCACACCATATTTAACTGGACAGAATGAGGAGACATAGTTGTTTACAGACACACAAAACTTCCTATTTGACAGGTAGGATGAAAACCATTCTAGGGCAGTACCAGAGATCCCCACCCAGTGCCTCAGTCTGTCTAACATGATGTTGTGATCAATGGTGTCAAAAGCAGCGCTAAGGTCCAGGAGTACCAGGACTGAGCACATGCCTTCATCAGCAGACATTAAAAGGTCATTGGTGACTTTAAGCAGGGCAGTCTCAGTGCTGTGGTATTTCCTGAAACCAGACTGAAACATTTAAAATATTTTGTTATTTTCCAGTACAGTGAGCAGCTGTTTGGACACAATTCTTTCTAAATTCTTTGCTATAAAAGGCAGTTTTGAAATTGGTCTAAAATTATGTGGGAGGGAGGGATCTAAACCAGGTTTCTTTAAAAGTGGATTCACGCAAGCCGTTTTAAAATAATCAGGGACACAACCAGTAGATATGGAGCTTGCAACAGAGATCAAATGGGGGCCAACAGAATCTATTACTTTCAGTAAAAATTTAAAAAATCAAGTGGGCTGGAGGACACTCTCATTTGTGATACTGTTTTTAAAAGCTCAGACAAGTCGATGGGATAAAACTGGTTAAAACTCTCTTGTTGCTGGTGAGGAACCTCTGAGTAAGAGGCCGCGGGGGTAATAGAGGCTCTGATTGACACCACCTTATTGGTAAAATAAGATAAAAACAATTCACAGTCATCATTACTTCCAGCTGAGGCACAAGGAGGGGTTGGGTTTACCAGCTGATCCACAGTCTTATTGTGTTTATGTGTAGTAATGAGTTCACAAAAATAATGTGTTCTCGCATCCTTAACCAAGTTATTGTAGTTAATTAATAAATCCTTCAGACTGAGGATACTGGATTTTTTCCATCTGCCCTCTGCTTTCCTGCATTCCCTTTTTAGGCTGTGAATGCTGTCATTTATCCAGGGTTGCTTACTAGCTTTAGACGTAGGCCTAACCTTTAGAGGAGCAGTAATATTTAGTGACAACAAGCAGATATGATTGAAGTGATCGACCAGATTGTTAGTGTTGGAAAAAGACAAGTGTTGGCTTTGGCTCTGAAAGAAACACTTTGTTCATTAAAGAAGCGAGAACACACGGAGCTTGGTGAGGCGGCATGAGTAACAGGAGAATCGCAGCTAAAAACAATACATCTGTGGTCAGATATGGTCATGTCCATTAATTCCACAGAGGAAATGCTGACACCCAGGGTAAAAACCAAGTCCAGTGTATGACCACGGTTATGTGTTTGCCTTTTGACATGTTGTTTGAAGTTAAAAGAAGTGGCCATATTTAAAAGTCAGTTGCATTAACATTGTTGGTGTCATCAACATGAATATTAAAATCGCCACAAAGAACAATTCTGTCATAATTTAAAATCAGAGTAGATAAAAATTCAGGAAGTTCTGATAAAAATCCTCCAGGCGGTTTTGGGGGGCGATAAATTATAACAAATATGATAGGTTGCAGCCCTCCAACTTTAAGAGTGAGAACTTCAAAGGAGTTAAATTCATCACAGCGTACTTGATGACATTTTAAATTTTTCCTATACACGCTCACTAGCCCACCACCACGACCACTGACCCTCGGTTGACTAAAACAATCATATTGAGGCGGACACAGTTCAGCTAGCTGGCTATAGTCATTCATCTGCAACCATGAATCAGTTAAAAACGTAAAATCTAGATTTGCAGACAAGATAAAATCATTTAAGATGAAAGTCTTACTTGAAAGTGATCTCACATTGAAGAGAGCCATTTTAAATGAGTTTGTTCTGGGTGCTGGAGTTGGTGCAGTTGTCCTAATCCTTAAGAGATTACTTATATTGCTGTGTGGGATGTGCACATTTTGGTTTACTGGTCTATGCCTGATGATGACAGGAATAGTAGTCTTTGGAACAGCGCTGGTAGGAGACGGCTTTACATGCCAGCAGGTGGAGACTTGGAGTTCAAGATCTACGAGTTCTACAACACTCCCTTCACCAAGTTCTGGTTCGACACGGCACGTTTTAGAATATATAAATACTGTGTATAATTTATATCAACCGCATATTGATCTAAAGTTTCTTTCACAAATAGAAGCTCACGATGGGTTAACACTCAAAGTTCGTTGATGATGAGATTTATCTTCTTTAGTTTAACTGTTCGTTACTTTAAAAGATGTGTAAAACATTTGTATTTCAGGGGAATCTCCCCCCAGACTACCAGATCACTCTGATCGATATCGGCCTGGTGCTGGAGTTCCTGATGGGCGGAGCTTACCGCTGCAAATACACCAGGAAGAGCTTCAGGGCGCTTTACAACAACCTGTACGGACTGAAACGAGTGAGCAAACCCCCTAAGAGAGTCGACACTGCAGCAACGTCTGCTTCACACATTTCTGCTGCGCTTCATTCTGACGTGAATATTAATCAAACTGTTTGGAGATGATCCACCAGGTGGCAGCACGGAGGCACATTCTCTTCCTTACATTCAGGCCTCACCGTCAGATTTTCACATGGAAGAATTAGCAGAAAGCTATTGATCCTCGTCCCACAAATATAAACAAATATGTCTTTTCTTAACACAGTGTGAAGTTTCTCCTTTAACTAGACTCTGTCCTGCTCCCTGAAACACGAGGAACATAAATATCCTGTGGCTCCAACATCAGTATGTTTCTGGACTAACAAACATGTTGTCTTTTCTTTTGCAGCCGAAAGCTCTGAAACTTCTTGGGATGGAGGTTTGTTCTTATTTTTAATTTTACAAACTGTATTATGGAGCTGATGGTGGTCTCAGTCTCTGACACGTGGACTCGCACCTGTGGTTCCTGCAGGACGACGAGCCCCGTCCGAAGGGTAAAGGAAAGAAGAACAAGAAGGAGGAGGAGGTGGACATCGACGTGGATGACCCCGAAGTCAGCAGGTTTCAGTACCCGTTCCACGAGCTGATGGTGTGGGCCGTGCTGATGAAGCGCCAGAAAATGGCACTGTTCCTGTGGCAGCGGGGCGAGGAGGCCATGGCCAAGGCTCTGGTGGCCTGTAAACTCTACAAGGCCATGGCCCACGAGTCGTCCCAGAGCGAGCTGGTGGACGATATCTATCAGGACCTGGAGAACAACTCCAAGTGAGTCCCACAGAACCAGAGCCCAGGGGGCTTAGACCAAAAGTGTCACAACACCTGAAGTTCCCTGGTGTGCAGAGCCCGTCATGGCCTGAGGGGGGCGCTGGTGTGTCTGTAGACTGAGTGTGTTTTGTGTGCAGGGAGTTTGGTCAGCTGGCCTACGAGCTGCTGGATCAGTCGTACAAACACGACGAGCAGGTGGCCATGAAGCTGCTGACCTACGAGCTGAAGAACTGGAGCAACTCCACCTGTCTGAAGCTGGCTGTCGCAGCCAAACACCGAGACTTCATCGCACACACCTGCAGCCAGATGCTGCTAACGGACATGTGGATGGGCTGCCTGAGGATGGGCAAGAGCAACAGCCTCAAGGTACCAGCAGCACTCCCTGAGGGACTGCCAGGTCTCCGGTCTGTGTGGGATCTGGACCGGAGCCTGCAGGACCTGAGAGAAAACATTTAAATGCATCTTTGAAAACAGTGAAATCAGACAAACAAACGTTCAGGTGACGAGCGCTGACCCCGCCTCCACCTGGTGTGATCTGAATGTCTCACCTGGAGCAGGTGCTGTGTTCAGTCAGTCTTAAGCTTAATTTGTACAGAAGTCAGTTTACAAATCGTCTTACCATCTGAGAAGTTAAACACGCCAGACATTTTACTCACAGACAGTGTTGGGCAAGTTACTCTGAAATTGTAATAAATTACTCCTTAACAATACTTTAATAACATTACTTTACTTATTAGTGGGTGATAAAAGTAACTCGTTACGTCACTATATTACTTTCACTCCCCCCCAAAAAGCTCTTTTTTTTCAAGTTGGCAACAAAAACAAAACTCCAGATCATCTGAAAACCCTGTCATCCCACCGCTGACAAATATTACCATTAAGGTCACACGAGTGCTGACACAGATAGAGGAGTAAAATGTCCAGCTGGCCTCACAGCTGAGAAATCTGACACGAATAAACTGCTGTGTTATCGTGGAAACAGATGTTTGACTCAATGGGAACTGCTGTGAATCTTCAGGGCTCGCCGTTAAGCTTTTCCTGGTAAGAACAAGTACGTTAAACTGGCTTTTCCAAATATATAAATAAATAACCTGGCAGCAGCTACACTGATGCACGTTTAGACAAGCTGGGGACCAGGTCTGAGAAGCCATCACAGGTTTTCCTCATGTTCTAACTTGTCTGTCGAGCGGTGAAGCTTTGAAGCCAGTGAAGTGACGATGGCTGACCCACTGACCAGTAATAATAATAATACTTATGTCCTCATCCTGTCTCCAGGTGATTTTAGGGATCGTTTTTCCTCCTGCGATTCTCCTCCTGGACTTTCGTCTGGCAGATGAAGCCTCGAATCATTTGTCCAAAGAGAACGACGACAGCAGATCTAAAGACGACAACAAATCCAGCAAGGTACCAAACAGCCAGAGCAGAGAGTGGTCATTGGTTCAGAGCAGTCTGAGTGACTCAGAGTTTGTTTCAGGACGCCGTCTCCAACATTGACGCTACGTCGAAGAAAGGAGACGAAGAAGAAGAGCAGAAGAAACACCGGAGGACTCCCATCGGGAGGAAGATCTACGAGTTCTACAACACTCCCTTCACCAAGTTTTGGTTCAACACGGCAAGTTTTAGAATATATAAATACTGTGTATAATTTATATCAACCGCATATTGATCTAAAGTTTCTTTCACAAATAGAAGCTCATGATGGTTTAACGCTTAAAGTTCGTTGATGATGAGATTTAGCTTCTTCAGTTTAACTGCTTTGTTACTTGTCTTTCTAAAAGGTCACAACCAATAGATTTTTAATGAAGATGATAATAAAGATACTGACCGTGTCAAAGGGACACATGTGACCTGAGAATTAAATGTGTGTGCGACAGATCTCCTACCTGGTTTACCTGATGTTGTATAACTACATCATCCTGGTGAAGATGGAGCGATGGCCGTCTTTACAGGAGTGGATCGTTATCTCTTACATCATCACTCTGGGACTGGAGAAGGTCCGACAGGTAAACTCTGAAACACACCTGGGGCTCTGCTCCCAACACGTTCTCATCCCAACGCTTCTCATATGGACGCCCTGGGTACACTTTAGCTTTGTTTTTGTACATGTAGGGCTCCACGGTCAAGTTAGCAAGAATAAATATCCGGTTAGACTTTCAAAATAAAACTAGTGGTTAACGTTGTGAAACGTTCAGGAAAAGATTGTGGTTTAGGTTAAAATAACAACAACCTAGCTAATCTATGTAACCCACGTGACTTAAATTAAAACATTAAATTCTGAGTTTTTGTTCCACACGAGAAATGAACACCGGCCTCCTGTGTGAAAGTCCAGTTTTTCCTGTCCACCCAACCACCCCCTTACTTACTTTTGTGTTAAACATCCTACACCTGCCTTTAGAGTTCAAAAGTGACGCTACAGGGTTTCCCCCAGGGCATTACAAACTGACGCCAACGGGTCTGTAGTTATTAAAGTGATCAGACTTTCTGCCCTTCACCTGTTCACCTGCATCGCTTAGTGACCTTTCACCTTGATATTACTGATGTTGTATTGTTGAATGTAGGCCGGTGGGGCGGGCTGCATGATAAAAATGAACATTGTGAATAGTGGGGTGGTGAAACAGGGTGAAGCGAAACTGTTGTGTAGAGGTAATACTCATTTTAATGTACCCCTGCTGCCAGATCTTGATGTCGGAGCCGGGGAAACTGAAGCAGAAGATCAACGTTTGGTTGGAGGATTACTGGAACATCACCGACCTGGCGGCCATCTCCGTCTTCCTGCTGGGTTTGCTGCTGCGGCTGCAGAGCGAGCCGTCCATGGGCTACGGACGCGTCATCTACTGCGTCGACATCATCTTCTGGTACATCCGAGTCCTCGACATCTTCGGAGTCAACAAGTACCTGGGACCCTACGTCATGATGATCGGAAAAATGGTACGCCTTCACAAGATGACATCGATACTAATGAAACAGTTAACTTTACTCTTCAGGTTCACATTGGGCTAACACAGTGTTACAGAGCAAAGCAAAATAATAACTGATAAAAGTAACTGTTCAACTTTTAGAATTTATTTTTTGTTTTCAGCTCCGTGTTTCTTCTCACTGGACTTTGTAATATTTATTTCTGTTTGTTTTTCTCTGTGAAACATTTAAAATTTGTTGTAAAGACAAACAAACTGTTTTTAAGTTTCATAAATCTCAGTGATATAAAACGCCTTTGGTCTGATGGTCGTCCAGATGATCGACATGCTGTACTTCGTGGTCATCATGCTGGTGGTGTTGATGAGTTTCGGCGTAGCTCGGCAGGCTATCCTCCACCCGGACGAGGAGCCAACATGGCGTCTGGCCCGAAACATCTTCTACATGCCGTACTGGATGATCTACGGAGAGGTGTTTGCAGACTCCATAGACCGTAAGACTAGAGTTCATAGTAAGACTCCAGTCAGCCGCCTGTTAGTCCTCACCCCTGTCCTCCCGTCTGCCCTCACCCTCACCCTGTCCTTCCCTTCTGTCCTCCCCTCTGCCGTCCTCTCTGACCTCACCCTCTGCCCTCACCCTGTCCTTCCTGTCCTTCGCCTCTGTCCTCACCCTCTGCCCTCACCCTGTCCTTCCTGTCCTTCGCCTCTGCCCTCACCCTCTGCCCTCACCCTGTCCTTCACCTCTGCCCTCACCCTCAGAGTTCATAGTAAGACTCCAGTCAGCCGCCTGTTAGTCCTCACCCCTGTCCTCCGTCTGCCCTCACCTTCACCCTGTCCTTCCCTTCTGTCCTCCCCTCTGCCGTCCTCTCTGACCTCACCCTCTGCCCTCACCCTGTCCTTCCTGTCCTTCGCCTCTGTCCTCACCCTCTGCCCTCACCCTGTCCTTCCTGTCCTTCGCCTCTGTCCTCACCCTCTGCCCTCACCCTGTCCTTCACCTCTGCCCTCCCCTCTGACCTCACCCTCTGACCTCACCCTGTCCTTCCTGTCCTTCGCCTCTGCCCTCACCCTTTCCTTCACCTCTGCCCTCACCCTCAGAGTTCATAGTAAGACTCCAGTTAGCCGCCTGTTAGTCCTCACCCCTGTCCTCCCCTCTGACCTCACCCTCTGCCCTCACCCTGTCCTTCACCTCTGCCCTCACCCTCTGCCCTGACTCCCTGCCCTCACCCTCTGCGAGATATTTTTCTTTACATATCATTAAATAACCCGATCAGCCATAACATTTTGACCACCTGACTAATATTGTGCAGGTCTCCCTTATTGCCACCAAAACAGCCTTGACCTGTTGACACCTGGACTCCACTAGACCTCTGAAGGTGTGCTGTGGCTTTTGGCACCAAGCAGCAGATCCATTTAGTCCTGTATGCAAGGTAGGGATTTGTTGGTTCAGCACATCCCACAGATGCTGGACTAGACTGAGAGCCAAGTCAGCACCTTGAACTCGTTGTTGTTCCTCAAACCGTTCCTGAAGTGTTTTTGCTTTGTGGCGCATTATCCTGCTGAAAGAGGCCGCTGTCATCAGGGAACACTGTTTCCATGGTCTGCAGCAATGCCTAGGTAGGTGCTACGTGTCAAAGTAACGTCCACATGAATGGCAGGACCCAAGGTTCCACAGCAGAACATGGTCCAAAGCATCACACTGCCGGCTTATTTTCTTACTATAGTGCATCCTGGTACCATGTGTTACCAGGTTTTCACTAAAGGGATTCAAGAGCGGACACAAGGCAGATGTAAAAAACTCAGGCAGGTTTATTTTCAATGTGCACGGAGAAAACCAGGCAGAACTCCAGATTCTGTGGGGATTTGACAATGGCATCCTAAAGCTCAGTTCAGGGCAGACTGACTGGCAGGCAGGCAGGCAACGTCTTCACACACAGGGAACAACTGGAGTAGACAAAGAAACAGGACATTAGAAGCTGACAAACAGAGAAATCACTCACGCTCACACCTAAGGACAATTTAGGATAATGATAATAATAATCTTTATTTTTTTTTCAAACTTTTCAAAACAAGTTACAAAGTGCTTTAACAAGTGTAAAGACAATAATACCCAAAAGACAATAATGTAAAAAAAATAAAACAAACAAACAAACAAAAAACAATACAAAATAAAAGCAAGAAAACATTGAAAAGATTAAAATACACGTTTTTAAGATGAATATAAAATAATTAAAATATAATTAAATAAAATCGGGAAAAGCTCTCCTATAAAAGTATGTTTTAAGAAGGGACTTAAAAGAGTTCACTGACTCAGCCGACCTGATTTCCTCGGCAGGCTGTTCCAGAGCCTCGGGGCCCTGACAGCAAACGCTTTGTCCCCTTTAGTTTTCAGTCGAGACTCTGGAACAGACAACAGACCTCTGCCCGAGGATCTCAAGGTACGTGCTGGTGCGTATGGGACTAAAAGGTCAGAAATATAACAAGGCGAGAGGCCATGAAGAGCTTTAAAAGTGATCAATAGAATTTTAAAGTCAATTCTAAAACATACTGGGAGCCAGTGTAATGAAGCTAAAATAGGAGTAATGTGGTCATATTTCTTTGTTCTGGTTAAAAGCCTGGCAGCTGAGTTCTGGACAGTCTGAAGTTGATAAGTAGATTTTTGGGTTAAACAGGTGAAAAGGCTGTTGCAATAATCCAGGCGTGATGAGATGAAGGCGTGTAAAATGATTGTTGATAAAAACATGATTGAACAAGCTTTGCGGTGTGCTGCTCGAAATTTAAATTACTATCAAACCAAACACCAAGGTTCTTTGCAACAGGCTTAATGTGATTTACTAGGGAACCAGCAGATGGCAGTATTGGTTTTGCCATCTGCTGGGACCCGATGACCAGGATTTCTGTTTTGTCTGAGTTCAGCTGGAGGAAATGATTTGACATCCATTTTTTAACTTCACAAAGGCAGTTGTTTAGTGAACTCAGCATTCCAGGGTCTGTGGATCTGATGGGCAAGTATATTTGTGTGTCATCAGCATAAATATGAAAAGAAATGCCATGTTTATGGATAATATGTCAAAGGGGAAGCAGATACAGGAAAACAAAATGGGTCCTAAGACCGACCCCTGAGGCACACCATATTTAACTGGACAGAACGAAGAGACATAGTTGTTTACAGACATGCAAAACTTCCTATTTGACAGGTAGGATGAAAACCATTCTAGGGCAGTACCAGAGATCCCCACCCAGTGCCTCAGTCTGTCTAACATGATGTTGTGATCAATGGTGTCAAAAGCAGCGCTAAGGTCCAGGAGTACCAGGACTGAGCACATGCCTTCATCAGCAGACATTAAAAGGTCATTGGTGACTTTAAGCAGGACACTCTCATTTGTGATACTGTTTTTAAAAGCTCAGACAAGTCGATGGGATAAAACTGGTTAAAACTCTCTTGTTGCTGGTGAGGAACCTCTGAGTAAGAGGCCGCGGGGGTAATAGAGGCTCTGATTGACACCACCTTATTGGTAAAATAAGATAAAAGCAATTCACAGTTATCATTACTTCCAGCTGAGGCACAAGGAGGGGTTGGGTTTACCAGCTGATCCACAGTCTTAAACAGAAACCTGGGATTGTGTTTATGTGTAGTAATGAGTTCAGAAAAAAGGATCAGAGAACCCATGCAGAACATGCAAACTCCACACAGAAAGGCCGGGGCAACCGGGGCTTGAACCCATGACATTGTTGCTGGGAGGCAACAGAGCTAACTACTGCACTACCGTGCCACCCAGCAATCACACCACGGGAGGTAAAACTGACAAACTGGCAAGGAGTGGAAGATGTATCAAAGTATTTCACTGCATGGGCTGATTACTTGATAAGCCGCTGCAGGTGGTGACAAGCCAGGAGCCGGAGCCAGACGCGCCCAACACACACAGACAGGACATCACATACCAAACTGACAGAGACAGCAGGGAGCGGAAAACAGAGGAAACATTAGGAAGGGGGAGGTGGCAAAGCTTAATCATGACATCACATGCCCATTGTAGACGCTTTCTGCAGTGGACAGGGGTCAGCAAGGGCCTCCTGACTAGTCTGAGGCTACGCAGCCCCGTACACAACAAACTGCGATGCCCTGTGTGTTATGACTCCTTTCTATCAGAACCAGCATCAGCTTCTTCAGCAGTCTGACCTAGAGCAGCTCGTCTGTTGGATCGGATCACACGGGCCAGCCTTCGCTCCCTACAGGCATCAGTGAGGCTTGGCCGTCCATGACCCTGTCACAACTTGGACCACTTTTTCTGCTTCTAACGTAAACTGTGAGGACACGATGTTCACCTGGTGCCTGATAGATCCCACCCACTGACAGGTGCCATGGTGACCAGGTAATCAGGGTCATTCACCTGTCAGTGGTCATAATGTTATGGCTGAAAACATTATTCTTCATATATTTACGTCATGTTCAGCTGACCTGCTGTGCAGTTAGTATATTTAAATCTACTTGACTGATTATTAGTACCAAATTTGTTATTTTGCTGAAAATGTTTAGAAATTAAAACCTTTCCATGTTGTACTGAAGTTTTTACATTTTGAAATGTTTGTACATGTTCACACTTTTTTCACATTTCTTGAGCATGTTCCTGAGTGTTTCTAGCCTGAAGTTCATGTTGTTGTTTCTCTTCTAATTTTTTACCTTCGGCGGTTGGCGGACAGTTTATGCGATGGAAATCAATCGTAAGTATCTCAGACAGAATTTGCTGTGAACTTTTACAGCTCACTATCTATTGCCAGTGGTTGATGCAGACAGGTATTTTGTTTTACATAGTGTTTCCTGTGACTGTTTCACAATAAAAGCTCACCCGAGTTGGTCCAGTTGAAATCTGAAGCAGCTCCACTTAACAAACTACATCTTTTCCTATCTGAAGCTTATTTGAATCCAGAGCAGGTTACTTGTTCTTTACTTGAGTATTTCCACATTTATTTTGATACTTTTACTCGCTACAAGGAACGGAGTGCTTTAAAACAATCAATATAAAACTACTGCAGTCCATTCATGTCTCTGTATGGACATTAATGAGTGTGTTGTTTGAATCTCAGCACCGTGTGGAGACAACATGTACGATGAAGACGGGAAGAAGCTTCCTCCCTGTATCCCTGGAGCCTGGCTCACTCCGGCCATCATGGCCTGTTACCTGCTGGTCGCCAACATCCTGCTGGTCAACCTGCTCATCGCCGTCTTCAAGTCAGTGTTGGTCACCTGATCCTGCTGCTGATGCTTTAATATACAGCACACAGACAGACCTCAGATCAGTTACTGTTTAAACACAGTGCTGCAGAGGAGCTGTGAGAGGAAACACGTGCAGGAAAAGATTCCAAAATAAAAGTCATGGTAGTTTCAGTGTCAGGTTAAATCCTTGTATCTCTGCTTCTGTGGATTCTCATGCATTCGTTTGATATGAAATGGGTCAGAGGGAGTAAAATTAATTGTTAGTTCCAGCCCTAAAATGACCCAGTAACTCCAGACAAATGTAGTGGAAAAAGGTACAATATTTCCCTTATGACAAACACCTTGAGACTATACTGAACTAGAGAACTGAGCTGGGCTTACACAAAAATCCTTCACCCACAAACTTTAGAGACATTTACAAACAGCTTCTTAAACCCAGTCCTGGAGGAATTCTGAGGAGAGACAGAAAATTATATTATTGTGTAGGCTGCCTCCCTCCCCTCTCTCTCTCCTTACATCCCTCTCTCTCTCTCTCTCTCTCTCTTTCTCTCTCTCTCTCTCTTTCACTCTCTTCTCTCTCTCTTTCTCTCTCTCTCTCTCTCTCACCCCAACCGGTCGAGGCAGATGGCCGCCCACCCTGAGCCATGGTTCTGCTCGAGGTTTCTGCCTCTTAAAAGGAAGTTTTTCCTTGCCTCTGTCGCCTAGTGCTTGCTCTTGGTGGGAACTGTTGGGCTTCTGTAAATATCATCACAGAGTACGGTCTAGACCTGCTCTTTTATGAAAAGCGCTGTGAGATAACTGTTGTTGTGATTTGGCGCTATATAAATAAAATTGAATTGAATTGAATTGAAAATCAAACCTGCCTCCTCTTTCTCCTCTCAGCAACACCTTCTTCGAGGTGAAGTCCATCTCTAACCAGGTGTGGAAGTTCCAGCGGTATCAGCTGATCATGACCTTCCACGACCGTCCCATCCTGCCTCCCCCCCTCATCGTCTTCCCCCACATCTACATCGTCCTGAAGAGGCTGTGCTGCCGCTGCAGACGGAGGCCGGAGGGAGATCGCGACGACCAGGAGAGACGACTCCGTAAGCTTCACTCTGAAGTCCCTCTGACAGCAGGACAAAGATTCAGAACTGCAGACGAAACGGCGTTTGTTTCCTCTGAGATAAAATAATGTTTGTGTCCTCAGAGCTGGTGCTGAGTGCAGATGAACTGAAGAGTCTGCATGAGTTTGAGGAGCAGTGTGTGGAGGAATACTTCAGAGAGAAAGACGACGAAAAACAGTCGTCCAACAACGAGAGAATCAGAGTCACATCTGAGAGGTCAGGAAGACAAATGTGCTGTTTTTATAAACTCATATTTGTCTTTATATTACTTACATTAATAGAATGATGTACACTCCTCGTATTGACATGTCAAGACTCTGCTTATTCTGAGACAGTGAAGACAGACATGACATATACGATATACCATTAAGCAGAACAAAGGAGATATTCAAACTTAAATTTTTTCCTTTTTGTGTTTTTTAAATGTCACTTCACATTTTTAAATCATCCTTTCATGATTTCCAGTTGTTCATTTTGTCAAGGTATAAGGTTATAAGGTTATAAGGTTTATAATGAATGAGAAAACAAACGTAACATAATAAGTCTATTGTAAGTGGATATAATATTATACTATGGGTAAGTTAGAATACTGTTATCTGAAATTATAATGAATTAGGGCTGTCCCCGACTAAGGATAAACAAGGTCGAATCAGAAAAGTGAAGTCCTTCCTATAGTCGACTGATAGTGGTATCATGTGTGTTTTGTGCGCGGCGATTGCGAGTGGGGTGGGGGGGTTACACACGGTAGCTCCGCTTTAATCTTGAGAAGCTGCAGTGTCTTTTCATTCAACTTACACTGTAAATCCAGCTAAACTGAGGCACAACGGTCTTGTGCAGACTTTTACCTGCATTACTGCTGCCGACAAATGCATGCACGTCACGGTTCCCCACGGGTCTATTTCAAGTAGCCGGCTATTTAAAAGCGATAAAATATTCAATATGTGGTTCATCAACGCTGATAAATTATCCGAAAGTCCCGCAAGATGCGAACAACTCGGCACAACACCAGTGAAGCTGGGGCTTGGTCTCTTCAGCAAGTGTTCCTCTTCTGCCACTGTACACATACACGCTACGCTTACACATGCGCACTGACAACCCAGGGTTAGGGTTAAAATTTTGGATTTATTCACGCACTTCAAAATCATTTATTGAAAGTTTTATTCTTTTTACATATTTATTTACAGCATTAAACGTTGAAATGTATATTGTAATAGGCTATATATTAACTTATTGGGAGAAAACTGGTAGTTCTATGTAAAATCAGACACTGAGCACCCCCATATAGCCAAAATGGCGTGATCCTTGTTTCGCTGCGAAGCTTCGACTGTGAAATTGACAGTTGAATCAGGCCATCGAAGCATCGAATCTTCGACTATTGGGGTCAGCCCTATAATGAATACACTAATATTAGCCCAAATCAAACCTTAACAAGACAGAAAACGGTTCTATTTGTAAATCAGTACAATCTCAATAAACTGTTGAAATACAAATAGGTTGACTATAACAATCTGTAGGCAGACATTTACCAAATAAAGTAATTTCTAAATATGGTCACCCTAATTGCAATACTTACATACACACAAACAGAAAATGGAATCTGGTGAAGTGTCTGCAGGTAACAGTGAAATGAAGTTGTACTCACTGCAGCAGAACAAACAAAAATATCATATTTACTGTGGAACCAAATCAAACTGTTTCCCTGCTTTCTCCTCTGTGTTTCCTTTTATTCAGGGTGGAGAACATGTTCATGCGTCTGGAGGAGGTGAATGAGAGGGAGCACTCGATGAAGGCATCCCTGCAGACAGTGGACCTCCGTCTGGCTCAGCTGGAGGAGTTCTCCAGCCGAATGATGAACGCGCTGGAGAAGCTGGCGGGCGTCGACCGGGCCGAGCTCGTCCGCAGTCATTCCAGAGGATCGTCCTTCTGCGAGCCAGCCGCTTTGCTGCGACAATGCAGCATCAACAGCGGAGACGGATACAGTCTGTACCGATACCAGCTGGAGCATGATGACAGGATCACTGTGTCCGGAGACATGGACGGAAATGACAGGAGGGTCCAACTGAGTCCAGAGAGACAAGAAAGGACCACGGAGCAAGGACCCACAACAGGTAGGACGAGACACATTACAACAAGGGATCAGGTGACTTTACATGACGAGATGAAATTATGTAACATTAGCAATTATATTAACAAAAGTTACTGCTCTAGTTTCTACTTTCCAAAATTCAGGTTTTAGTTATATATAGAATTGCATTCCATTAATTTCTCTGTTTTTAGAAAACGGATTATTGGGGTTTGACTGTTCAGTCTTAGTCACATTACAACATGAGATACAGAACTCCTGATCACCCTAGACAAATTTTGTTCAGAACAATATCAGCTCACAAAGTCCTTCCGACTACAGTAACGCCCTTCCGACTACTGTAACGCCCTTCTGATTACTGTCTCTACAGTAACGCCCTTATGACCACTGTCACTACTGTAACGCCCTTCTGACTACTGTAACTACAGTAACGCCCTTATGACCACTGTCACTACTGTAACGCCCTTCTGACTACTGTAACTACTGTAACGCCCTTCTGACTACTGTAACTACTGTAACACCCTTCTGACCACTGTCACTACTGTAACGCCCTTCTGACTACTGTAACTACAGTAACACCCTTATGACCACTGTCACTACTGTAACGCCCTTCTGACTACTGTAACTACTGTAACGCCCTTCTGACTACTGTAACTACTGTAACACCCTTCTGACCACTGTCACTACTATAACGCCCTTCTGACTACTGTAATGTCCTTCTGACCACTGTAATGTCCTTCAGACTACTGTAACGTCCTTCAGACTACTGTAACGTCCTTCTGACTACTGAAACGCCCTTCTGACCACTGTAATGTCCTTCAGACTACTGTAATGTCCTTCAGACTACTGAAACGCCCTTCTGACCACTGTAATGTCCTTCAGACTACTGAAACGCCCTTCTGACTACTGTAATGCCCGGCATATGCAGGTTGTTAATCTTTCAGGACTGAAAACCGGTGATACTCAGACATATACATATACATGACTGTGTAGGAATGAAGCTGAATGTTGAGGTAAATGATGAGGTTGTTTTGCTTCCTGTTATCAGGTGATGTAAAGGAGTTCGGGTCGACTCTGGATGTGAGAGGACTGAAGGGCAGGACTCAGTCTCAGTCAAACGTTGACATCCTGATCTCCCCCTGCGACCCCAACCGCAGACCCCCCCACACCTGTCCTGCTTCACCGCAGTCTGAGCAGACAGAAGCTAACATGGAGAAACCAGCAGAGAAAACCCGACTAGAGGCAGCAGCATCCTTCCCTCTGGAGAGGTCAAAGGTCACACAGTATTTATCCTCTCCAACACTCAGTGGATCTCTCTCCTCCACCAAGTCCATCAGCAGCATCGTCTACAGCCCTGCCCATCAGGACCAGGGAGATGCTACCAGTTTGAACCCCCCCTGGCTCACAGCAGGCCTCCAGATCTCCCAGCATGCCTCACTGGGGAGTCCACCCCTCCCCCAGAGTGGAGGCGATGAATCCAAACAGGAAGTGGAGGACAGAACGTCCCGGCCGTCCGAAGAGTTGCAGGGGGGTGAAATGGTGGGCAGTAAGCATGGTAACGGAGGGGAGGAGGGGCCGTCAGAGGAGCTTCTGCTGGGGGAGGACAGGATGTACCCAACGCTGCGGTCCAAGAGTATGAACACCAACCTGAGGAAGACCAGGACGAAGAGGAAGGAGAACGAGGAGATGCCTCGTTCGACCGGCAGCGTCAGAGACCTGGTGTCAGCATTCAGGGGCGGGGTGGTGGGGCCACGATCCAGCTCCAGGTCCAGAGACTCTGACTACTGATCCCGAAGGACTGAGGGCTCCTTCAGGGTCTGGATAATAAGAACTGAAATGGAATTCATCGTGGAAGATTTCAGTAAAAGTGTCAGAACCAAAATGGAAAGTAAAAGTAGGGATTATTTTCATTATCGATAAAAGGGCTCATGTTTGCTTTTCTTGTTTTCTGTCATATAATGATAGAAACTTGTAACTTCTGGGGGTAGCACAGGCCAAAACCACCACAAAGAGACTCAACAGGACTTTAGTTTTAGGTCTTGCTCCTTTGTAGGAAGCCTGGGGGGCTTTTACCTGTCTGTTTCCATGACTGTAGGATATTAGTTAGTAAATATCAGCTTTTTATTGATTTTATTTTATAACAGAATATTTTAAGTTGTTTATTTGGCATGCATCTATTGCACTGAATAAACAATGTAAAGATCAATAATGTACAGTTAAAGATCAAATACATTATGTATAAAAAGCTTGATATGAATGTGTCACAGCTGAGATGTTCAGTCTGAGAAAAAACAAAGATTAAAGGGAATGAAATATACCTCTGTAAATAAAAACGGAACCATCACAGATCTTTTTGTGTGTCTGGAATCCGTGCATGGTTCCTTCTTTATTATTTTGTTTCAAAACCAAAATGGAAAAAACAGACCTTTTTTGTTTTTCTGTTTTAAAACCAAAGCAAAAATATTGATTTTGATGAGACCAATATGTTTAGCTTTGTGTGTTACACTTGATAAACCTGCAGCAGATACACTTGGGGATGGCGGTGCCTGATTAAATGTAATAAAGACAAACTTAAACATCAACAAATGTGGGTTTTTAGTTACAAACAGGACACTATTATATAGGCTAGGCCTTGCTGCAGTACCGGAGGCTGCTCGCTTTGTAACTCACTAGCAACTGGAACAGGAAGCTTTCCTGAGAATCCTCCGGTTTTTAAGACTTCTTCAGTTTAAAATTAATTCAGCGATAGTTGTCAGTACATCCAATGGTACACAGCAAATGAATTGACATGAACTGTTATTAGTTAATTTGGCGAGCTGTATATTAACGAATCAAATACAGATGAAAAGGTTCGGGGTAATTTTCTTTCAGCCTACACTGTTTCGATCTGACCTTTATTTTCATGCTGCGGAGAGCCTCCAGGAACACATGGATTAGGAGCATGGAACCACTGACCGTACAGTGTGCCGGTGTGACACCAAAATGTGTGACCTATCAGATTCTGTGACCCAAATGGCAAGTTAAGCGCCAGAGGCTTTGTTGACGATGTGAAGCAGTTGCAGTTTGGTTGGGTTTAGGCACCAAAAGTACTTGGTTGAGTTTAGGCACCAAAAGAACTTGGTTATGGTTAGGAAAACATTGTCATTTGGGAGTAGTCACAGAATCTGATGGCTCACACATTTTGGTGTTACACCGGTTCCACTGGCAACACAGCTCATAGGTCTACTGCCGGAGAGAGAGCGGGTGCTGGAGCGTGCGAGAGAGAGGAGGTCGCGGGAGGGACCTGGTGCTCTGTGGACGGCCAGTGATCCCTCTGGCTGGATGAAGCCTTACGCATGATCAACGATGATAGGCTACAGAAAATGAATGGCAAAAATAGCATATTGTCCATATTTTAAAGACCCCCCAAAATATTACAAATCATGTTTTCAGTGGAGCTCATGTCTTATTAAGAGGAGTAAAGCTGGCCCCCCGTAGGTCGCACCCTGGCCGTAGCCTCAAGGAAAAACTCTTGATAAACATATTCGGGTATTTTCTTAGATCGCTCAGGTAACCATCTTCAGATCAGCCCAAAATAAAATGCTGCCTTGATGCTGAGGTAGACTACTTAAGCTAGAAATTGGAGAATTTTGAGTGCTTGAGGCTCCTCCAGCTTGACGCGATCTTGCAAAACAAGTAACCCATTTTCTAATATTTCTGTTTCTATAATAGGCCTGTAGTGCTCACTTCTACAGTCATATTTGCCATAGTTGATATGAGATGCGACTTGAAAAGAAATAGCCTTAGCCTATAGGCTATAAAATAAAATAAATAACTTAAATATGTAGCCTAATGTTGACTTTTGGTTTCACACTGTAGCCTACAGGAACACCGTTCAGCTGGTTCTGGCCCTCCATTCACCCCAACCACGTACTTACTCAGTGTTTTCTGTTAAATATCATATCAACAAAAATATCAACAAAGCAGATGTCTGTTTTTTGGTTTTCTGTTTTCAATTTTTCCGTTTCCGTTTTGAAACAGAAAAACCAAAATACTACTTGGTTCTTTGGTTTTTCTGATTTGGTTTTGAAAAGAACGAACCATACACGGATTGTCTGGGTTCTTCCCCTGAACTGCCTCCCCGTTTCCCTTCACCGGTTTCTTTTCCTCTCCTCCTGGGTGTGAATAAAATGTTAATGTCTCAGCAGATTTAAGTGAACTATCAAAAAATATCTGGCAACCCACAGCCCAACCTGTGATCATAGATCACCACTCCATGTTAACAAGTGTGCCTTATGCAGACATACATATGAAACCAGGAACGTATATATATATATACTTTGTGTAGGCCGTGGTGTAGAAGCACTTCACACTGGAAGAAGCTGATAGCTCCCCCAGGGAGAAATCTGGTTTGGTTCATTGAAGCTACTTAGAAAAAGTAGTTCAAACTGCGATTAATAATGTGATTAAATTATAACAATCATACAAGAAAAGTCACATGCCACTCAGCTGAGTTTATTGCAAAGTGCCCGTTCACAGGTCACACATTAAAAATCAAAAGCCCTGCGGTTTCTGGGAACGTGTCCCTCAAATACCTCTAGAAACTAGAGGCCAGGTGGGGTAGGATTACTCAGTTAGCCAGGTAACTTCTAAAATAGCATGCAACAACATCTCTGAACGTTTGTTTATAAATAGATTAACTGACACCAAATGAAGATTTACATATATTTTAAAGCTTAGTTTTACAAATTCAGACATTAAAATCAACATTAAAATCTAAATTCTGTTCACAGGTGAGCCGACAGTCCAGCTTCCTGGAATACCTGAGACCTACACCTGTCCTAACGATCCCACCTGAATGTTATATTTTGGTTGTAAACAAATGTAGATTTTATCTAAAACAGAAAACATATTTGATTTATCTTTAAGACGGTTAAACTTTTAGCCATTATAACAGCCTGAGCACGGGTCTGAGCAGCTGCCCGGTCTTTTTACTTGTCAGAGAAGAATCTGGTTTACAGGACACGTGAGCAGAGACAGAGGGCTCGGGGGGTCAAAGGGGGTCCATTACAGCTGAGGAGCACTAGAAGAAGCCCAAAGCTACTGTTCACTACATGCAGTTCACTACTGCCCAACACTGTGTAAAAGTAGAATTCAAAATTACCACTTGACAAACCTACTCAAGTAAAAGTATGCACGTACTTCACCAGTAAACAACTCAAAGTACAAGTTACTTTGTGTTTTATATTGTTCAGTGTTTGTGGGCCGCAGAGCTTCACAAAGTCTGTTTTTGTAATATTGTTTTCAAAAAAGTATGTACAAACATCATTAATGATAAAAACTGTACAAATATTTGTAAACTATCAGAAAAAACATCACCAAATATCACTAAAATATCTTAATATATAAATAATATTAATTTACAAATGACCAGTAAGGTGAGTCAGAGCCAGAGAGTATTGTGTCTGTCGCACTAAAAGGGCACATTAGAACCTGCAGCAGGGGGCTGATCTGGACCATCAGATCTGGATCTGATTAGACCAGAATCCAAACACACAGAGCTGCTGCTCAGCTGTTGTGTTGTTTACACTGTGGCTGCCATGACAACAAGCTGCACCTGCACACACACCCTGATGATGAATGATATTTCCTATGTTTTTCTGTTTTTCATTCTGGAAATGATAAAATTGACCCTCCCTACCTGCTAACTAAATACAGACTGAGTGGGTTTTTACCTGAGGAAACTCTTTTCAGCCCCGAGTCAGGCCAGGTCCTGGTGGGGGTCCCAAAGACATGAATTTCTGGACAGACGTCTGTTGTTTATAAAAACTGCAGTACTGCGAGTTCCCTGCAGCATGAAACGTTGGTTTGAATAAATAAAACATGACTTCATGTTTTACTGAGCTCTGAATCCATCCTGACGTCAGGTAAAGGTGTTTGTGACGGCGTTACATGGATTATTATGCTGTTAGCGAGACAGAAAGTAGACAGAAAGTCTACTTTACCCCACCAGCTGAGAGGATGGAGGCGCTGCAGGGACCAGGAACCTTTCTGTCAACAAACACAGTCCAAAAAGGTCCTGAAACAGACTGCACGAGAAAAAAGAAACAACAGAAACACGTTTGTTTTTTGCCTTTATTCATTCAATGTCAATCATAAAGAAACCAGTGCAGCTCGAGTCCAGTTTCTGCGTCGAGAGTCGGACAGAAACAAAACCTTTAAATCATTGCAGAGGAAGAACAAAGCTGCAACATGGAAATATAGAAGAATCAAAGAAGAACATATCCTGACTCTCAGGTTCAACGTGGATCAAAAAGCTTTTGTAGATCAAAGATACACAACTGAAACTGTGAGCTGAGCTCACGACACCGCTGACACCGCTGACACCGCTGACTTGTTTGAGCTGGAAACAAAGTGCTTCCAGAGAAATAATGGCCCAATCGAACGACGAGCTCAGTTCTACTAAATCCTCTTGGACCATAAAGGCCACCATCATGGATCATATGCTAATTTGCATAATGTGGGAAACAGTCACATGACTTTAAATTTGACTCTATCAGTGTGGGATACAGCATCACAGGACTGAGGTACACATGAGGAAGAAAAACATGGCCGCCATCAACCAAAGCATCTTCGGAAAGGGCGGGGCTTAGCAGGAAATTGGCCACAACACATTAACGGTTTATCCAATCATCATTAATTGTGGGGGGTTTCTTCAGTTTGGGAAGAGGCGTGCCAGAGCAGTTTGAGACGACTCATAGGGGGCGCCACAAAATACCAATGCTGTGTCTCAACTCGGGTACTTCCTTTAGTATATTAACATGCAGTACACTGCGTACACTATGTACTTATATGCTTAGTGCAGTATTTTGACAGGGTAGTGTACTGCTTTTTGCCGTTATTCTCAGTGTGAACACACTTATGCCCTCAAAATAGTAAGTGTAAGTATGGAAGTGCGCGGACTGAGACACAGCACAAGTGTCATGTTGACGTGTGGGCGTGGCCTATAACTCTGTGAGCCATTCTGACTGAACTCTCCGGACACGTCCCGCTCTCTCCTGGTTCACATGTGATGAAGAGGGACTGATTACTTATTACTATTACAAACTGCATTACTTCTGTCACGTGTTTCCAGAGTTTACAATCTGATCTGAGTGCAGCTCATCGGTCAGCGTGTCCAGTTCACACACACACACACACACACACGCAGAGGGGTCAAAGTTCAGGGTTTGGTCCAGACTGAGTACTTCCTGTTAGCTCCCAGCAGGCAGCTCTGCTTCCCGCCTGGTTATTTCTCTGCCTTCAGCTTGGTGTCGTACGTCCCCGCGTTCTTGTACGCGCCCACGTAACCCGTGTTCTCCACCAGCTCCTCCCGGCCCTCCCGACCTTTGCCCTTGCCGCTCTTATCGAAGCGCTCCTTGTGTGATCCGGTGTAACGGGAGGCGTCGGTCAGACGGTCCACCGCCGCCGTCTTTGCCACTTTCTGATGGACACAGAGGACAGGAAATGAATAAAATCAGACCTGCCCCGAACAGGCACCTGAAAGTGCTGCCCTCTAAAGGCCGGGGCAGGAACTACAGGAACATAAATGCTACTTTAAAAACTTTATTATCTTTAGACAAACACTCAGCAGGGACAGCGGTTCAGGATAGGAGGATATGAGGGTGTAAAATATTTTAATACATGTTGACTTGGTACTGACTGTGCTCCTCCCTCATCACGGGCACAAAGGACTGGACTCTCGTTAGCAGAGATTTTAAATAAGTATTATGAGTCAGTACTGTTTCCTGGATACTCTCTGCTGATTAAAGAGTGTTTAATGATCTGAAGATGATCCAGACCGCCCTGCCTGCTGGCTCAAACTCCCATGACTTCATAAAGCTCTCTGATGAGGGGCCAAACCTTTACGGTCGCTCTCAGGCAGCTGAAACCTGAGAGCAGGTCCAGGTCTCTGTGGAGCAGCTCTGGACTTGTTTCCTGCAGCTCCATGATGAAACATGAAGACGCTGGTGATTCTCACAGATAGAACCTCCGTCTGAAGCTTCAACAGAGTGTTATACTGTTGAACACAGCTGCCCCCTCTTGATTTTGGCTCATTGCCGTTTTACATCCCAATATTTCAATGTTATGTTATTTGGAACTGTGTTATAACCACTTGGAAATGGACTTGCCCGATATGGGGGACGTAATCGATTTTTGCTTTTCTAGCTGTTTTCTGTCCAAAAACAGCGGTCCTTTGTGTCAACAGAGACCATCTGGCAGGCCGCCATCTTGGTGAGGTCGACTTGGCTGTACGTTTCGCTTCTGTCTCAGATTGAAGTAGAGAAGAAGAGTTTGCTTTGGCAGAGGCGGTCTTTATTGGCCTCTGCTGGCGACCCGTAGGAGCTACACAGACATGCAAGATGTCAATCGTCTCTTCAATATGAAGAGAATGAGCCCACTTGCAGCCCTGTAGGTTGGTCACAGGAATATTGACTGTTTTTATCAATATTTCAATGTTTTGGAAGCTTTATGTTATTTGGAACGTGGTTGTATGATGAGAAATAATGTTTTGAAGATAACTCCTAATAAAAGTGAACATATAAACAGTAAATATGGCCAAAACATGGACATTCGGCTGGTATATTTTAGAAAGATTGTGTAATAACTGTTGTATATCAGTTTCTTTTCATCAAATTTACAGTTATGGTTGTATTCCAGGTGTAGTAGAAGATATTCAGGTGCATTATAGTCTACCTTATGATGGTTTTGATGGTTTCTTGCATTAAAATATAGCTTTTTTAATCATATTTTTTCTTTATTGCATCTCCATTTACTCTTTAATGGTAAAATAAATGTTAATTTACAATTGATTTATATTCCGTATCTTCTGACCTTTCAAAGGATATGCATCTAGGCCAAATGGTTGAGGAGATAGTGGTGATTTATTTTGGGTTTGTTATTTTACGTGTTTTTCCTGGACCAACAGGATTCAGCTGATGTTTTCATCCAAAGAGAACTCAGTAGGTGATTCAGCCACGTGGATACAAACAAAATACATCAACTTCATCAAAGATGCTGAGCTGAGCTGGGAGCTCCGTACATCATGGATGCAACCAGGACTGTGGAGCGGTAGCAGCCCCCTATAACGTAGACGTTATAGCCTAGTTAAATCCTACAGTTTGAATGTAAATGCAGCATACAATTTAGAAAAACGACTGACTATTGTAGTGTTTCATAGGCGGTAATAATAATCGCCTAATAATGTCGGCTAGCTCTCACTGTTCCGCTTGGTTTTTCGGACTCGGTCAGGCATCCAGAGAATTAGACATGGCTCCAAAAGTTTAACATTTATAATCAATTCCAAAATTCAAAGTAGATTTTTACTCAACGGAAAAATGTATAATGATCACTTTTACTAAAAAATACACAGTGTTGGAAAACTATATGGCCTTGGCAGGTCAAAAAGCGCACGAGGGAGCCGCACGCTGTCTTGATGGGACCGCAAACACCCCTCTGTCACAGGGAAACAGGCTGTTGCAGCATTTATTTATTATTTTACCTGCTGGTTCTTAAAGGTATAAAGGAGCATTTTTAAAATGTGGCTTCATCTTGACATCTTTTAACAGGGGGTGCTATGGAACAAAGACTGGGGCACTTGAATATTATATTGAAGGTAAATTTGAGCCGGTGGCAGCCCTAACCTCTGCAGGAACCTTGAGCCTTCAGTAAACTGTCTACAGTAAGTTCTGCTTTGGGTCCGTGTCTGTCCTACAACACATGCTATTTGTGTGTGTTATAAAAGCTTCTGGTCTCACCGTCACGCCGACGTTGGTGGGTTCTCTACCTTCCACCAGTTTGAAGATGGACTCCAGCGCCTCCTCTTTACTTTGACCTTTGAACCTCTTTGGGGCCAGTTCCTCCAGAGCGCTCCGAAACTCCTCATAGGTGATGACCCGAGACGTCTTCTGTCTTCAAACAGAAATAGAACACATCACACTGGACCTTCTGTTACCTTCACTGCACTGCATCAAACTCCAGAATATCATCACACTCTCATAATGATATGAAATCTTCCCCCCCGGGGGCCCCGGAGCCTGAGCCTGGTCACCCTCACACAGGAACTGCAGACTCACTTGACTTTGGAGAAGACGATGTCCACGTCGGTGCTGGTGACGTTCTTTCCGTCCACGATTCTGCAGTCTTTGCACAGTTTGGCCCAGTTCTTCCCGTTCAGCTCCTTCCCCGTGGCCTTCGTGTCCCCGTGGACGGCGAACTTCTTAAAGGACGCCAGGAGCTGTTCCATGTCGGCACTCTCTGCCATGGCGGCAAAATATCTGCAGAACAGGACGAGAAGAAAAACCCAGGTTCAGTCAACCAAGTAAAGAAAACAAGTGAAATAAATTTTGTGTAGAGGAGGAACAGGCACTGAGCGGAGGACAGGAGATTATTCAAAACTTTTTATTTCTCTCCATAAGCAGCAGGAAAGTCAGGCCAAATATGACGCCCGCTGCTCCTCCTTCCTGTGTGTGTTTCTGTGTGCGTGTGTGTTTCTGTGTGTGTTTCTGTGTGTGTGTTTCTGTGTGTGTGTGTGTGTGTGTGTTTCTGCGTGTGTGCGTGTGCGTGCGTGCGTGCGTGTGTGCGTGTGCGTGTGTGTGTTTCTGTGTGTGTCTGTGTGTTTCTGTGTGTGTGTCTGTGTGTTTCTGTGTGTGTGTGTGTGTGTTTCTGTGTGCGTGTGTGTGTGTGTGTGTGCGTGCATGTCGGGGTGAGACATGACCTCACTGGTTTCTCAGACTCGTGTGATCTCACACACAAACACACACTGATGCAATCCCTAACAGCGGTTGTCATGGTAACCAGCACTGTTTGTGCCGCCGCCCACCTGCAGTGCTGCGCTACGACCATCAGCTGTTTTCGGAGTGTTGGTGAACACAGAGCTGCAGGAACTCTCAAGTCCGAGTCTGGGTTCATCTGCTCTAGAGACGTTTGGCTGGAGACCGGTTCTACAGAACCCTGCAGCAAATGGGACCAGGCAGATACCCACTGATAACTCATATCCAGCCTCCAAACCCAGGAGCTGAGACCAGAACAGAGACTTCCTGCCCCCCCTGAGACTCCCTTTGCAGCCTCACAGCACCAATCAGAGGACAGCACGATATAATGCATCAGAACATTTTCTCCGCTGTCAGAGAAAGATCCTGACCAGGGGCTTCATTTATAAAACTGTCCGTAGAAAAGACTCCTAAAAGTTGCGCAAGCACAAAAATATTTTGATTTATAAAACACATAATACACAGATTTCCTTGACAGGCGAAGGTCAGGAGCTAACACTAGCAAAACTTTAGATTGCTTAACCTTTAAATAACACCAGAGCTGCCAACTCTCAGGCATCAAGTGTGAGACTTTTGACAGTTTTGACAGTTAACAGTTCACACGCTCTCACACTACACATCAATTTTCTCCTGCAGTGAAAAACAAATATATAACTGACACATCAGTTATATATCAGTGTCAACTGAACAGAGACCAATCAACTTGAATCTGCAGGAAGGGGCCCCCCTCCTGAGCACAGGCGGGACGAGCCCTTTTTGAAAAGAGAGTAAACCAACTGACAGGTGAGGCAGAGACAGGTGAGACAGAGAGAGAGGTGAGGTACAGACAGGTGAGGCAGAGAGAGGTGAGGTACAGACAGGTGAGTTACAGACAGGTGAGGCAGAGACAGGTGAGGCAGAGAGAGGTGAGGTACAGACAGGTGAGGCAGAGAGAGGTGAGACAGAGACAGGTGAGACAGAGAGAGGTGAGGTACAGACAGGTGAGGCAGAGAGAGGTGAGGTACAGACAGGTGAGGCAGAGAGAGGTGAGACAGAGACAGGTGAGACAGAGACAGGTGAGGTACAGACAGGTGAAGCAGAGAGAGGTGAGGTACAGAGAGGTGAGGTACAGACAGGTGAGGCAGAGAGAGGTGAGACAGAGACAGGTGAGACAGAGAGAGGTGAGGTACAGACAGGTGAGGCAGAGAGAGGTGAGGTACAGACAGGTGAGACAGAGACAGGTGAGGCAGAGAGAGGTGAGGTACAGACAGGTGAGGCAGAGAGAGGTGAGGTACAGACAGGTGAGACAGAGACAGGTGAGGCAGAGACAGATCAGGTACAGAGACAGGTGAGACAGAGACAGATGAGGTACAGAGACAGGTGAGACAGAGAGAGGTGAGACAGAGAGAGGTGAGGTACAGACAGATGAGGTACAGACAGGTGAGACAGAGACAGGTGAGGCAGAGACAGATGAGACAGAGACAGGTGAGGTACAGAGACAGGTGAGAAAGAGAACAGGTGAGGTACAGACACAGGTGAGAAAGAGACAGGTGAGAAAGAGACAGGTGAGACAGAGACAGGTGAGGCACAGACAGGTGAGACAGAGAGAGGTGAGACAGAGACAGGTGAGACAGAGAGAAGTGAGGTACAGACAAGTGAGACAGAGACAGGTGAGGCAGAGACAAATGAGACAGAGACAGGTGAGGTATAGAGAGAGGTGAGAAAGAGACAGGTGAGGTACAGACAGGTGAGGCAGAGACAGATGAGACAGAGACAGGTGAGGTACAGAGACAGGTGAGACAGAGACAGGTGGTACAGACAGGTGAGGCAAAGACAGGTGAGACAGAGAGAGGTGAGGCAGAGACAGGTGAGACAGAGACAGGTGAGGCAGAGACAGGTGAGACAGAGAGAAGTGAGGTACAGACAAGTGAGACAGAGACAGGTGAGGCAGAGACAGATGAGACAGAGACAGGTGAGACAGAGACAGGTGAGGTACAGACAGATGAGGTACAGACAGGTAAGACAGAGACAGGTGAGGCAGAGACAGGTGAGACAGAGACAGGTGAGGTACAGACAGATGAGGTACAGACAGGTGCCCACTCAGGCCGATTATCAGCAGCATTAACTCGGTCACCTACAACATTACCAAACACATTTCTACCATCTTAGCTCCATTGGTGGGAAACACGCCTCACCACGTCCAAAACTCTATTGACTTTGTAAACAAAGTTCGAGGACTAAAACTGGATCCAGATGAAACCATGGTATCCTATGACGTGACTTCTTTGTTCACCTGCATCCCCACCATAGAGGCAGCAGAAACCGTTAGGGAAACGGCTAACACAAGACAACACCCTGGACAACAGAACCAGCCTCAGCTCTGACCAAATCTGCAAATTACTCGACCTCTGTCTAAACACCACCTACTTCCAGTACAACGGTGGATTCTACAGACAGAAGCATGGCTGTGCCATGGGCTCACCGGTATCCCCGATTGTGGCAAACATCTACATGGAAGAAGTGGAGAATAAATCCCTCTACTCCTTCAGAGGAACAGCACCGAGCCACTGGTACAGATATGTGGACGACACCTGGGTCAAAATTAAAAGCCAGGAAGTGCAAGCCTTCACAGAACACATCAACTCTTTGGACAGTAACATCAAGTTCACACGAGAAGATGTTCACAACAACAGTTTGGCCTTCCTGGACTGCGCTGTACACATTGAAGAGGAGATTGGTGTTTACAGAAAACACACACACACAGACCAATACCTACTGTTCGATTCCCACCACCCACTGGAGCACAAGCTAGGGGTCATGAGAACACTACACCACAGAGCGGAAAACATACCAACAAGCGCCCAAGCCAGAGAGAAGGAACGGAACCACCTGAAGGGGGCACTTACAGCCTGTGGATACCCTAAATGGACCTTTGTGAAAACAGCCACAAGATCCAAGAAGAACAAAACTACAGGGGAGGAGGAAAAGAAGGTCAAACGCAACAACATTGTGATTCCATACGTGTCTGGAGTATCAGAGAAACTCAGGAGGATTTTCAACAAACATAACATCCCTGTGTTTTTTAAACCCAAGAACACACTAAGACAGATGCTGGTCCACCCCAAAGACCGCACACCCAAACACAAGAAAAGCAATCTAGTGTATGCGGTCCAATGCAGTGAGGAATGCACAGACCTGTATATTGGGGAGACTAAACAACCACTACACAAACGCATGGCTCAACACAGAAGGGCCGACTCCTCAGGTCAAGACTCTGCAGTCTACTTACATCTGAAGGACAGAGGACACTCGTTTGAGGACCACCAGGTGCACATTTTAGACAGAGAAGATGGATGGTTTGAAAGAGGTGTCAAGGAAGCATCTACACCAGGGTTGAGAAGCCGTCATTGAACAGGGGAGGGGGTCTACGCCACCACTTATCCCCCACTTACAATGCTGTCCTTTCATCACTTCCCAGGAAACTCAACAAACGTAACCTATTGGCCTCAGGTGAAGATACCAACGATGGTCGTTCAGTCTTGGCCACAGGTAGTCTTAACGACTGTAACGACTGTCGTCACAGCAACAAGGAACACTAACGAACCAGCGGTATCGATGACCCGGGCCAACAACCCCACTGAGGTTAAATAGCTGAGTTTCCCTGCCAGTCAGTCAGAACTGAAGAAGTCCTTTGGATGAGGGACGAAACGTCTTCCAGTATCTTCAACCAAGTCCAGTTGCCCTTGACTTTAACCTTCGTTGGATAACTATGACCTGGATGACTGAGAATCTTCATAGATTTTACTTTAACAAGTTTAACAAACAGAGAATCTCATAGGTCAAAGAGCTCAACATTAAAATATTCCACACTCACTACATCTACATTATTCTGTTTTTACAAGTCTTCTGCTTGTGTACATTGCTTGTTTCCTGCTGAACTGATGTCAGAGACTCAGTCTGTCGTAGACATGCAGCTTGTGTGTAGATGTCAGATTCCAGACGGTCGAACATTTTCAGTTCACTCAGAGTTCGTCCATATTCAGTTCAGTTAGTAAACTCAACTTTTTCAGCTCCAGACTAAAAACACGTTTATTAAAAATGTTTCAGAGGTTTTAAAGAGGTCATATTTTGCTTTTTGGCTGTTTCTCTCTCCTTTATTGTGTTATAAATCTCTTATGTAACAGGTTTACAAAGTGAAAAAGTAATCCACCCTTTACTTCTGTAACCTCTCTGCGTCACTCCGTAACACGCAGCAGTGCTCGCCTAGCAGTTAACGTGGCACACCCTCAAAAACACTGGTGGAGAAACACACTGAGCTGCAGCACACAGTGACAAGACGTCCCTCCCTACCCAACGTTAGAGCCCCTCCAGGCAGTCTGAGGACACGAAGCTGTTGCTGTGATGTAGAGACAGAGCTCGGTTCAAACGTTATGAAAGATAAATGTGTTACAGATTAATAACTCACCACTCTGAACTCTTGATTAAGTCTAGGTTCTGAAGCTGGTTCTGGTTGTTCTGCCTGTGTTTCTGGATCAGACTCGGGTCCCAACATGTACGACTGAACTGAAGCCCTGTTTACCTTGCTTGTCGTGACCCGCCCTACTCTGCTTTGGATTGGCTAGCAGTTGTTACCTAGGTACTGAGCATGTGCAGCTCCCAACAAAGATCTTATAGAAGTGAGATGCTTCACTCTGCAGCTAAAACAGAGCATTGAACACACAGGGTGAGAAGAGGAGCTGCAGCAATGAGCAGTCTGACAGAAATGTGGTGTTTTTGAAACTTAAACCATGTAAACCTGTTCAGGTACAACCCCTAAATGAAATGTTGAACCTCTGTGTGAGGAGAATATGACCTCTTTAATAAACGACAGTGTAGCTGGTGGCTCTAACGACCATACCGACTGTCGTTACAACTGCAAGGAGCACTAACACACCAGCGGTCATTCAGCAGTCAGTCAGAACTGAAGAAGTCTCTCAGATGAGGGACGAAAAATCTTCTAGTATCTTCAACCAAGTCCAGCTGCCATTGATTTTAACCACATCTGGAATACATCAAAATGCAGACCAGTCCACCTCCCAAAGAGAGTTTGCATGGGTGATCCTAACAGGAGTCTACATTCCACCTATACAGGTAAAGATTAATGAGCTGACACGACATATCTCCGACCTGGAATGAGACCACCCAGTCTTACTAAGCCAGTCTTCATCTTGTATATGCTTCCTTTAGACAATATTATCAGGAAACACAGATAAATGTTCCCTCTTATGCCGATGATACTCAATCATACCTATTGATCAAGCCAGAGGAAACCAATCAGTCAGCTAAGTTACGTTCTGCCATGGTGCGGACATGGGGAACAGTTTGGACCAGATGGTTTATTTAAATGGAGTGTGAAAACCTGAAGTTAATGTGAAGTCCAAAACAAGCACAGCAATCCAGGTGAAGTCCAGAAATGACGGATTAATCTAAAATGACTCAAGGGAAACAGGAGGAGTAATCTTGAGACACGAGACAAATGACGACACACTGAAAGGTGCAGCCATGAACAATGAACACACACCGAGTGAAGGGAGAAGCCCAACACATACACCAGCAGGTGAACATAACAGGTGAGACTGCTCAGACAATCAGTGACACAGGAAGTGAAACAAGACCACAACACCAGGGGCCGAACAACTCCAAAGTGAAACAGGAAATACAGAAACATAAAGCAGGCTAAACTTCATGCTGCCTTCAGGCTGTAAAAACCTGGAACTCGGGTAAGACAGAAGTCCTTGTACTTGGGTCCAAACTCCTCCGAGACGCATTAACTAAACATGTGGTGAATATGGATGGCATCGCCCCGACCTCCAGCACCAAATTAGATCAAATGGTAACATTTGCATTTAATACTGAACACGGTCCGGTCCGAAACAGACCCATCCTGAACAGGAAGTGTTCTAACTTACGTTCAGAAGGCAGTTCCACTTTAGACTCTTGGTCCTGTTTTCTCATCGTTTAGCTCAGACAACGTCATGCTTTGCTGAGCTGCTTCAGAGCGATGATGTGATTGGGTGTGTGTTATTAAGCGCCACACCCTCTGATCTATATTTACCTTCAGCTTTAACCCTTTGTGCTGCTGATCCGCAGGTGGAGACGCCCGCACAGTCCAGACCCTCATCCCCCATACGTTTAGGATAAACTGTGATATTAACAGCCATTATGTTTGAATTTCACCCTCCCCATGGCGTCCTGGTGCTGTCTCTGCAGCTGATGACAAACCCACCTGAGCGAGGTGAGGCCAGAGGAGGTCCTGATCCTCTCTGGTGTCAGCAGGAGGTCTGGGTACCTCAGGGCCCAGCAGCTTTCCACCAGGTTTCACAGCAGGTGTAGATGTGGGCAGACATGTCTGACATTACACTGGGATCAGTTGTCAAAGCAGAGCGTGTTGTGTTTGAGAGGCTGGACGGCATCCCGGATAAGAGAAAGTCAGTTTCCTGGTTCATGTCCCTGACACAGGAGACCATCAGGGACAGTACTGGGCATATGTGTAGAAATATGCTTCAGGTCGAGTTTCTCTTCTTTTAAACCTGGGCCCTGTGTTCATGTGATGGTGTGGAATAACAAGTAGGTACAAAGAGTTTTGAATCTGTGCAGCAGATGCTGCAGCCGGCAGCTGAACCGGCTTCCTATTGTATTCCTTCCCATCAAAACGGCGTCCACAGAAAGCTTCTTTTTGCCATCAGCACACCAGGTGTCTGACAAAATCATGGAAAGGATCCCTACGAGGGACTCCCCATGACCCCCTTTGTTTTTAACAGAAACTGAAGTCTCGCTCTAAAAAGGCGAGTTGTTGCAGGAAGATGACGGCGGAAACAAGAGGGAGGAGTGTGATGTGTTCGTGGAGGAGCTGCGGGTGTCTCTGACAACATGATGTGGTCATGTCGTCAGAGCACTGCAGGTGGTGGACACGTGATTAGAGGCTATGCGATGGACGGCCAACGGGCCCGGGCGATGGACTGAACATTATAAAACGACGTCAGGGGCTGCATGAGCTGCAGCTCGTCTTCCTGTCAGACACACGGACATTTTCAACAGAAGAAAAAGATCCTTCCTGCGGAGTCGTTCAGTCCACTCTCATGTAAAAACCTAAAGAGGGACTTTTTCTTTATCTTACAGACAGAAATAATATTAACTGCAGATCAGTTTGTATAATTACAATAAAGCTGTTTCTGTTTTCTGTATTTCAGTTAGACTGTGTTACTGTATGGGTGTGTCACTGTGTGTCACTCAACCTACAAACAAACTGAAATGATCCAAATCTGAGGTCATTAAATGTTACATGACTGTGTGAGACCTCCTGAAGGTTTCTGATGTTCAGGTCCATGTAACGTGTGCGCTTTTATTCTTCACTCTTATTCTTCTTTATTTCATTAAACACTGACAGTTTTAGATCGTTCTTTGCACTACACAAAGCCAAGTACAATTCAGACTACCAGCTGCTTCATTCATTAGTCCAGTAATCCAAGAATAATTGGCAAATAGAATATAACAAATAATCGATCAGTAGAGTCTGTTGTGTGAATGAACTGGCTCCAGCTTCTCTAATCTGTTGGCTGTTAATAATCTGAAGAGCCTGTTTCACTGTTTCTATCAGTTTGTTTCAAATGAAACAAACCTGAAATTATATTAGATTATTAATTATTAGATTAAAATGATTACTAAATATATATATTTATAATGAATTAATCTGTGTTATGTAGTAATTCTTTATAAACTATTCAAACTAAAAACACTTTTCTGTCTGGAGTTTTTACATTTCAACATTTTCTTAAAATCCAGTTAGTTCTGCAGAGACAGACAAAAACAGAGTCCTGCAGTCTTACCTGTCTGTCCTCTGTCCTCGGTCTCTCCTGTCTCAGCGGCGGTTGCAGCGTTCAGTGAGCTCTGCAGCGCTCACGGCTTGTTATCATCTGTTTACTCCGTCACCATGGCGACACCCTGTCCCACATCAGGGGAGGGCAATAAAACAGAGGGAGGGAGGAAAGGAGGAGGGGAGGAGTGCTGGTCCTCCTGCAGGGCTTCCATGCAGGCTCCTGTCAGCTCCCGGAGCTGGAGGTCAGAGGTCACAGGTCGGATGGGGACCTTTCAAAGGCCACATGCTGTGTTTTAACAGCAATAAATCATTATATAATCATTATTTATAAACCGCTTCACGTCTGTCATCGAGGGGAAATAATCCACAGATCTCTTCAACTTCAGTCACAGTTTATTTATTTAGCTCGTATAATTATCAAAAATCTGTTTACTAAAGTCTGTGAATGGGAAAAAAAATCATTGGAGAATATCTTCAGCCCCCGTGGGTCTAACTGGCCCCTGTGGGTCTGCTGGCCCCCATGGGTCTAACTAGGCCCCACGGTGCAGCTACAAAGAGCAGGTCCTGACGGGTTCACCTGGAGAACACAGCTGCTCTCTGAGTTTAAATAACATCACATGTAATCTGGAGCCGTCGTCATGACAACAGAAACACAAACAATGACAGCATGTGTACCAGTGCGCTCAGCTATAACAGACAGGAAGTGCATCTGACAGGAAGTGCTTCACTGTGCTCGAGAGGTCTGACAGGAAGATGGATGTGAAACTCCAGATTAAAGGCAGACGGATCAGATGTGAGGGGAGAAGCTCAGAAACCTGAGATACTCAAACAGTAAACATGAAATCATGTCTCCAGGGACCAGGAGTCACATGACCATCAGAAGCACAAAATCAACACGCTGATCCCTTAACTTCCTGAACAGCTGATTATTCACTCTTCATCACATGTGAAACTTTTATTTATTTCTTTATGTACAAAAATGTTTTCTCAAACTGCTGTTTCAGACGTTTCAGGTCGGCCGAAAACCCTGTTTTAGTTTCCGGGGTAGAGTGTCAGTGCTGACAGGTGAAAACGATCAGTCAGTTTTATTAAAATACTTTGTACTGAGTATATAAAACTTATACACTTGTGCTGTGCATGTCTCCATATTTACTTTGTGACGACTCCCAGTCTGTTTCCTGCTGCCACAGTCTCTTTGTCCTCCCGTGATCCTCTCAGTAACAGTTCCACCTCGCTGTCGGTCCATGCAGATAAATCTCTGCTGTGGTTCTTCACCGTCGCTGCTCTTCGTTTGTCTCTAGTAGAACTTTCTTCTTTAGCTGAATCTTCTGCAGCTGCGGAGTAGACAATCTGCTTCCTGTTTACACAGGCATGCACATGCTCAGTGTACGTGATGTGCGTTTTCTGCTGTTTTAATATAGACGGAGATCAGTTCTGATACGCAGCTAAAACGCTGGTGTGGATGCAGATCGCTGTGTGGTTTCCACCTCCCTCACAGATGCCACCTAGTGGTTGTTGGTGCACACAACAGCTCCTGGGTGTTAGAATTAAAATGTAAATTAACTGAGGGGCCCTCTGGTTGCAAAGAGGAATGTATCTGGAGCCGTCCGTTCAGGATACATTCGGAGGAAGCTGGCGGCAAACCAGCCAGAGAATGAAGTATAACTCAAGTAGATGCTTTATCTTATCTATACACGTTGGATCATGCTTCTTTTCCCTCTACCAGATTTCTCCAGAAACGCATCAGAATAACAGAAACTCCAGCATCCCTCTCAACAGCAGCTGCTCCTGCAGCGTTTCCCGTTCTGCTGTAGAAACATGTCAGAGGACGGAAGCTCAGCTGGCAGCGCTGAATCAGGTGAAGTGTGAGCAGCCTCCCACTTTAACGTGTGAAGGCGTCACACTACATGTTTACACACTTGTTGAGCTCCATGGCTTGCCTTAGTTACATGACAAAAACCTTTATAAAGCTCCAGCACGCTCCTGCACCTGGTTTATTTTAGTTCCATCAGTGGGTTACAGATCAAACACTGGAAAACAACTGGATTGCTGCCAGAGAACACAGAGTGTGAGAACGTGAGCGGGTTTTACTGAAATTGTGGGGACATGAATCAGTCAGTTAGTCTGTGGGGACATGAATCGGTCAGTCAGTCTGTGGGGACATGAATCGGTCAGTCATTCTGTGGGGACATGAATCGGTCAGTCAGTCTGTGGGGACATGAATCAGTTAGTCAGTCTGTGGGGACATGAATCAGTTAGTCAGTCTGTGGGGACATGAATCAGACAGTCAATCTGTGGGGACATGAATCAGTTAGTCAGTCTGTGGGGACATGAATCAGACAGTCAATCTGTGGGGACATGAATCAGTTAGTCAGTCTGTGGGGACATGAATCAGATAGTCAGTCTGTGGGGACATGAATCAGTTAGTCAGTCACTCTGTGGGGACATGAATCAGACAGTCAGTCTTTCTGTCTGTGGGGTCATGAATCAGACAGTCAGTCTTTCTGTCTGTGGGGACATGAATCAGTTAGTCAGTCTGTGGGGACATGAATCAGATAGTCAGTCTGTGGGGACATGAATCAGATAGTCAGTCTGTGGGGACATGAATCAGTTAGTCAGTCACTCTGTGGGGACATGAATCAGACAGTCAGTCTTTCTGTCTGTGGGGTCATGAATCAGACAGTCAGTCTTTCTGTCTGTGGGGACATGAATCAGCCAGTCAGTCTGTGGGGACATGAATCAGACAGTCAATCTGTGGGGACATGAATCAGTTAGTCAGTCTGTGGGGACATGAATCAGATAGTCAGTCTGTGGGGACATGAATCAGATAGTCAGTCTGTGGGGACATGAATCAGATAGTCAGTCTGTGGGGACATGAATCAGTTAGTCAGTCTTTCTGTCTGTGGGTACATGAATCAGCCAGTCAGTCTGTGGGGACATGAATCAGATAGTCAGTCTGTGGGGACATGAATCAGTTAGTCAGTCTTTCTGTCTGTGGGTACATGAATCAGCCAGTCAGTCTGTGGGGACATGAATCAGATAGTCAGTAAGTCTGTGGGGACATGAATCAGTTAGTCAGTCTGTGGGGACATGAATCAGCCAGTCAGTCTGTGGGGACATGAATCAGACAGTCAATCTGTGGGGACATGAATCAGTTAGTCAGTCTGTGGGGACATGAATCAGACAATCAGTCTGTGGGGACATGAATCAGTTAGTCAGTCTGTGGGGACATGAATCAGTCAGTCAGTCTGTGGGGACATGAATCAGATAGTCAGTCTGTGGGGACATGAATCAGTTAGTCAGTCTGTGGGGACATGAATCAGCCAGTCAGTCTGTGGGGACATGAATCAGACAGTCAATCTGTGGGGACATGAATCAGTTAGTCAGTCTGTGGGGACATGAATCAGTCAGTCAGTCTGTGGGGACATGAATCAGTCAGTCAGTCTGTGGTGCAGTCTTCAGCACGTAACTGACTATTTACATTCCACACTCACTGTCTTCCCCTCCCCCTTCCTGTTTCTCTACAGGCCACTGCCCTGAGGCACTAGCCCCTCCTACTGTTCTCCCATGAATCTGTCATCTTTACCATATTTCTTTCCCATTGAGACTTTGGTTACTGAAGCCGCCCTTTTTCAAGTGAAACGCTCTGTTTTGCATAGCAGATCAGACCCTCGCTTCCTGCGCCCCCTGGCCCGGCCTTCCACTAGTGCTTGCAGAGGGCCTGCACCCCTGAGGATGGCCCTAATAAATGCTCAATCCATTAGAAATAAATTGTTTATATTGAAAGATTTTTTTCACCAGCACGGACATTTAATGTTTTTGACTGAAACCTGGCAGAGAAGCATGGAAAAGGGCCCGTTGATTGAATTATGTCCACAGGATTGTTCTTTTATCAGCACTTCCAGGACCTCTGGCCGGGGTGGAAATCTCGCGATGGTTTCCAAAAACTGCTTTCAAATCCGGAGGGTGACCAAAGGGTTTTTTTCTTCAATTGAATTACAAGTGACCAAAGTGGGTTATTCTAACCCATTTTAATGCATCTTAATTTATTGACCGCCTGGTTCTAAAAGCTCTATTATGTCTGATTTTAGAGATTTTTTATTTATTTATTTATAGAGAGTAACTATTATATGGTTGGACAAAGTGGTTATGATTGGTGATTTTAATTTTAATTTCACATTGATGATGCCTCCTGTAGTCTAGATATCTATATCTCTATATATCTCTATATATCTATCACACACACACACACATACACACATACACACATACATACATACACACATACACACATACATACATACATACATACATACATACATACATACGTAAAGGTTTCCCTGCTGGTTCAACAGGAAGTCTTCATCCTCTTTACTGATTACCATCAAAGCTTCAGGAAGTTCCTGCATCCTGAGTAAACGGATGTTTGTTCTAACCTCTCTGCATTCTGGGACTTTGTGGACTTTTCAGACCGTCTCTCTGGTAGAAGTTATAGAAGTTAAACCTACTGCGAGTCAGTGACAGTGACGTGCAGCAGGGACACGATGCATGATGGCCTCAACACGTTCCTGTCAGGCTGGAAACAAACGCTGGAATAACTGAAGGAAGTGTAAGAAACTGATCAGTTATTGTCATTTATTGATAAACAGGTGAAAAAATCATCAGAGGAAACCAGAGGGGAAACATGGTGTGTGAAGCAGCTGGACAGAGCATGTGTAGACACAGGAACAGTGAAATCCTCTTCAGCCACATGTTAGCTTAGATTAGCGTAAAGACTGGACACTGGGGGAACCAGCTAGCCTGACATGTGACGTCTGAACAACAGCTGAAGTGTGAAAACCACAAGGGGCCAGGCGAGCAGGTTAACAGGGTCAAACCCTGAGCTGCAGTCTGCAGCGTGGCAGCGAGGGGGCGCCATACAAACAGAGGCCGGAGGCTTGTGATTAGCTGAGAGGAAGAATTACTTAACAATGCTTTTTAAAATAAAAATATATAACAAGTGAAACAATGTAGTAAAATGTTTTAGTCAAAAGTTTAAAATTGTAATTATTTTGTGTAACTTATGTTTTAATTACATGTTTTACTTTATTTCATGTAATTTATTTAACGTCCTTTAGGAGACGTTGGCCGTCTGAACAGGGAGTCTCATGTGCATGCTACGCATTAGCATTATTGTTGCTGTGTTGTGGAACTGAAGCTGGACAGGAGGTGATGTCGTCTGGCCCTGGGTTACCATGGAGACTCGGTTCAGCTTTAAGGTTTCCAGCTTTTATAAATATAAATCATCTAAAGGTTGTGCAGACGGAGCTTTGGCGTTCAAAGGAAAAGGTCAGAACCAATAAATAGTCAGAGATAGAAAATAAAGTGTGCTCGGGTTAAAGCTCCATCCAGGAGGCCGCACCCGAACCCAGAGACGCCCGAGATGCTGGTCTGGATCCGGGCTTGGAGGCAGTCTGCTTCCTGCCCAGACTGAGGCCTCCCTCCCGGGGCTCGGCGGCCTCTCCGCTGGCTCGGCTGACAAACGCCGTGGGGGGGTAGGCGGAGGCCATCTCAAACCTCAGCACTGCTGCGCTTTTATTTGCGCGGGAGGAGGAGGCCTTCCTCTTAGTCCTGAGGTGGGGGGAGGGCAGGGGGAAGACCGGGACGGCTCTGTGTGAGGATGAGGAGGCGTCTCCGGCAGCAGAGGATGAAGAGCCCAGTTTGGCCAGCACCACAGGGATCTCCTCCAGAGACTCCGCCGAGTCCGAGTGGTACTCAGCAGGAGGGGCAGCGGCCTGCATGGGGCCCAAGGTGGGGGCCAGGGGGGGCAGGGAGGCCCTCAAAGGGAACGCTGGGAAAGGAAGTCGCTGACCCAGGGACACAGTGGACACAGTGCTGAATTCTGCTGAGGACGACACAAAATCAAGAGAAAGAACATTAAATGACATTCTGTGAATCAAAAGAAACAGAAGCCAAGAAACACGAGCATGAGCAGCGAGAATAGGCGGGAGCAGCGAGAAGCAAGAGTATGCGGGAGCGGTGAAAAGGGAGAGTAGTTACTTTAAGAGGTATCGAGTAGCGATAACCAGCCCCATTCATGACTGATGGCCACAAAGCGAACAGCCAACACATTCTCATCCCTACTCGTCACATATGGAAGCTTGGTTGGTCAGACCTCTGGACGTCACTTTAACGCCCTGGGTACCCTTTAGTGTTTATGCACGTATGGTGCTCCGCAGTCATGTTAGCAACATTACATATGCAACGTCCGGTTAGACTTTCAAAATAAAACTAGTTGCGAAACTGCAATATGGCTAGACTTTGGCACCAAAACCACTTGGTCAGGTTTAGGAAAACATCATGGTTTGAGTTAAAAACATGGGAAACAAACACCCTTGTCCTGTGTGAAAATCCGGTTACAAACTGATGCCAGCGGGTGTTGCCCATGTGTCTATATGACGGCTTTGTAGTGAGAATGGGTTGGAATAACAAAGGGGAGAGGAAACATCATCTTTTCTCTCTCTGCACGTTATGATGATGATGATGATGATGCATCCAAAGCCCCATCTGTTCCCAGCTGTTTCTGTTCCTGTGAGACTCGCCACCTTTGTTTCCATGTCCTCTAACCTGCTGGCTGTGTTGGCCCCTTGCATGGCAGCCACAGTGTGTGAATGTGACATGTAAAGACTAAAAGGGGCCCTTGTTCCAGTATCATTATCAGAAGCGGTTAGGCTGAGGCTCGAGGCCAGGGGTTCACTGAGGGCCTCAGAAGTATAGAAAAGGTGCGTACCGGGGGGCGGGGCTGTGCTCGGGCAGCGTTCTCTGGTCACCGCTGCTGGAACTTTACGGACCTTCTTTTTCTGTGAAAGAACAAAAACACAAACCGGATGAGATCGGTCTCACTGTGTACTACTGCACTGTTTACCTGTGTGCGTCGGTGTGTGTGTGTGTGTGTACCTGTGTGTGTCGGTGTGTGTGTGTGTGTGTACCTGTGTGTGTCGGTGTGTGTGTGTGTGTGTGTGTGTACCTGTGTGTGTGTCGGTGTGTGTGTGTGTGTCGGTGTGTGTGTGTGTGTGTGTGTGGGTGTGTGTGTGTGTGTGTGTGTGTGTGGGTGTGTGTGTGTGTGTGTGTGTGTCGGTGTGTGTGTGTGTGTGTGTGTGTGTGTGTGTGTGTGTGTGTGTGTGTCGGTGTGTCGGTGTGTGTGTGTGTGTGTGTGTGTGTGTGTGTTTACCTGTGTGCGTCGGTGTGTCGGTGTGTCTGTGTGTGTGGGTGTGTGTGTGTGTGTGCGTCGGTGTGTCTGTGTGTGTGTGTGTGTGTGTTTACCTGTGTGCGTCGGTGTGTCTGTGTGTTTACCTGTGTGCGTCGGTGTGTCTGTGTGTGTGTGTGTTTAGGTGTGTGCGTCGGTGTGTCTGTATGTGTGTGTGTGTGTGTGTTTACCTGTGTGCGTCGGTATGTCGGTGTGTCTGTGTGTGTGTGTGTGTGTGTGTTTACCTGTGTGCGTCGGTGTGTCTGTGTGTTTACCTGTGTGCGTCGGTGTGTGTGTGCTGCTGCTTTTGGCTCTGTAGACACCGTGGGTGGAGATTCTTCCTCCATGACAGGAGTGGACACAGTCCTCGCTCGGCCGTTAGCCTGGAACCTGACACACACACACACACACACACACAGATTTCTGGTGTGACTGCATGGAAAGCAGCTCTGATTGAACACTAATCATTATTATGTCACTTCATTGATTAATTAAAGCGAAAATTCTTCTGATTGTTGCAGCTGCAAAGTAAATATAATAAACAAATAAGTGACACACAAATTAGCACAAGCATGCTGAACGTAGCAACATTTTTATTTTATTTTTTTTATTGTGCCACTCACGTCTGTGAAATTTAAAAGATTATTTTGCGAGTCAACAAAAGTCGCAGTTTGTCATGTTGCCATTTAGTCTGATGGGAAAACGCTCAGGGAACTACTTTATCTTATTTTTGTCTTTTGTCTTATTGTCTTGTCTTATTGCCTTGCTGTCTTATTGTATTGTTGTCTTATTGCCTTGTCTTATTGTATTGTTGTCTTATTGTCTTGTCTTATTGCCTTGCTGTCTTATTGTATTGTCGTCTTATTGTCTTGTCTTATTGTATTGTTGTCTTATTGTCTTGTCTTATTGCCTTGCTGTCTTATTGTATTGTTGTCTTATTGCCTTGCTGTCTTATTGTATTGTTGTCTTATTGCCTTGCTGTCTTATTGTATTGTTGTCTTATTGCCTTGCTGTCTTATTGCCTCGTCTTATTGCCTTGCTGTCTTATTGTATTTTTGTCTTATTGCCTTGTCTTATTGCCTTGCTGTCTTATTGTATTGTTGTCTTATTGTATTGTTGTCTTATTGTCGTCTTATTGCCTTGCTGTCTTATTGCCTTGCTGTCTTATTGTATTCTTGTCTTATTGCCTTGCTGTCTTATTGTATTGTCGTCTTATTGTCTTGTCTTATTGCCTTGCTGTCTTATTGTATTGTCGTCTTATTGTCTTGTCTTATTGCCTTGCTGTCTTATTGTATTGTTGTCTTATTGCCTTGCTGTCTTATTGTATTGTTGTCTTATTGCCTTGCTGTCTTATTGCCTTGCTGTCTTATTGCCTTGCTGTCTTATTGTATTTTTGTCTTATTGCCTTGTCTTATTGCCTTGCTGTCTTATTGTATTGTTGTCTTATTGTATTGCTGTCTTATTGCCTTGCTGTCTTATTGTATTTTTGTCTTATTGTCTTGTCTTATTGCCTTGCTGTCTTATTGTATTGTTGTCTTATTGTATTGTTGTCTTATTGTCTTGTCTTATTGTATTGTTGTCTTATTGTATTGTTGTCTTATTGTATTGTTGTCTTATTGTCGTCTTATTGCCTTGCTGTCTTATTGTATTGTTGTCTTATTGTCTTGTCTTATTGCCTTGCTGTCTTATTGTATTGTCTTATTGCCTTGCTGTCTTATTGTTTTGTTATCTTATTGTCTTGCTGCCCCCTCACCCCCGCAGTCTAGTAAAGCTCCATCTGTCAGCAGCAGAGGAGGTTCGGTGAGTTATTTCTGAAGACTGTTCTGTTGGACTCGCGCACACACACACACACACACACACACACACTCCCTCCCTCCCTCCCTCCCTCCCTCCCTCAACTCATACACACACACTTTGTTTGCTTCCTGGAAGTCACGGCCAAAGAATTTCACTCTGCACACTCTGTTTTCTGCAAAGAAAACCGTGTCCATGGAGACCCAGGTCCGGCCTCTGTGTTATGAACTGACTGTAGTAGGCTGTTTACTGAAACAGGACCCGGTCAGCCTCAGCCAATCACAGCAGGCCGTGGGCTGGACCTGGACCACCACAGAACGCTGGGTTTAATTAACTTTTAATGAGGTGCGTAAACAGGATCAGACCATCAGGACCAAGCAAAGACTTACTCTGCCTCTCCCCGCACAGCCACAGTGGTAGGTTCCTGCATGTCCAGCTGAGGGTTGGTGTAACCCAGAGTCCCTGAGTAGTTCACGTCCTGAGGGGGGACAGCAGAGGACAGTTTGATAAACAGAGTGTGAGCTGCCTTTATCAGACGCAGGCAGACGTGTTATTAGTTCTACTTTTTCAGAATTCATTCATGTTAAGTGAGTCTGAATATACTGCGCTGTGAATAAAGAGGCTGATGGTGACACAAGCTGCATTCAGTCTGGATTTCTGTGTTCTGTTTGTCCAGAGCTCGGATGTGGTTCAGTTATCATGGCCAGTAATAATTACAGCCCAACTGTTAATGACAGAGGGCTCAGACAGTCATGTGATTTGTGACTTTGGACTGTGTAAATAAAAATGCCTGACTTATAGACACGACAGATGAAGCCGCAGCTCCTGTGAAGGGACTGTTTCAGTACTCAGATGAAGAAAAGCAGACGAAGACGATGCCGAAGCTTCAAACGTCTCTGCTGCTTCAGAAAGATTCATTCAGGTTGGAAACGATGTGATCAGCGGGAGAAGAAGACAGGAGATCAGCTGAGAGACGCTCACCACAGACGTTATCATAGATATGAGAACATTTTCTCCTGTTATTAAGTAATAATGTAATAACAGTAATCTGCTCATTTAATATCACAGTCCACAGTGGCACTCAAACTAAACCGCACAACTGAGCTGAATACATATTTCCTGTCCGCGAACATGTTGTCTATCTAGGCTCTTTGGTCTGCGCTTTTTTGCAATAAGAGGCGTCTTTTTCCACTTGTTTTCTACTGCAGTGAATGTTCTGCACGCTGCTAACGCGCCCTGTGCATCTCTGGTTTTAGACATTCGGTGGTTTTAGATGCTCGGTGCACCTCATGTTTAGACGCTCAGTGCACCTCATGTTTAGACGCTCAGTGCACCTCATGTTTAGACGCTCGGTGCACCTCTTGTTTAGACGCTCGGTCGTTTTAGATGCTCGGTGCACCACATGTTTAGAGGATCTGTGGTTTTAGATGCTCGGTGTGCCTCTTGTTTAGATGCTCGGTGCGCCTCTTGTTTTAAATGCTCAGTGGTTTTAGACGCTCAGTGCACCTCATGTTTAGACGCTCGGTGCACCTCTTGTTTAGACGCTCGGTGCACCTCATGTTTTAGACACTCGGTGGTTTTAGATGCTCAGTGCGCCTCTTGTTTAGATGCTCGGTGCGCCTCTTGTTTAGACGCTCGGTGCGCCTCTTGTTTTAAATGCTCAGTGGTTTTAGACGCTCAGTGCACCTCATGTTTAGACACTCGGTGCACCTCATGTTTTAGACACTCGGTGGTTTTAGATGCTCGGTGCACCTCATGTTTTAGATGCTCAGTGCGCCTCTTGTTTAGATGCTCGGTGCGCCTCTTGTTTTAAATGCTCAGTGGTTTTAGACGCTCGGTGCACCTCATGTTTTAGACGCTCGGTGCGCCTCTTGTTTAGACGCTCGGTGCACCTCATGTTTTAGATGCTCGGTGCGCCTCTTGTTTAGACGCTCAGTGCGCCTCATGTTTAGATGCTCGGTGCGCCTCTTGTTTAGATGCTCAGTGCACCTCATGTTTTAGATGCTCGGTGGTTTTAGACGCTCAGTGCATCTGATATTTTAGACGCTCGGTGCGCCTCATGTTTAGAGGCTATGAGGAAATGATTCTACTTGTCAGCTGATTTATTCCCTCAGTAAACACTTTCCTGATGAGTTTATGGTCTCAGTCACTAGTTTCAAGTCTTCTTCAACACAGCATGATGTTCATTTAGTAAATTATGGTCCCATTTAGAGGAACATAGATCAGAAACCAGACTTTAGGGCGGGGCTACAAGCTGATTGACAAGTTGCTACCATGGCGACCTGTCAATAAGGATAGAGGCGACTTGTATCTGCTGCTCTGTGTACATTTAACCAGCGCCGCTGAAAAAGCTCATCAGGAGTCGGCTGGTAATTTTTCAGGAAGTACGTTTTGTTTTAAGTCCGTTTGTTGCTAGCCAAAATTAGCATCCCAGCTAATATCACAGTTAACGTAACGCTAGCTAGCTCCGCCCTCACATCCAAATATGGTCAAATGCCAAACTGGAGGCTTGAAAACAGCGGTCCACAAACCAACAGGTGACGTCACAGTGGCTACACCCACTTCCTTTATACCGTCTGTGCCCTCAAAAAGAAGAGTAACATTACCACCCCCTGGCCCAGGAGCTTCGCCTGCATGATGGTCAGACAGATAGACCCATAGAAAGATAGACATACCTTGACAAGGTTGACCGATGGAGCCGCTGTCTCCTTCACTGATCCTGGTTTCCTTGAGTCTCTGCGGTCCTGACGGTGACGCTGGCGCACTATATATTCATAGGTACTAAGTCTGTTCCACACTGCACACAAACACACAGTAATGTTTAGTTGTTTACACATTCAGTCCCTCTACCTCCACCTACTGTCTTGTTTCAAAGATTGCCGCATCAAAATATGTTTTGTAATGTTTTTAAGTTTTTTTTTTTTTTTCTTTTTTTGGGAAAAATATCGTGCTGCACAAACACTGCACTGGGAAACTGGAACAATTACATTATTTATATATTATATATTTAATCATATATCATTCATTTATTTTCTAAAGCACAATGTATGGCTAGTCCATATATCAGATATAAGAGATGTGTTCATGTGACAAACAGTCATGTTTATGCTAAGTGTTGTTTCTATTGTGTTAGATAATCTTTAACAGCCGGTTTCTCAAAATTAAATGTTTCCTGTCCACCGAGTCATTTTCCTCGCCCTTCAAGGCAGTTTCATCATTTTACACACAGTTTCTTACAGCGAGACATTTACAGATGGGTTTTTAAATCTGTTTAGCATTCTTGTTTGTTGTGTAAATACAGTGGGTACGGAAAGTATTCAGACCCCTTTAAATTTTTCACTCTTTGTTTCATTGCAGCCATTTTCCAAAATCAAAAAAGTTAATTTATTTCTCAGTAATGTACACTCAGCACCCCATCTTGACAGAAAAAAACAGAAATGTAGAAATTTTTGCAAATTTATTAAAAAGAAAAACTGAAATATCACATGGTCATAAGTATTCAGACCCTTTGCCGTGACACTCATATTTAACTCAGGTGCTGTCTATTTCTTCTGATCATCCTTGAGATGGTTCTACACCTTCATTTGAGTCCAGCTGTGTTTGATTATACTGATTGGACTTGATTAGGAAAGCCACACACCTGTCTATATAAGACCTTACAGCTCACAGTGCATGTCAGAGCAAATGAGAATCATGAGGTCAAAGGAACTGCCTGAAGAGCTCAGAGACAGAATTGTGGCAAGGCACAGATCTGGCCAAGGTTACAAAAAAAAGTTCTGCTGCACTTAAGGTTCCTAAGAGCACAGTGGCCTCCATAATCCTCAAATGGAAGATGTTTGGGACGACCAGAACCCTTCCTAGAGCTGGCCGTCCGGCCAAACTGAGCTATCGGGGGAGAAGAGCCTTGGTGACAGAGGTAAAGAAGAACCCAAAGGTCACTGTGGCTGAGCTCCAGAGATGCAGTCGGGAGATGGGAGAAAGTTGTAGTAAGTCAGCCATCACTGCAGCAATCCACCAGTCGGGGCTTTATGGCAGAGTGGCCCGACGGAAGCCTCTCCTCAGTGCAAGACACATGAAAGCCCGCATGGAGTTTGCTAAAAAACACCTGAAGGACTCCAAGATGGTGATAAATAAGATCCTCTGGTCTGATGAGACCAAGATAGAACTTTTTGGCCTTAATTCTAAGCGGTATGTGTGGAGAAAACCAGGCACTGCTCATCACCTGTCCAATACAGTCTCAACAGTGAAGCATGGTGGTGGCAGCATCATGCTGTGGGGGTGTTTTTCAGCTGCAGGGACAGGATGACTGGTTGCAATCGAGGGAAAGATGAATGCGGCCAAGTACAGGGATATCCTGGACGAAAACCTTTTCCAGAGTGCTCTGGACCTCAGACTGGGCCGAAGGTTTACCTTCCAACAAGACAATGACCCTAAGCACACCGCTAAAATAACGAAGGAGTGGCTTCACAACAACTCCGTGGCTGTTCTTGAATGGCCCAGCCAGAGCCCTGACTTAAACCTAATTGAGCATCTCTGGAGAGACCTGAAAATGGCTGTCCACCAACGTTTACCATCCAACCTGACAGAACTGGAGAGGATCTGCAAGGAGGAATGGCAGAGGATACCCAAATCCAGATGTGAAAAACTTGTTGCATCTTTCCCAAAACGACTCATGGCTGTATTAGATCAAAAGGGTGCTTCTACTAAATACTGAGCAAAGGGTCTGAATACTTATGACCATGTGATATTTCAGTTTTTCTTTTTTAATAAATTTGCAAAAATTTCTACATTTCTGTTTTTTTCTGTCAAGATGGGGTGCTGAGTGTACATTACTGAGAAATAAAATTAACTTTTTTGATTTTTGGAAAATGGCTGCAATGAAACAAAGAGTGAAAAATTTAAAGGGGTCTGAATACTTTCCGTACCCACTGTATGTGAAAGGAAATAAGGTGTGTTTGTTGTTTCTTACTCAGGTAGACGTGGAAGCAGAGCAGGTGACAGAGCAGCACAGACGACAGCAGACCCAGAGCGATGGTGACAGCTGCCAGAACCGGAATCACTGCTGCTGCTGACCTGAGGGGAGCCACCGGCAGGAAGACGAACCACACACCTGTCTCGTTCCTCACTGCAGGAGAGAGACGCAGGTCAGACATGCACACCTGTCTCTTCCTCACTGCAGGAGAGAGACACAGGTCAGACATGCACACCTGTCAGGTCTTACCCAGGAAGTGTTTGTCAGTGCGGAGTTTGGACGGGTCCAGAAAGAACTCAATGAAGACGTAGGAGGCAACGACCAGAACCAGACAGACCCCCAACAGAGCCGAGATCACGCTGTGGAGGAACAACCTGCAGGTACACAGTCAGGACAGCACTACTGATGACACGCAGCACGACTGATGACATGCAGTACTATTGAGCACAAATAGTACTACTGATTACACGCAGTACTACTGCAACACAGAATCAACATTATATTTTACAGGTGTGTATCTCTGAGGACACAGACAAAGACTGGACCACTCCAGGAAACATAGTTTAGATTTATTTATGGATCATCAGAATGCGGGAGGTGTCATGGAGAAAATGGGAACCTGCCCTTGATTTAATATCCTATCAACCTCCTCCACCTTTAATATTAATGTATAAATACTACAATTAATATGAGATTACAACATGACTGAACAACCACCAAAATCCAGATTTAAAGTTCTGAATTGACCAAATGTTAAACTCATCTGAGCCTCGGTGCTCAGACACCGTTTCTGCCCTGGGCATCGCCTCTCAGGTTCCACACAGGCCGACCTTATGGGGAAGGTCCATCCTGTGAGGAATCCCTGCAGACGCTACTCAGGGCTAAAAGAGAAAAATTGTTTCAACCACGTTTCTCAGGTTAAAAATAAATAAATCTGTATTTTTAGACAACACCACCACCATTCCCCAGCGTGCTGTGAACATGATCTCCTAGCTTCAGTTATCAGGAACCAGTGAGGCTTACACAGTATTTCTTATTATTACTATATTAAGTGTTGTTGGCTTTGATTCTTCTTCTTATTATTGGGTCTTGACGACGCCTCCTGGGCCCTGGAGGCCAGAACCACAGAAGGAGAGACAGACTCACTTGTAATTCCTGCTCCCCACACAGTTGTTGAGCCACCGACAGTGATGGTCAAAGTTGGCAACACCTTGTTACAGGCACTGCAGTGTTTGGACTTCGGACCGCTGAAACAGCACAAGACACAAACACAGGCATCATATGGTGAGTTCAGGGACAGTCAGGTTTTTAGCCCCGTCTGTTCCACAGATCTGAGGAAGTCACATCCAACTGATGAAAAGATACACAGATCTGATATATTTTTAATTATCATTAAATATATAATAATAAAACATTTTGGTGATAATCGCCGGACACACAACTATGGATTTGCCTCAGTTCCTGTCCACAGAGAACCTGATCCATGACTGATCCTGTAACAGAATCATTTAAATAGTAATTTACAAAAAAGAAATCTTTATGGTCTAAACACAAATAAAATAAAAAGTCTGATTTCTTTGCAGCAGCCTGAGGATGTTTTGTGCCCCTCTCCTGGACCGTGGACCATTCCTCTGACCCAGATCTCTCAGGGCCTCCTGGGAGAACCCAGCCCACTGACCTGGTTTTCTGAGGCTTTACGTGCAGCTCAGAGTGCTTCAGAGAGCACTTTCATTATTCACAGCGTGTAGAGGAACTGCTGCATTAAACATGTGACTCTACACGTCTACGTGTTCAGCAGACAATCACTTCACACTAATGTGTCTCTCCTCTTCCCTCTGCTGCAGGGGTTTATGTTCATTCCACAGTGCTTAGCCTAAATGCTAACCTTAGTCACACCAGGTTAACAGGAATATTAACTTCTTCTGTTGAGACACCAAGTGTGAGCTCAGTGGGCTGTATGGGTGAAGGATTATGGGGAAAGAGGAGTCTGTGAGTGGCCCGCCTCCTCAGTAACACAAAAGTATTATTTATACACAATAACTGGAATCATGTAGATAAACATGGGCAGGAGTGAGAGCGAGCGTTTGCTCAGTCACACTTTTGACTTTTTGTAACCTGTAATGAAGTAATATTTTTCACCACACTGCATACTGAGTCTGAATTAACCTTCTTTCTGTGACTTCATGACGTTTTCCATCGAGGTCGAGGAAAAGTGGCGAGGAGAAGACGTGTTTTTCACTTTTCAACCGCAGCCACGGGCTCATCCAGTGTGTCCCCTAGGATCTCTTTTACAGCTACAGTTATACCACATTCACATCCTGAGCGATGAGACCATGAAGGGCCCCGTGTGATCTGTTTTACGCCAGATTCTGCGGTATTGTTTTTTTCTGAATTCTGTGTTTTACAATTTAAGCACATTTAGCTCCTCCTTGCTCACAAAGACTGACCGGATGTAGCTTTTTAACTTTTTCTAACCGAATATCTCACTCCGCCCGCACAGCCGTGAAACGTACAACATGCTCGCCAACGTGGTCGCACTCCTGAGAGTTTAAGTGATGAGCTGTGGCTCGGGCGCCGTGTGTGTGTGTGTATAAATAGTGAGGCGCTGCAGCCTGCAGAGACACTCGGTCCTCCACTGAGAGCCCTCCAGCTGGGAGATGACGTCACCTGCTCAGGTGCAGCAGCTCTCCTGGATGCCTGGATGTTGATCATGAGCTCACCTGTGAGAGTTCAGTTAGTGTGTTACTCACACGTCGACCTGGCAGAGGTAGCAGTGGCAGTTCTCGATGACGTGGGCGTGCTTAGTGCGGTCGAACGCGGGGACTGGACTTCTGTCGCTCTTCGTTCGGACGTTGTAGTCGGCGGGGTCGACGGAGACGGCCATCACGTGGACACACAGGTGACAGACGAACAGGACGCCCGTACACTGAAGCACAGCTCAGGACTCACACACGAAGATGGGGACGTTACTGTTCCACTAGTTCCTCATTACAGGGACCCTCAAGTCCTAAAAAACTACTTCCTGTTTCATGGCCCTGACGCTGCCCTGTAGTGGTCCTGACGCTGCCCTGTAGTGGCCCTGACCTCCCCCGTGGTGGCCCTCACACTACCCTGTAGTGGCCCTGACCTCCCCTGTAGTGGCCCTGACCTCCCCCGTGGTGGCCCTCACACTACCCTCTAGCGGCCCTGACCTCCCCTGTAGTGGCCCTGACGCTGCCCTGTAGTGGCCCTGACGCTGCCCTGTAGTGGCCCTGACGCTGCCCTGTAGTGGCCCTGACGCTGCCCTGTAGTGGCCCTGACCTCCCCTGTAGTGGCCCTGACGCTGCCCCGTAGTGGCCCTGACCTCCCCTGTAGTGGCCCTGACGCTGCCCCGTAGCGGCCCTGACCTCCCCTGTAGTGGCCCTGACGCTGCCCCGTAGCGGCCCTGACGCTGCCCTGTAGTGGCCCTGACGCTGCCCCGTAGCGGCCCTGACCTCCCCTGTAGTGGCCCTGACGCTGCCCCGTAGCGGCCCTGAACACCGGGTGTAAGGATACGATATAGCCTGCAGGGATCCAGTGGGCGGGCAGAAGGGGAACGAACACGCCGAAGCCGGTGACGGCGAAGTAGACATAGAGCAACCAGGCCAGCAGCTGGAAGGGATGGGGGGGCCAGCTCCAGCCGTTAGTCCGAGAGCAGAGCGGCGCGTCGGCTCGGTGCGGGCCGTCCTCGCCGACCGGCGCCGTGCGGTTCGGGTTCCTACTGCACACGTCCATCCTGCACACAGATTCAACAGCAAAGACTCAGAGATGACAGTCTGCATCACATGACCAGCAGATCAGCTGCAGCAGGATCACTGCACACCTGTCCAGGTGTGTAACAGCTAACAGCAGCTGATGATCTTTAAACACAACTAATCAAATCATTGATCTTCAGATGAACAAACATAATCAATGAATCCTTTGATTGATCTGCTGCTGATTAAACGGTTGCAGCTCGAACTTCTTCTGTGGGGAAGTGATCGACACTTACTGACATGACACTGTTATTCCACAGACCAATAAATCGATCACTGAGTGCATGATCATATCGATTAGCTGCTGCAGGTGCGTTCAATTTTACAGATCAAACGGTGGATCGATTCATCAGGGGAATGATCAGCACATGAATCCGTGATGAAGTGACCGTCAGCTGCAGCTCTGACGGTCACGTTTGTTTCATTGAAAGATCAATAAACGAGAGTATGTGTTCCAGTTTGGCAGCACCTGAGCGATTCAGGTACGAGAGGCAGCTCACCTGTTCATAAACGGCTAACGGGACTCGGGATGTGGATCCGTCCTCCGGTCCGCTGCATTTCCTCTAGAGTCCGGGTCTGACCGTTCCCCGGCCCGGGAGGACCAGGCTGTCGCTGGGATGAACCCCTCGGCTCGGTTCCGTCCAGAGAAGCAGCTCAGATCCGGGTCAGACCACCACGGTCTGTTAGCTCACATCCATCCCGGCTGTTAGCTCGGTGCTAACCGGTACAGGCGTGTATTATCGGACACTGTTTATGTTAGCACGTTAGCTTCGGTGACTGGTTAGCGTGCTAACCGCTAATCTCGCCTCGTTAGCTGGACGCCGCTGCCGCCATGCTAGCTGGCTAACGGCGGCAGACGGTGACACCGGGCCTTTTAACGTCCACGGTGATTTGAAATATGTAACACGGTGATTTGAAATATGTAACACGGTGATTCAGCTGTCCGGTAACCGACTAGTTAGCACGTTAGCATGTTAGCCTGCTGCTGCCTCCCTCCGCTCTGTACACCGTCTCCTAGGTAACGCTCCAGGTCCGCTGTTATTGGTCGGTAGAGCTGATGGCTCCGCCCACTTCAATTCAGCATGAATGCCAAAATAACCATATTGCCAAAGCTTCAAATAAATGACAAAAGAACAGTTCAATTCATACAGTTCATTGAATAAAGCAAATCGCGTGGCTGTGGACATAAACTGATGTGTTTTAAGGGTTTGATCCCCTACACGGGTGGACGTGAAAAGAAAACTATTGGGAATGTCTGTTTTTCGCTGCAACCTAAAAGTAAGAATGAGGAGTCTGAGGAGAACTAAACAAAACGCTGGTGCATTTATTTTGGTCTTGCCCCATACCAAGAAACTTGTGTCACAATTTATTGTTGTCCATATTTACCCTCAATTTGCATTGCGGTGGGAAAATGTATAGTTTGCATTCACAAAAAATGACAAAGAAGAGTATTATGTGATACATTTGCTTATTATTTTAACCAAATTTTATTTGCACAAGTCACAATTCTTAAAAAAGAAGCCAAGCTTTCTGGAGCTTGCTGGTAACATTAAGCAGTATATTCTTTCAATATCTGAGTGTACAAACAAAAAAGCTGTTAAATCATGTGACCTCTGTAAGCTTTACCAGATATTTATTAATAAAACATTTCTTTTGCCTTTGTTTAGATTATATTTTCTTCTTGACCTCACTGGCTTATTTGTTATTTGTCTGTAGAGAGAAGATGTTGTTTTGATTAAAAAAAAAAAACTGATGTTGATGCAGCCACAGACTGTGTGAGCGTGCTGCGTCCAGCAGGGGGCAGCAGCTGCACGAAGGCTGGTGGGGGGACCACAGGTGTCATTTACCCTGGGGACAGTGGAGACATGAGTACTCCGGTCCCCAGCATCACTTTTAAAAAGCATCATTTGTTACAAATGTTCTGAACAACAGCACCAAGACATGTAAACGAAATGCTCGGAGAGAGGTTTATTTGCACAATAAGAAAACCTGCAGTGCATTTCAAATATAGAAACTACATGTCCAAAAAAAGGAACTTAAGCTACAAAACAAGTGACCCAAAAACCTGCACTGATCAGGAACTTTAGTTGTTCCAGTTTCTGTTGGTGACGTCTTGTTTCTCTAACGAGGCAGTTTAACATCTGCAGGTTAGTTTAGCTCACAGCGTGAACGTTAACAAGTTGTTTCTGTGTTGACAGCAGTGATGTTGGACCTGATGTTATCGTGGACTTGCCTGACCTGGCTCTTTCTGTACCGGAGATGTTGGACTGACCTGGTGTTGTAGGTGCGGGTGTGATGGATGTTACAGCCTGCGCTGCGCCCTCTAATGCACCGTGTTGTAAAACTTCTCCTGACCCGCCTTACGGCCTCATACTGGCCCCCGTTATAGTTCCTAAAATCATTTATTCTGAAAACGTAAAGTGTTTTCATCTGAGCCCTGATGTCCCCACCTCTTCTCAAGTGGGTAACAAACAGGTGAAGGAGGAGGAGGAGCATCAGGAGCTCGGTGTCCCTGAGCGGTCTGGCGAGGAGCAACATGATTTACAGTCACCTGATCTCAGATTCACACCTGTGAGACGGTGCTGGAGAGACCAGATGATCTGAGCTCTTCAGGTCTCTGTAGTCATGTCTGACCTTTGGTTCTGTCTCTGCTGAAGCTGGAGCCTCATGGAGGCCTGATCCAGACTCAGTGTATACACTGTAGCTGGTGCTGTTGCTGGTCCTCTAAAGGTTTTATAAAACCTGCTCCTGGGTCGGACTGAACTTCAGCTGATTTTCTGTTTTCTGAAATGGAACCTCCCCCGCTGATCTCCCAATGAGAAACATGCAGGAATCCACAGTTTGTTCTGCTCTAAACTTTTGGCTGCAGACGCCCCTGAGTCAGCTGACAGATGTGGGTCCCACAGGGGCCCTCGGTGGGAGGGGGGGGGGGGAATCAGACCACAAACCAGAGCCTGAGTTTACCTCGATGCAGAGAAGGAAGATGTGGTCGGCCTACAGGTTACATAACAGAGTCAGGATGGAGGAACGCCAAGACGGAGGGGGAACCCACCTACAGAACACACTCACACACACACTATTACACACACACACAGACACACTATTACACACACACACAGCCGTGTCTGTCTCACATTTACCTACAGAAATAACAGCAAAGTCCCATGAAGACCAGGATCCAGATCTTCTTCACCAAAGCAGGGAAGCTGTTCTGCAGAACGTGCAGTGTTGTAGTCGAACATAAAGGAGATCGGCTCCTGACAGACACTTTGAGAGAGAATGTCAGAAACACATGGAGGACGTCAGAGAGACAGTGAGACACAGGCTGCTGCATCCCGCTCAGCTGCAGGAAAGAATCAAGGTCAGCTGGTTCAGATATGCAGGGTCAAGGTCAGGCCTCTCCTCGCACTGTCCCAACGGCACTAAACACTGAACAGCATTCACGGTGTGAAGTTGGACTCAGACATGTTAAACGGGTTAGAACCGGTTATTGTATTTACAGCTCATCAGCTTGTACGTGACTGACCAATGGGCTTCCATGTTCGCTGAACGTGAAGACGCCGCAGACAGAAGAAAGGTTACGGATGTGAATATCTACGTTTAAAGTCTTAAAGTGTCAAACAAGGGTTTAGTTTGTCCGCTGCAAACCAGACGCTGACCCTGAAACTGTCTCTGTCAGTGCGTCCGCACTACTTTGGGACATGCACAATTGCCCTTTGGCCAATTATATTAAGTCCCCGTTGTTCGTTTTTGCTAAGGTTGAATCCAGCCTCGTCAGTGTAAATACATTCATGCGGCTGGGCAGCTCCATCCATGTCCAAGATTACCAAAGCACACACCTACACTACTACACAAACAGAACTGCCCCACCCCACCACACAGGTACCTGTGTAGCGTTCTGAATGCATTTATGTGGTACTGATCCAGTGGTACATATTCATCTGTCACTGGACTGCACCCATTCTGGATTGTAAATGTAGAGGACTGTGACACTGTACATATTCATGTTGAAGTTCTTTGACCCTGACACTGTTCCTCTCAAATGGGACCCTGTACAATTGCTTCTTGGTGACGCTGTGCTTTACCAAGATGCGTCTGATAGTGGTAACGCTTACTCGATTTATGTTGTTGAATACTTGCCTATCTGCGAGTATTTGTAGCTGTAGCTGGTGGAGATGGATTGCAGTGTTTGCTCTAACTAGGTTCACTATGGCAAGTTCTTTCTGTTGGGTGAACAGGAGTTGGCGTCCTCCTCCAGTAGGTCTTCTAGCCATTCTGTAGAAAATTGCAACCACAAATTGTTCTTGTTTCCTTCTTTTTACAGAACTGTATATACTGTACTTTACTGTATTTACCATACACAGAACTGAAACATCTCAACACGTTATCATGGTATGTTTCACAAAACCACACTTTTGTTGGAAAAGGAGCATTAGCCACCCTGCAATACAGTACATGTGATACAGTAACGTGATGATGTACAGTACTGTAAATACTCTGGATACAGTCTGAGTAGAGCAGAGAGTTGAAGACATACCTGTTTTCCAGTCGGAATGTCCTTATTGTGGAAGAAACTGTGAAAAGGCTTAGATTAGGCTGGACTCTCTGCCCAGCTTCCCTCACAGTCGGGCTATGGTTTCTGACATGGTCCACCAAACTTGCTCTTATGTCATCCGAAATTATGGTCCTGTCTTCCTTTGCCTCCAGCTCTCCCTGCCTCCATGCTTGCAAAGCTCTCAAAATGGCTTAACTGGGGCCTTTTTGTAGCTGGCTGATTGGTGTTCAGTTTTGTAAGTAAGTATTTTCAGGTGTATGTCTGCATATTTTCAATTAATCAATGTGTGTTGTATTTTGAATAGATGTGTATTCCCAATGGTACCCTGAGAAGTGTCTTCTATATGAAATAGAAGACTTGCAACTAAAGTACAAAGCAGCGCTTTTGTTTAAGGTATGGTTACACTTTGTTAAAGGTATTCAACTTCAAGTTACTTTGGTTTAAGCATGTGTCTATAGTGTTCAAGCAATGGGTAAAAACTGTAAAAACTGAGATTAAATCTGTTGTTTTTATTCTTGATGAATGGATCTTATTCATATGCCTGGGACGGGCTGTGACCCTGTGGGGGTCACGTGACCTGATTTAGATTCATCAGGATTTAAATATGAGCTTTTCAGACTTTGTGTTTCCTCTCGTGTCTCCTGAGACTCAAGCCTCCACCTGTCTGCTCCAACCTGATGACATCACTGATCACTGAGAGCGACCTCGTCACAAACCGGCTGCCTCATTAAAAAGCTTCATTAGTGGAGACACGGAGCTGCAGTCCTGGCACACAGGACTGACCGGGTCAGACTGACCTGGACTCGACCTTCAGACCACAAACACAGAGAGGAAAGCTCTCTGCTGCCGGCTGTGTACAGAACCATCCAGAGTCCTTCGGTCAGTTTGAGTTTCAAACGGCAAAAATGTAGATTTCTCACAAACAGATTTTAAAGCAGCAGCCGTGAGGACGCTCTCAGAGTTTTAAGTGAGCACTACAGAAGATCTGCTGGAACATTTGTTGAGCTGATAGGTAACGCTGGAGAAACAGCAGATCTGAAGGTGTGCTGCCGCTCACCTTTCTACTGATTGTTCCTCTGGCTTCAGGTTTACTGAGAGGTCCTCCCATGATCTCCTCATGCTTCACACCCTGTGTTGCTAATGCATCCACACTTTCATTTCCTTTACTCCCTCTGTGAGCAGGGGTCCACGTTTATCTTTTATTTTAAAATCTTTGACTGTTGTGCACAACAGTCAAAGATTTGATGCTTCGATGGGCGGAGCCTAATTCGACTGTCAATCTCACATCGAAGCTTCACAGCGAAACAAGGATCATGCCATTTTGGCGATGTGGGGGTGCTCAACGTCTGATTTTACACAGAACTACCAGTTCTGAAACCTGTAAAGCTGCTACACTGAGAGTAAAACTGGTTGTTTTAGGACCTGTCTGTGTGAACTTGGACAAATGTTTGATAAAATGTTTGTAACCTATCTTCAACCAAGACGTCAATATTTCCAAAACCTTTGTGACCCTGCATTTTTCCAAGAAAATATAAATCCACTGACCCTGAAGGAAAATCCAGGCTGGTCTTAGTGATAACAGGACTGTAGGGACATTTCTTCTCTGACTGAGTCATGTCTGGGGACGCTGGAGACTTTTTGAATTGGCTGATTTTGTCCCCATCACTTTTTGAAAGCATTTGTTAACTTCTTGCAACAAAAAATGTTAAATTACAAATGAAATTGCTTTGAGCATTTTTATTTGCACAATAGGAAAACATGCAATGCAATTAAAATCTAGAAGAAACCCATGCACATTGTCCAAGAAAGTAATTTGAGCAACCAAGAAAAGCTACAGAATCCTGCTTTATATTCCATTATATTTTTATATTTTGAATTGTCACCTGAATTTACACATTTAGGCTACACATTGGTGCAGAAAATGTCCCCAGAATGCAGGAAAGTAAGAGTTTAATGCTCAGAATCTTCTGAGGGAGGACCCCCCCACTCATATATTTCAGCATCAAATATTTAAGCTAAATAGTTCTAAAAATCTTCTTGTCTTGTTCTCGTTCATCATCACATCTCGTGACCCAAATGTATCATCACGCCCCTAATCTGAGCCCTTATGGCAGAATCACCATCCTACAGATTTACCCAGTAGTTCATCATGGCTGTTTACCTCTAATATGCAGCAGCACTTCACCACCTCGACCTGGAGAGCGGACACCGGAGATGTTTTAACAGCAAGTCTTAAGGCTCATCTCATTCAGTAACTTTTACACTTTATCTTACTGATATGTTTATTCCAGCTTCTTTAAATCAACCATTAATATTCTCTCTTTTACCCGGTTTGTTTTCTTTGAGTTGTCTTCCTGCTGTGTTTCTTTCATCAGCTCCCCCGCCATCTCACTGCCTCTGTATATGTGATCTTATTCTTAGTTTTTACCTGCTGTACTTCCATTTCCCTTTTCATCCCCACACTGAGATTTCCCCCATGTGATTATTGTCCATGATCTTCTCCACATCCAGCACATCTTCTTCCTGCGCTGTGTGCCCAAACCTTTGAGAACTCAAAAAACCTAGTGTCACTTTCTTTGGCAGCACTTTCTCCTCATAACACCACATGCACGCTGTCCTTCCTCCCCCCCTCCCAGGTTACCTGCGAGCGTCGAGCACCTTTCAGACTCCCCCCTTATAACACTCCCTTACTCCACCCACGTCCTCTTTCAATTTGGCTCATACTTTAATCCGCCCTTTTCTTTAATCCGCTCTTCTTTTCTGCGACCTGTCATTAACTTGCCATCTCTCACCTTGCATGGCGACTTCAATGTCCCCATCTGGTTTCTCAAAACAGTTGTCAGTTTCACCGGACTCACTGACGAAACGCCAACTCTCAATCTGAGTTTAAACTCCAACCTTTTTGAATTCTTTCCTTTATTTCTGTCCCATAATCTTCATTGCTCTTGATTGTCTTCGCACTGGTCCCAGCTAAATTATTTCCTCTTTTCTCCCTCATTCTTTCGCCATCTTGGCTTAACTTCATGTTTCCATCACTATCAATCATGTCATCGTCTCCCCACTCTGGTCCATTCTCAGCATAGTTGAACCAGCCAGCTTTCTAACACTAGTGGCATTAATTTATGTATTAAGTTAACTGACGTCCGTAATGTTATGATTTTAACCCAAACCCTTTTCTTAAAGTAGCCTTGGTGTCTAAACCTAACCAATTTGCAGCATTTCACAACGTTAACAAGTCATTTTATTTTAAAAGTCTAACCAGACGTTGTACCTATTTTAGCTAACTTGACAGTGGAGCCCTAAATGTCGAAATACAATGCTAAAAGCTACCCAGGGCATTAAAGGAGACCTATTTTACTGCATTTACAGCCCTATATTGTAGTTCTGTGACTCCTGTGTGGCAGCTTTGCATTCTCCTGTCTTTTTAAGGCCCCCCCTCTCAAAGCCCATTGTCTTCTGATTGGCCATTGTCTTATGTGTTTACCAGTGGTGAGTTCAGCGCCGACAAAACGTAGCAAAATGTTTTTTCATACAGAAACGGTGGTGCCTCGAACACCCTGCTGTGGACGCAAGCGCACTCCATTTCCCTGCCTTCTTAACACCGTTGTGTTTAAAAACTTGTCGCAGCTGATTGGGTAACACCTGAGACACGCCCACCAAACAGGAGAAAACATACCTTGAAGCCTGTTGAAAACGCAAAATGTTTTGAGATTGCCACAGGAAAAGGGCTGCATGTTCCTTTGTGGGTGTGGCCAGTATTCTCTGCCTGGAGCAAATGACCATATATGGAAATCAGACTAACATCATACTGAGACTTTAGTAGAAAACAGAGCGTTCAGGTCTTTTAAATACTTTGACCTCATTATTTGAAACTTTGGCCATGTTTAACATGAACATCTGACAGTGTAACACAGTGTAAATGCCAGAAAATCTTAAACAGAAACACGGGCAGGTAGGCAGGCCAATCATTTGATTTAGACCGAACGCCTCTTATTGTCCTCACTGCTGCTGCTGCAGGTACAGCATGGTTTTCACTCTGTGTCGGGTGTAAAGACAGTTTTAACACAGAACAAACATCCTCCTGAAATAAACAACCAGCTTTAAAACAGTTTCAGACGCTGAAGCACAAAGAACTTCAGTTTGACAGAATATTAGCAATTAGCTAATTAGCTCATTCAAACTGATGTGTTTCTCGTCCTTAAGCAGCAAATCTGTGTCTCCATCCAGCTGCTGTGGCAACTGTTTCTCTCTTTAAGTTAGAAGGATGTCGGTTCACGGAATAAACTCTGGGTCTTCTTCATACTTTACTTTCCCCCCTGTGGTGAGAAGATAAAACTCTACAGCGACACCAACATGAGCTGAACCAATCAACAATCAAGCCTAGAGAGTTTGGAAAATAAATAATTTAATTCAAAACAAAACTGTTGGTAGAGCACACATTATGTGGCACAACCTCTTTCTTTGAACTGTCTTCTTTCCAATACTGTATGAAAATGGCTCCACATAGATGAGGCCAAAAGAGATGTCAGCAGGTTAACTCAGAATCCTCAGCTGTACTTCTGAGTGATTTGTTCTTCAACTTCACCTGCCTGACTGCCTTTATCATTATGTCAGGTGGTGTGCTGTCATTCTCTGTCTTCTGTTGATAATTTTCTTCCTTCCTTCAAAAACACATTCCTCCTTGCAATTACAAATAAATTACAAGCGTATTTATCTGTTACCCTTGTTGCCTAATTAAATTAATAACTGGATCATGTAGTGTGTGTGTGTGTGTGTATGTGTGTAAGACCGTATATAACATAGCTGTTGCTCTAAACTACAGTGAATAATATTATATTTACAGTATCATTTAATACTGGTGTCAGAGGTAATTACACAATTTCACATAGTTTTATGAGCATGTTCTATGTGTTTATTTGAGCACTTCAGCTGAACTATCAAAAGACACGTTATTGTCTCCTCTACTTTGTGCAAAGTTTTCATTTTGAACATTCATACCTAATAAGGTTGGAATGCATAAAACGTAAAGTGCAAATGTTTTACTTTTGAAGCAAAAAAATAATAAAATTGTGCTCACCTCAGATTAGAGTGACCGTGACCACATGTGAACAGGAAGTTGAACATAGAAATGGATTTTTGACATAGAGCCTCTAGTGTTGGAGTTATGAGCAGTGTGACAACTTACCCCGCTCTCCCCTACATCAAATACACAGTCTGTCCTCCTGCGTCCTGTAAAACTACAGTAACAGTATTAAACAGTGAGAATTATACTCTCCACAGGGACCGTCTGTTTTTATTGAATGTGTTTGGACCGTGTGTGACCGTATTAAAAAAGCTATTGATTGATTGATTGATTGACAGGGTGAGTCCAGGTCTGCTTCCAGTGATCTTTCCTGACTCTGGACATGTAGGAGTCCTGAATGGAGGGCAGGCTGAGTCCTGACTGTCCTGGATGGTGGATGATTCAGAGGTGCAGAAACCAGACTTAATGAAGGGGTGTAGTTCTGGATCAGCAGCTCCTGAGTTGCATCCTCAGCTGGACCCTCTTGATGGTGGAGTTGGACACCCACATTAGTCCTGGGAGATTGTGGATCCCAGGAATCTGAGGGTGCTGTTGGTGATGGGGGGCAGAGTTAGTTGAAGCTATCTTTAAGGATCAGGAAAATCCTCCTCACGTCTTCTGTTTGTCTGCTGACCCCAGACTCCCTGAAGTGTGAGAAAACACAAACCTAAATTCCTGAATGTGACTCAGCTCACTTAGAAATTCAGCAGCCGTCGGCTCAGACGGAGAGAGGCTGATGGTTTGTGTGTCTGAAAGCAGAGGAGGGTTTGAGCTCCTTACTGGGGTCACTGTAACTTGGACAGAGAAGGGGGGGCACCAGAACCTAAAAGCTGGGTCCACTTTAGTTTAGTCCATCTCTATCAGTAATAAAAACACTGGATTCACCAAGTTAACATGTATGAACACGAGCAGGCAGAGGTCAGAGGTCCCATCTGTTGGTGGTTTAGACCCAAGCAGGAACCTCCAGGTCTGAAAAGTGAAGCAGATGCTGAAGTGCATTTAACCTGCGTTCTCTCTGACAGGCAGCAGGGGGCGACTCCACTGTCTGCAGAAAGAAGCTCTCACTCCCGGGTCGTCACATGTGGACACATGGCCAAGACCCGTTGGTGTCAGCTTGTAACGCACCGGGGAGATCTTTAACGTTATAGTTCAAAGCCCCATAGTGTCAGTTTTGAACGCTAAAGGTATGTGTAGGATATAAATAACAGAAAAGTCAGAGTAAGGAGGCGTTTGGGGTGAACGGAGGGCCAGAAACTGGACTTTCACCCAGGAGACTGGCGTTTGTTTCCCGTGTGAAACAAAAAGACAACAGTGATTTTCCCCCTCGTGCTGTCCTCTCATCTCTACTAAACAAACATGACCAAAGATGGTCGCTCAGACTCAGCCTCTGGTGACGACAACATCCAGCAGCACTAACGAACCAGAAGTATCGATGATCCCGGGAAACGACCCCACAGAGGTTAAACAGCTGAGTTTCCCTGCCAGTCAGTCAGAACTGAAGAAGTCTCTCAGATGAGGGACGAAACGTCTTCTAGTTTCTTCAACCAAGTCCAGCTGCCCTTGATTTTAACCTTCCTTGGATCAACATTAAATGTTTTTATTTAAGTTGCATAAATTATGTACATAACATAGTTATTTTAACCCAAACCAGGATCTTTTCCTCAACCTAACCAAACTGCCACGTTTCACAACGTTAACAAATATTTTTATTTTGAAAGTCTAACCAGATGTTGCATATTTATTGTTGCTAACTTGTCCAAAGTGTCCATATGTTCCAAAAAAACAAGCTGGCAACAGGCTTCAAAACGGCAGTCCACTTCTGTTAAACCTTCTGTGGTTTATAACAACACAGTGTCTCGAGCTTCATGTTGACTTTTTCTGTCCTTCTTGAACTGAGAGGATCCAGACCGAAACATCTTCTCTCATCAGAGCAACATCTCGTCTGAGCTGCTGTGGGACTGAGACGTCTTCATCCAGGACTAATTTGTGGTCTGGTGGTCCTGGATCAGGACTAAGACAGAGACAGGCTGAGCAACGGGAGACACAGGACCGAACACAATTCAGAAACAAACCTCCTGCAGAGATTCCCAGAGTTTTAGGGCCACAGTGAGGTTCTGGTTCTTGTTCTGGTTCAGCTGGTTTGCACTGAGCTTCACCCCCACATCCAGGAATCTTTGTTTTAATTTGTTCTTCCTGGAAACTGTTAAAAAAGTTTGATTCAGGCACCACACTGTTGGAAACATTTACGGACTCATGGTACAAATTACAGAATTGATTTGTGATTTAAAGCCAGCTGTTCTGTAACTGAACAAGCAACACGCTCAAGACAAAGAGAAACGTCTGCTTCCCGTCTGAATGTTCATGAGGTCAAACTTTCCTGTGGAATTAAGGATCTGAATTAGGATTAGAGAGGCATGGGTGGATGAATTAGTGAGAGGGACGTGGTCTTGTTCCTGAACTTTAGTTGTAATAACTTCATCAACTTGTCCCTTGTCAACTTGTATAAATGATTAACGATTGAATTGACGAGACGCAGGCGCACGGAGTGAAGTTCATAGAGTTAAATGACACCTACCAGCCAATCAGAAATTAGAATGTGTTGTTTCCAGGTAAATCCTGTGACGCCTCTGCGAGCCCGTTCAGAGTGGAAGTCCGAAGAATGCAGACGGTAACACCTTCATTTAGATTTTAAGACTGCTAGACGAAATCACTTGCCTGTGATCAAAGATACTGAGAGCTGATGGTGGAGAATAAAGACGTCGACAACTCTCCAAACTCTTTACAGCCACGAGCTTTGGCTTAGCTTTGCCCTCCTGAAACCAAAGTCAGCCATCTGGGCAACGCCTCCGGGCAGCTATTTCAGACTGATGAGACCAGGCTCCAATCTGAAGGAGGTAGAGAGCCAGAACTGAGCTTTCACTGGTCACCGGGACATAAAGACTACATGAGTGGAATCAGCAGGAAAATATATTAAAAATCGCTGAAAAGTTTTGACGACTTTGTCCCAAAATAAGGTTTAAAAAACGTTTTTTAAAGGTTACAGGTTTTCCCTGTAGAGTTACATTGAGGATGTAATTGGGTGGCGTGTCTCTCTTTATCCTGGCTCTGGACTGAACGCTATTATCCATCATGACAGTGAAAATGGCCGCTTTTATCAAAGCATCAAAACACATAAACTGAAATGTGTACTCACTGACACACACACAGCTTCTGTATGTGTACACTGTGTACACCGAGTACTGCTGTGGGCTCATTCTTTTTATTTGTCTTTTTGAAATAGGTACATAAAACAGTTTAGTTTATTTGGAGAAATTTGTCTGTGTTTTATCAGATTTACCAGTTGTCATAGTTTCTGTAGGTACTGGTCAATTATTTAACTGCTAGAATAAACCTGACAGAACTGGGACGTGAAGAGTCTCAGCTGCTGTTGGACACTTTGAAGCGGACGGCGCTCTCCAGCTGGAGCTGAGTCTGTAATGAGACCTCTGCATCATCGGGGGCTTTTCAAAGTGGTGTTAGCGGTTTACAGGAAATGGTGATGATCATCATTAATCTGGAAAAAAAGTTATGAAAATGTGATTTGTTTCATGTTTGTGGTTGTTTCTTGGACGTTTTCCTCGACTCTTAAACATCTGAAGCCGGTCCCTCAGGACGTCAGGAACCACAGAGAGAAAATATTCAGTTTGTCTGGGATGTTTCATGAGAACTACAAACCCATAGCTGGACCCATACTTACTGTACATCTGTTTCCCCGAGACTAAAGCTCAGGGATCGACCAGGCGTCCGTTTATCACACAGTTACTGTGATCAGACCCAGGTGGGCCTCCGGTCCAACGTGAGGTGAGCTGGAGATGCCACCCAAGAAAACGGAAATCTTTCTATCAGTTCCCGTTTATGATGATCAATGGATGCAGCCAAAGGGCGGCTGTTGGACGTCAGACAGCAGACCCAGAAGTTTCCTCTGGACTGAAGACAGGAGGGGTGTTTGTACTGCCCCTGATTTCACTTCCTTTGAAGCTGAACATGACTCTACTGGCTCCATGCTGTATGTGTTGTAGAAACCTAAACCGGATGTTACCTGGGCTCATCAGGGGTTTCAGCTCTTTCAAAGATCAGACTGATGGTAGCAGGACCTCACCCACATTTCAGCAGCCTGGGTGACGAACCGCTGGTCCCGGTGACGCTCTCGGCGTCCGGCCTACATGTGCTCGCTCGCTACCTGGCCTTGACTTCCTGTTTTGAACTGAATCTTGGCTGAAAGGAAACGACAGAACAGCAGAGATCATCGAATCAGCTCTTTTTACAGTTTACAGTTTACAGTTTACAGAGAGCGCACCTTTCAGTGACTGCTGATTGGCTGTCTGACCTGCATATAGATTTAAACTGCGTTTTTATGATGGGTTTTTTTAATATTCATATTGATAACAGGACTGTGTCGTACTGAGCGTGCTCCAGTGGGGGAGAACATGCAGGGCTGTTTGTGCAGATGGAGGAGAACACTAACCCCTCCCCATCCCCATTGTTACAGCGCTGGTTGTTGCACAGCGGGACCGTCGGAGTCCATCAGCGAGGGAACAGACAGCAGCAGGAAGCAGATGGAGAACGTCCACATGGCTCCGGCAGTGATCTCCTGCTCGGTTTGTTCCTACAGTCTGGAGCTCAGCGCCCCCCTCGCTCTTCACGTCCACGTGTTTGTCCTGTCCCGTGGTGAGATTACAGCAAATCAGGAGAACACGTTCCGCACGGGATCACAAGGAGAGATTCAAAGGTTACACCAAAGATGCTCTTTACCAAACACAGCTCTTCCTTTGCTCCTGTTTACATCAAGACTCCTCCTACATTTTATTAATTTTATCCAAAGCGACTTACAATTGCTATGCATGTCAGAGGTCGCACGCTTCTGGAGCAGCGAGGAGTTAAGTGTCTTGCTCAGGGACACAGTGGATCTCTCACACCAAAGGTATGTGTCTTATCCACTACACCATCACCACCCCAATCAATAAAACACTGCTGATTTCTCCATGGAGACTCTTTTGTCCAGTATTTCTGCTAACAGACTGATGGACGGCTGAACAGAGGCCGGAGTCGAGTATAGTCTGACACCTCAATCAGAAGCTCGTGTCCTTCGACCTTACAAACATGTAGAGGCGTGTTGTTCAGCCCTGAGTTGTGTCTCTAGGGGGCTTTCACACCTGCCTCATTTGGTCCGGTTGACAGTCGCCAAAACTGTCCAGTCAGTCTGTACAGGAATCAGACCAGAACTAAAGTGCAACATCAAACTGAACTAGAGGCCTTCCTGACAGACGAAGCTCAGGGAAATCATTACAGTCATCACTGATGCACCTGTTACCATGGCACTGAGAAAGAAATTTGCACCTGGTTGCTTCTTTTCCATGTTGAACAGCAGCAACGGGCTTTGAGGTATGCTGTCTCTCGTTTGGTGGGCGTGTCAGAGGTGTTAGGCAATCAGCAGCCACGTGTACGTGAACCCCGCCAAATTAAAAGGCCGCTGCTTGGTATTCGCATCACTTAGAGACATCAGCTCATGTAGAAGTGGATTCTCCTTCAAACGCACCGGCAATAACAGCGTGTTTTAAAGTAGAACCCATGTCATCAGGCTCCGTACACTAAGAATGGCCTTCTCAGCTGCCATATTTTAACACACCTGTGTTTCCACTGGGCTGAACACTGCCTATGTCGATACTTGAGTGAAATGCACCCTGGGAGTCGTAGCTGACGTCTGTCCTTCAGTTTGCCCGCATGCTTCTTGTAACTGTGACAGATATTTCCTAACACATCTCTTCTGCTGAAATTCGAGTGCAGCAGATGGAAAGTGAATCTCTCGGTGTGGGAGGATATCAGCAGGATGTGGGCTGAGCAGGTCTGCGGAGAGGAACATGTGCTTCTCAGACGTTTCAGGAACATCTCTAAATATTTCTCAGAACTTCAGCACAACAGGTTTTGGATGTTCAGCCAACAAACATTTCACTTGCTGACTGAAAACATCCAGGTTTCATCTGTGAAGTCCAGATGTTCTCATTAATCAGTCAGAAGGTTTTACATACAACCAGGTGGAGGGAAACCCTTCCGAGGCGCTGAGGGACAAACCTTCTTTATAATAAATCTGTGAACACCGTGTTCTCTGACAGTATATTTTCTCACCTTGAAATTGTCTTTCATCGTCGGTTTGGCAGTTTGGCACCCAGCACATAGTGCACGATGGTGCACACGTGAGAGGAGCAGACAGGTCTCTTAAACCTGGAATAAACGTCAGTTTCTATCACGCTGCTGTCAAGTTTTAGTCCGCCTTAATGCAGACAGTAACGAGGAGGAGGGACAGCTTGGGAATTTATGAAAGAAACAGGTGAAAAGTTACAGGTGAAGTTGGCAGTCTGAGATGCAGAAACAATAATCCAACAGTATGAATCCAAACGCAGAAACAGACAGGTGAGTCCATAAATCCATAAAAGACTGGGAAAGACAGACGACCACTTCTTCTAAACGCGGACTATCAGACTATCAGTGAACACAGAGACAGGAAGTAAGACATACCAAGACACCAGAGGAAAGGCTTACCAAGCAAACAACAGCTAACTCCAAAACACCAAGAACCCCAAACCGTGAGAGTTAATCTGGTGATCTGTCATGAATCCCTGTCCAGCCAGCAAACCCATTAAATTGGCATCAAAAAATACTTTACTGTATTTACAGCAGCAGACCCCACAGATCCAGACTCCACAGCTCCAGACCCCATACTTCCAGACCCCACAGCTCCAGACCCCATAGATCCAGGCCCCATAGCTCCAGACCCCATACTTCCAGACCCCACAGCTCCACACCCCATAGCTCCAGACCCCACAGCTCCAGACCCCAGAGCTCCAGACCCCACAGCTCCAGACCCCACAGCTCCAGACCCCAGAGCTCCAGACCCCACAGATCCAGACCCCACAGCTCCAGGCCCCATAGCTCCAGACCCCACAGCTCCAGGCCCCGTAGATCCAGTCCCACAGCTCCAGACCCCACAGATACAGACCCCATAGCTTCAGACCCCACCGCTCCAGACCCCATAGCTCCAGACCCCACAGATCCAGACGCCTCAGACCCAGACCCCATAGCTCCAGACCCCACAAATACAGACCCCACAGCTCAAGACCCCACAGATCCAGTCCCACAGATCCAGACCCCACAGATCAAGACCCCCACAGATACACACCCCACACGTTACGATACCTGCACCAAAACCAGTACTTAAAGTCATATGAGTACTTCATTCATACCTCTCATAAAATGCCATATTATTATTATCATTATGCCATGTTATTTTTGCTGTTGTTATGGACAAGCAAGGTTTAGGTCTAATTTATTTTTTCTTGTTTCAAATAACTGCTACATAAAAGTTTTGGTAAACTGTATCAGACATTACAGTGATACCATAAAGGTATCGAGTAGCGATACTCGATACCTTTATGGTATCACTACTCATCCAGACCCCACAGATCCAGAGCTAGAAACACTTGCAGAAAGTGAGAGGAGAGAGGAGAGGGACGAGAAAGCACAAGACTGTGGGAGAGGGAAGAAGTGGAGTTAGTATCATGCATTCTGGGAGCACGGTGTTCTGGTGGGGTAGTAAGGTACTATGAGCTCTTTAAGATAACTCACTCACCTGAGCCAGCCCTAACTATAAGCTTTATTCAATTCAATTTTATTTATATAGCGGCAAATCACAACAACAGTTATCTCAGAGAGCTTTTCATAAAAGAGCCGTATGATACTATTTACTGAAACCCAGCAGTTCCCACCAAGAGCAAGCACTAGGCGACAGAGGCAAGGAAAAACTTCCTTTAAAGAGGCAGAAACCTTTAGCAGAACCATGGCTCAGGGTGGGCGGCCATCTGCCTCGACCGGTTGGGGTGAGAGAGAGAGTCTAGGCCTATAGCAGTATTACTAAAGGATGGTTCAGGACTCACCTGAGCCAGCCCTAACTATAAGCTTTATCAAAGAGGAAAGTCTTAAGCCTGCTCTTAAATGTGGAGATGGTGTCTGCCTCCTGAACCCAAACTGGAACCTGGTTCCACAGGAGAGGAGCTTGACAGCTGAACGCTCTGGCTCCTAGTCTACTTTTGGAGACTCTAGGAACCACAAGTAACCCTGCATTCTGGGAGCACAGTGCTCTGGTGGGGTAGTAAGGTACTATGAGTCCTTTAAGATAAGATGGTGCCTGACCATTAAGAGCTTTGTAGGTAAGAAGAATGATTTTAAATTCTATTCTGGATTTTACTGGAAGCCAATGCAAAGAAGCTAAAACAGGAGAAATGTGATCTCTTTTCCTGGTTCCTGTCAGAACACGTGCTGCAGCATTCTGGATCAGCTGAGGAGTCTTAACGGACTTTTTCGAGCAGCCTGATAATAAGAAATTGCAGTAATCCAGCGTAGAAGTAACAAATGCATGGACTAGTTTTTCTGCATCATTTTTAAACAGGATGTTCCTGATTTTTGCAATATTAGGAAGGTGAAAAAAGGCAGTCCTTGAAATTTGCTTAATGTGAGACTTAAACGACATGTCCTGATCAAAGATAACTCCAAGATTCCTCACAGTGGTGCTGGAGGCCAGGGCGATGCCATCAAGGGAAACTGTATCTTCAGATAATGCGTCACAGGGGTGCTTAGGCCCCAGAACAATAACTTCAGTTTTATCTGTGTTTAACATTAAAAAATTACAGCTCATCCAGGTTTTAACATCCTGAAGGCACATTTGAAGTTTAGCTAACGGATGAGTTTCATCTGGCTTGATCGCTAGTTATAACTGAGTATTATCTGCATAACAATGAAAGTTTATGGAATGTTTCCTGATAATATTGCCTAAAGGAAGCATATATAAAGTGAACAGGATTGGTCCAAGGACAGATCCTTGTGGAACATATATGCAAAATATTAATTTTTCAGAGCAAGGTGAAAGCTCGAGGCACCTATTGACACTGGAGCCTCCAAAAGTCTCAAAATTATTTAGATGTTTTCTCACATAATCCCTTACTTGCAAGTTACTTCCTGACAGTCTGTGTTTACTCTGTAATTGTGTGAAGGAAGCAAAAGTGCCTTCAATGTACAGGTCTCTTATTGTGTTGATACCGACCTTCTTCCAGGATTTAAAAGTGTTATCTAAAGTAGATGGTATAAAGGTAGGATTTTCAGCAATCAGTAAAGTGTAAGATATGAGTTCCAGATTAAAGTGTGACCTGATTTGTTTCCAAATACGCAGTGTAGTGTGTATCATTACACTGGATTGGTATAAGGATTTGTCTATGGTGAGAGGAGACAGAAGAATGGCTCCCTTGGAATAAGGTCTGCATGTCCCCCTTTCCATAACAAGCCAGCTTGGTATAGTTGTGGTATCATGTAGCCAATATGTCATGATTCTAATATGTGAAGCCTAGTAATATAACAAAAAGTCCAGGAATGCTAAGCCCCCTCTCTCTGTGTGTTTTATAGCTCCACAAAAACGGAACCACAATTGTGTCTAATTGTCTGAAGAAAGACTTGGGAAGAAACACTGTAATATTCTGAAATAAATATAACAACTGGGGCAGAAGAATTACTTTTAATGACATTAATTCTGCCAAGTAATGAAATTGGAAGTGTCTTCCAAAATTGGATGTTAGACTGCAGCTTAGTTAATAATGGAGGGAAGATTTCCTTGAATAGAGAGGCGTGGTGTTTTGTCCTAAATATGTAAATTTCCCAAGAGGAATGTTATAAGGGAGTTTAAATAGCCAGGACATGTTCTGTACTCGTATGGGCATAAGCACGCTTTTGCCCCAGTTTATCCTATATCAAAAGAAAGTTGAAAGAAAATGAGTTGATCGAGTATTCGCTGAAAATTAATTAGTGGTTGACTGATATATAACAGAACATCATCCACATATAGCAATATCTTATGAACGGCATTTTCTGTAATGTAACCCTGAATCAGGGGTTCTGTTCGGATACTCTCGGCAAGAGGCTCGATCGCAAGGGCAAAAATTAAAGGGGATAGGGGGCATCCTTGCCTTCCTATGTGCAGATTAAAACGGGGAGATTCATGCAGATGGATTGGTTATAAAGGAGTCTGACAATTGAGATGAATATTTTCCCAAAGTTGAACCTTTTTAAAATTTCAAACAGATAGGGCCATTTAACTTGGTCAAATGCCTTTTCTGCATCAAGAGACAAAATGGCTAGTTATTTGTTTGATCTATCAGTCGAGTATACAATGTTATATAGTCGTCTAAGGTAAAAGAAAGAGTTTCTATTTGGTATAAATCCAGTCTGATCTGGATGTATCAATTTATGTAAAAGGACATTCAATCTGTTAGCAAGGACTTTGGAAAACAGTTTTTTATCCTGATTTAATAGAGAGATAGGGCGATAAGAGCCAACTTCTTCTGGGTACTTACCCTTTATATTTATTACTGTAATAACTGCTTCAGTTAAAGGGGGCAGGACTCCAACAGCGTGGGCTTGGGCGAACATCTTAAGTAGATATGGACATAGAGTTTCTTTGAATTTCATATATAGCTCCGCAGGAAGGCCATCAGGACCTGGGGCTTATATTTTTCAATGAAGCTATGAGGGTAAAACATCTTTAAGCAGCCTATTCAGGATGGGGTCTAAGAGGCAGGTTGATGGTTTGGAAGAAATTATTGAAGTTAGTTGGTAAAGATTGAAGGAAGCAAAGCAGTCTAAACATATATCTGGTTTTACAGCTGTTTCTAAGGTTCCTGAGTTTGGATATAAGTCGGTGCCAGTTGAGGGCAGGTCTTGGTGAATTTTGTTTCTAATATTTATAATTTTATCATTGAAGAAGCTCATGAAGTTGTAACTACTGAGAGCTATGGGAATACTTGGCTCAATAGAGCTGCGACTCTCTGTCAGCCTGGCTACAGTGCTGAAAAAAAACCTGGGGTTGTTCCTATTTTCCTCTATAGAGTAGTCCGCTGCCCTGGCATTACGGAGGGCCTTCCTATAGTTTTAAGACTATCTTGCCAAATTAAACGGGAATTTTCCAGTTTGGTGGAACGCCAATTCCTCTCAAGTTTCCGCTATATTTGCTTTAATTTGTAAGTTTCAGGATTATACCAAGTAGCTAACCATCTTTGTTTTATTATTTTTTTTAGAGGGGCAACAGAGTCGAGTGTCATTCGCAGCGAGCCTGCAGCACTATCAACAAGATTTGGGAGGGACTGAAATTAACATAGGAGTCCTCCGTTACTTTGTGACTTGATAATGAATTTAGAGGTGACAGAATCGCATCCTTAAATTTAACTACAGCACTATCAGACAAACATCTTGTATAAAAAATGTGTGCCCAATGGCGTGTAGTTCAGCAATACAAATTCAAAAGTTATCAAACAGTGGTCAGATAAAGAGGGATTCTGTGGGGACACTATTAAATGGTTAATTTCAATACCGTATACCAAAACAAGGTCGAAGGTGTGGTTAAAACAGTGAGTCGGTTCATGAACACTCTGAGAGGAGCCAATGGAATCTAACAGAGTGTCAGGATCGCTGGGTGCGCAAAGCAGGAGAGAGCCCAAACGCATGACACTGTGAGCTGAGATTGAGTTCCAGCGTTAATTAATCCCAAGCTCGACAAACAGAACATCCAAGAGCAGCAACTTCATACAACAGGGCATACATGCGACAATGACCAGACAAAGACTAAACAGAAACACCAGGTATATATACACAAGGACTAACGAGCAGGGCGGGAGCAACACAGGTGACAGACATGAACCTAACGAGACACAGGCAGGCAGGGGGAGAACAGAGGGGATAACAGAGAGACAGCCAGGCAGAGGGATACTGGAGGGAACAGACATGACACAGGTTACTGAACACATAACAGATCAGAGGAATAAATATAAACGAATCAAGACACAAGCAGACACATCCCCACTAAACTAACACCAACAAGGAACACAGACCGAAGCTAAGTAAAACACTGAACTAAAGCATCAAGAAGACAGACATGAGTGACAGACAGAGACGAACATGAGTGAACGCCAAAACACAACAGACAATATAACTGATACTGGACACAGGACAGAACCCAAAACACTAAGACATGAACCAAGACACAGAACGAGGAGCTAAGACACAGAATACAGAGCAAACTAAACTAAAAAATTATGCAGACAAGGAACAAGTAGTAAATACTACGACAAGAACTAAAACACAGGAATAGGAACACAGATATGGAACAAAAACCCAGACTCCCCAACAAGACACACAGACAGGACTGAAACCCAGACACGCTCAGGACAGGATCGTGACACAGAGAGATAAACGCAGTACTGAAGCTGTCATTCTCAACATCCACATGAATATTAAAATCCCCTACAATAATAACTTTGTCCATTTTAAGGATTAAAGTTGACAAAAACTCTGCAAATTCAGATAAGAATTCAAAGTACGGACCAGGTGCTCGGTACACTATAACGAAAAGAATTGGTTGCAGTGATTTCCAACTCACCACCTCGGCAACCAGCGGCGGCTATACATGTCATCACTGGTCAGATTTGGCAGGGGTCCAGAGAAAACTACGGTGTCCGACGTTGTTTTTACATATGTACACACCGACTCAACATTAATCTTAGTGACCTCCGATTGGCGTAACCGGGAGTCATTACCGCCGACGTGAATAACAATCTTACTGTATTTACGTTTATCCTTAGCCAGCAGTTTCAAATAAGACTCAATGTCGCCCGCTCTGGCCCCAGGGATGCACTTAACTATGGCCGCTGGCTTCGCTAACTTCAAGTTTCTCAAAATGGAAATCTTTATCAGAAAAGTCTCCTTTGAACTGAGCCTGTTTTGCTTTCTAAGGTTTGAATGTTATTTTACATGGCTGAACGCCCTGTGCAGTCCACTTAGCAGGGACCTACTGGGCGTGCAGGTCACCCTGAGCGCCTGTAACCTTCACACACATCAGTCTGCTGTGGAGCTTTTGGATGCAGTGGTGTTGACTTGTGCGTGGACAGACGCTGGGTCTCTAAGCTCTAAGTCATAAAACCACCTTCAGATACTCAGAACCAGAACCTCTGCTGTTTCCAGGAATCAAAGTGTTTACCCATCAGCTACTTTAGATCGGTGTTTCCCAAACTTTCCGGCTGTGCATGTTTCCATGCTTTCAAGTTGATTTTATTTAGATAGCCTAATGTTTACCAGTTTGCCCCTAGGGGCTCGTCAGAGTATGTGGAGGCCAAAGGCATCTAAGTGTTGACAGTGTGATTGGCCGGTGCAGGTTACTCTGTGCACAGTCCAATCTAGAAATCTGGCAGAGATCCACCTGATCATGAGTGAGGCTTTCCTGTTCAGATACGGGAACGGCAGAACAGAGATAATGAATCAGACAGTCCGACCAGTTTCAGGAAGTACCTCCACCTCACTGAGGCCTCTTGTTACATCACATTTGTCACACTGAGTTGATTTACACACACAGAAAGACCTCTGCTTTGTTGTTTTTATGCAGTCTAACCAGAACTTCACTACATAACAAACATCAGGAACATCCTGTCTCAAATTGAAAAACTAGTCCAGCATCTGTTCCTTCTAGGCTGGATTACTGCAGCTCTTTAATATCAGGCTGAAAAGTCCATTAAGACTCTTGAGCTGATCCAGAATGCTGCAGCACGTGTTCTGACAGGAACCAGGAAAAGAGATCACATTTCTGCTGTCTTAGCTTCTCAGCATTGGCTTCCGGTAAAATCCAGAATACAATTTTTCTTTCTTCTCACCCACAAAGCTCTTAATGGTCAGGCACCATCTTATCTTAAAGAGCTCACAGTAGGGGAGAGCCGGGACGATTGAAACACTTTTCAGAAATACGTCATTTTAAAAGATAACGTTAACAACTACTCATATGATTTTTCTATCAATACCAGGTGCTATCTAGTTAAAACTTCAGTATAATTTTACTTTGAATGAAGGTGCGCATTGTTTCATCTGTCCCTACTGTAAGGGAAGGATGGCACGAATGACTTCCTGTGGCACTCTGTGGTACATTTTGGGGGTATTGCACTGAAAGCGCTCCTGTGTTTGAGCAGCACGTCATGGAGCGTGTGGGAGACATTGTCCATTATAACATTGATATTAAAACAGGGTTCCACCTCAGCAGGTGGAGGCTTCATGCAGGTTAGCATCAAGTAGCTACCCAGCAGGAACGTCTACATCAGAGTTTTTATATATTTTTTCTCACAGAAACAGGAAGAAAGACCAAGATGCCCTTTGCAGAGGAGTGCTGAGGTCACCATCTCAAAATCTGTTTAACTACAAACACATGAATGAACCTTTACACAGGTTAGAGAGCTGTGCCAAGTGACGCCCCTCTACCTGCTGGTCCTTGATTAGCCACTTTGAGTTGGAAGTTTAATGTTTAAAAGTTTACACTGCTAAAAAAGAAAAGCCAGACACTGTTTTCAGCCGCTCAGCACTCCACATTAGAAGATTCCCGGTGAGGATTTTAGGGGATCAGGTCTGGATCTGGACATCTGGCGCTCCTTCAAACAAGCTTCATAACATCTGAGCAGATGCCGGTTTTATGGAAACAAACATGTTTACTGAACACAAAGTTTACTTCTCAAACATCTTCACGGCTGACAGCAGAAATCAGCGTGACGAGTCACAAAATGCTTTAAGTGACCACGACATTCAGGATTCAACTCCTTTCTAACTCAACCAAACCTCTGTTTAATTACACCCCATTCTACATGTTCACATATGATATATTCAAAACCAAACAAGGCTGTTTGGTTCAGGCTGCCTGCCTGATGCATTTCTGTCTCTACGCTGTTAGAGAGGCAGCAATGCAGAAACCAGAGACTGCTCCTTTAACAGTTATGAAACAATCAGCTGTCATTGCACAATCTTCCCTGCACCCATCTCGGCTGTCATCTGAGGTTAAAGTGTAGCTTTTGGATTCCTGTTGTTCTTTGTTCAGTTTCACGCTGCGCTGAGTCTGTTTCAACCACCAGACCTGCAGAGGACACACATCTGCTCACACTTATCTGTGTGTGTGTGTGTGTGTGTGTGTGTGTGTGTGCGCACATTATGAATGAGCACAACCAAGTGTGACTTCTGCGGCATGTGAACAGTGTGTACTTTCTGGAAACAAACACAGTGAATCCTCTGAGGAATGTGGATGTTAGCGAGCAGCGTGTGCAGGCGTGCTGCTAAAGAAAGATCAGAGTTCAGTCTCAGACTCGTTGTCTCGTTGGATCTTCAAACATTAACCAGGTTTCCATCCAAAAGCAACACAATCTTGGAGGAAATGGTCCAAAGAAAACATGAATCTAACTTTTGATCATCCACCTGCTGCTGTGAGATCAGAGCTCACCGGCTGATGGAGACATACAGCTGGTGGAGCTGAGTCTCCCGTCGCCGCTGTTTAACCACCACAGAAAAAGAAGAGGATGCAGCGAGGTGACATCATTAACGAGTTGCAGTCAAACAGTGACATCAGACGTTTTTTGTTAGTGTGCATGTTAATGTGAGGAAAGCCTTGTTCACGCGACACGATTTAAAGCTGACCGGCTGACTGCAATCGGGTGCAAATCATCGAGCGCTCGCCAACCATCAACTACTCGACGACGCATCAGAGAGACCTGCCGAAACCAGACAGATATCCGTCAATCCCTGACTGACTTCAAGACTCCCATCACATGACAGCAGGTTGTGACCTGCCGAAGGTGAAAGTCGTGTCTGAACAGCAGGGCGACCTGTCGAAGGTGAAGGTCATGTATCTGCACCAGGCAGAAGGTTACAGCCTCCTCATCGCTCCACACAGCCAGTGCTTCAGCTCTTTCAGCCACTGCTTCTTGGATGGCAGCGTTTCCTCAAAACATAATTAATTAATCAATACATAAACTTAATTAAAAAGTGTGATCACATTCAGATCATCCTGAATACTGACCCTCCAACAGCTCGTCTGTCTGTAGAGTATGTTGGATGACCCCTATGGATCAGGAACCTTGCTGCAATATCAGCCACTGCTGTCTGGTCTTTAATATCTGATAACAGACTACCTGAGAATCTACAGGTCATAGATTGTCAGACATTTTGAGGCCCATTAGTCTGATCTAGAAAAGTGATAAAGTAAAAACAGCGCTGAGCTGGTTCCAGGTGGGAAGGAGCTTGGCCTTGAGCAGTGAGTCAGTCTGCATAAACTCTCTGGGTTGTTTTTGTCACCCTCATCAGGGGGCAGATCTGTCTGCTGCCTCCCACAGGTCTCTTTATCTTCTGATCTGATAAGCTGCTGGGAATGTTGGCGGTTTGACTACAGAGCAGCTGAAAATAGAAACTTATCTTCTCATCTTGTCTCTTGTTTTGGCCTCTTGCTGTTGTGAAACCAGGACAGCTCCTGATGTTGAGCCCATTTTTAGCAGCAACAGTAAAGTCATCTCACTGAAGCAATTAAGTCTGCAGGGTCTTCTGGGTCTACAGGGTCTGCATGGTCTTCTGGGTCAGCGGGGTCTGATGGGTCTGCATGGTCTGCTGGGTCAACAGGGTCTGCAGGGTCTGCTGGGTCAGCAGGGTCTGCTGGGTCTGCGTGGTGAGTTCAACGCGTCAGGATGCACCATCGTCACAGCCTGGTTCTTGCAGACTGCCTCATCTTCCTTATGTTCAGTGTTGGTGATGAACATCTGTGGACATTCAACTATGACTCCAAGGTTGCATTTCACTGACAAGCACCAAATCACAGAGCTGAAGCTAAAGATGAGCCTGCTGAGAGAAGTGACTTTTCACAATCTGCAGCTTCAGTTAATTCACTTTTCAATCTGAATCAGTTTTTCAGAATCTGCTCTGATTCACACCTCTGACTGGCTTCTTCTCTGGCATTAGCAGCTGAGGCTCGTGGGTATTGTAGTAGCCAGAAGGCAACAATTGACTTTCGCTGATTTGATAGTCAAATGTGAGCTGTAGGCGACTGCAGGTGTGGGGTATAAAAACACTGCTGTCAAGTCAGGTACAGTTTGGTACAGCTAGTACCAAAGGGGGCACTGGATCGTTCAAATCTGAAGGGAGAGCAGGAGTGACCTCGTTCATGGAAATCTGACCTTTGTGATATTTGCAAACTGCACCATGAGATTATTTTCTGTCGCTGATCAGAACACCTGTGGGGGATCTACCTGCATCTCTTTAGCTTTCCTTTTCCGCTGCTCTGCCGTCGTCTGAACTGTGATGATCAGTAAACCTTTGCACAGCGGATGTCTTTCCATTTTCTTTTCTCTGGGGGATGTTCATTAATAGTGCAGCAGAGTGATTAACAGGACGACACAGATGAAACATGACACGGCGAGCAGACAGGCTTCAGTGGAGAATCAGCAGCTTCATGATGATGTTTTAACTAAACTGTGGACATGTAACCAGACATTAAACCCAGTGGACGACTGAAACAGCAGATTTCTGTGTGGATCTTCTCTACTCAGTCTTGTGTAACAGGGTGATGATTAATCTGACAGGATCTTCCTCTAACATGAACCTACCTGTCAGGATTACAGAAGAACAACATGGAGGCCAGAAGAACTGGAGCGTAGCCGCGGAGATAACGCTGGTTCTGACTGAAAATAGCTTGTTGACATGTTGCTTCAAGCGCAGAAGATGAAATCTGACCCAGACGTTGCTGTCAGTCTGTCTGCAGATGATCCTGTAGTAAATACTGAAGTGAGGGATTTGTACATTCAAATATCTAAAGCTGTGAACATATGCTGTATAATCGTTATAACCCCACTGGACTCACCTGGTGGCTCTCTGAACCAGCTGGTTCCACGTCTGTAGGCTGGATTATTGGCCTTCAAACATGCATGTTGCTCTCCAGGTCGAGACCTTCGGTTAGCTCTACGGCAAACGTTTCCCATTCTCATTTCAGTCCCGGGTCCGGTTTCCTAGAACATGAAGCTTCCTATTAGTTTGGTTTGTGTTCCTGTTTCTTCCTCGGCTCTGCTTGCAGGAGCTGACCTGCTTCACCTTTACCATCCCCAGGTAAAGGTCCTAACTCACTGGACAGCTCACACCTGGAAAGGGAAGATCCAGATTTAGGGTTTTCTTCACGAGAGAAGTATTCCGCTGAGCCTCTCTGTGCTCACTACACCGCTGTGTTCCTCGTCCTGTTCACGCCCTTCTGGGCACGTTTTGTTGTTGTATTGGTTCCACAATGTGGGGCCGCTACTCATGTTTGTCCTGAACTGTGGGCCCCGTTTTAACAATCTAAGGCGTGAAGCGCATGCCGCAGTCCAATGTTGCTAGTTTATATAATAAAAGGTCAGTGCGTCGGGCGCATGGTCCAAAATGGTTGTGTAACATGTAATACACCAATCAGAGTGTCATCACCCGTTCCCTCTAAAAGTCAGGTGTGCTTGTACTTTGGCACATTGCTTTTATAATGGCGCTTCATTAAATCCGTCTGGATCCTAGAACATCTGATGAACCGGTCTGAGTCACGTGTCTCCCCTACACTGGTTTCTTTATTCTGTGTTTGATTGATGTGTCAGTGTTTTCTTTAACGATTTCCTTTCATGATCAGAGAGGCGGCTGCCAGTCATTTTAAACGTTTCCATGTGTGCAGTAAAGTCACAGCAAATATGGTGGGACATTAGCCAAACAAGAAGCTGTAGTTCTAAACTTGACATGACAGGACGGGGAAACAGAATTCAACTTTTAGCTTATGAAATAAGCGAGACGCTCTGATGGAGATGTCTTCCTTTACTCACCTAAACACACACACACTTGCTGATTGTTGTGTGCTTTATTGATAATAGTGGTTTATCGGCTGAAGTTATTGGTTATTGATCTGTTCTAAGGTTAAATGAAGCCTCTTGTAATAAAAGCTTTCATGTCCACCTTATTCATGAATTGTTTAAATATTGGCATCATTGTGGTTGACTGACGGTTATTGGTCCCTGATCGCAGGGGGTGCCCTGCATTTATTCATCTACCTACCCATTCATCATTTATAAATACATCTCTTTGATATTTGCTAATAACCAAAGCTGCCTACCAGATCGCCACGTGATGCTTTAAAGTGTTTCTCTAATGTGTGTCTGGGTGGATTCCTTCATTCCTCCTCCACCTCCTCCTCCACACTCTGCTCTAACATTTGGGAACAATTAGCGCATTATGATCAGGATTATGCTTCCTAAGAGGTCTATAATACCGGCCCTCGTGCTTACTCCTGATCTGACATGCAGAATGTTTAGTAATGTAGAGTTTAGTGGCGTCGGGACACTGACACACTCACAGAAGCTTTTCACGGGAGAAAAGTTTGAAAGTAAAGAGGTTTAAAGTAAATCACGTCAGAGGGAATGTTCTCTCGGTAGGTGGTAGAAAGACTTTTTCTTCCCCACGGCGAGCTAAGAAACAAGTTCACACTCAAAAGTTCAACTCTGTGCAGTCCAAGATGTTTCTTCAGTCTGTCTCCACCTACAGTCGAGACCTTTGCTTCCTGCACGTGGTGCCTTAAACCGTTTCATTGGGACTGTTTGGGGCTTCAGTTCTCTGCAGTAGAGTTTGCTCCAGAAACACTGATCATCTCTGATTCATCAGAAACATGTTCTTTCCAAGAAAGATCACAGAGTCCAAATGTGATGAATGAAGTCTTTATGTGCGCCCTGAGAGAAGATCGCTGTTCTCTCTCAACATTCAGCATCTCTCTCCCTTAAATGCTCCCAAGTAGCAAAGAAACAACGAGTGGTGACCTCATGAGAATGTTCATTTAGTCTGGGGTTCAACATAAGGTCCCGGGCTCTTCCTGAGGTCACAGCTGTGTTAAAGCACGAGGTAAAGTCGTCACAGCCCCCTTAGTGTCACGCATCAGAAGAGAATGATCCTTTTAACACTTCGATCTTACTTTGAAAGTTAAAACACTACAATACAGTGAGTACTAATCATCTAATAATCTAAAAGTTCATTTCTCACAGATATTATATCACATGAAGCTCTTGTTTCATAGAGTTGATAACACTGTTTGATACTGCACACAGGTCTGATCCCAGATCTGCAGCAACACGGCCGACTGCTTCTGCCAGAACTTAAACCTGATTACACACTAACCACTGGACTCGTGTCATCGTGGGGCCAGAAACAGAGGTCCCCAGGTAGAGACGATGTTTGAGGGTCTCAGGTTAAGGCCACCCAGCTCTCACCGAGATGGAAGCTGGGGACGTATTACAGAAACTCCCTGGAAACCACGGCAATGAGGGTTAGGACCTGATCTGGGAAAGAAGACTTTACAGACTTCAGATAACTGTTCAGTGTTCCCAACTTTAACTTTTCCACCAGGTCCTGTTTGCTAACTGCTCTCTAATGCTTCTACAGAATCTAAATGTCAGAAGGTGGAACTGGTGACAGATCCTACAGATGTGTTTGATGGCTAAGCACTCGTTTTATTTATATCATTAAATAACATAGAAAACTGAAACACACGGTAACGTTAGCCCTTACTCCCTTCATAATACGGGTTTCTGCCTGCTGATCCAGCGCCACACGGTTATTATTTTACGCGACAAAACAGGAAGTTAGCCGGCTCACAGCTCTTGAGGTCTTCGCCGCCGTGACATGTAGTTACATTTTTGGGGACGTGCACGTCAGGCTACGCCGTAGATTCAACACAGAAGGATAAATCCAGCTTTAACTTTAGACTTAAGATAGGAAGTGTCTGTAATGTGGCCCCTGTTTTCTGTGGGGCCATAAGCCTTGTAGCCACCAGGGAGAACTTGGTCCACGTCTGGATTCAGCTTCTTCTGCCTGCTGCCACATTACTGTTGTTTACAACACTGCTGTTATCCAGTGAAGCATCTGTTAGAAGCCAGCGGAGAGGAATGTTGTTGAAGTTATTTCTCTTCTTTTATACTGAGACCCATTCCTCAGCGGATCTACTGATTATTTGGCATCATTCTACATTCATTTCATGTTCGCCTACAAACAAACAGGGTGTGTTTTAGTTGACATGAAGATGCCGGCGGGCAGAAATGTAAAACATCTGAAGTGACTTTACCTTCTTTCAGAATGCATCTCTCATTGAACATCATCATCAGTTATTCATTTCACATTATGCACGCCTATGGGTAAAAATAAATCGGACATTACTGTTCGTAACTGTGCGGACAGTTTGTAGGGACTAATAGAGCCGTTAGCTTGTACATAGAAGGCGATGGTGATTCATTCACTCTTGTGCAAAATTAAAGAAACAAGCGTGTGTCTCCATGAAGGTTTATTTAAAAGATAACTCATTAAACTGAAATGCAGTTTTTACATATTAGTCACACTGAATTACAGACAACGCCCTGAGCTGGTTGAAAGGAAACAGTTTTAGTGCTCCTTATTGTTTTGTTGAATCAAACCTGGTCTAAAAAGCCACATATTGTGTTAAGACTGTTGTAGGTGAAAACACAAATGCAGCGAGGCAGGAGTCAGGTCCGGACAAGGAGGCTGTCGGGTTCAGGTGTCAGATACACAAGGCAGAACAAACTTCCCTGGACCGAAACTGACATCTGGCTCAGGCTACGATCTGGAGTGTTGAGACAGGAACCAGGGCTCTGAAGCAGAGCGGAGGGAAGATGACTGGCAGCAGGTGAACCGACTCCTGCACACCTGTGATCACACACACACAGGAGAGATCAGATTAAAGAGGAAGTTGTGTTTTTAATGATTATCCCTTTCTTTCAGTTTTTGAAATTGAGCTGTTTGTTTGGGGGAACTGCAGAAACATTCTGGTATGAGGATGTGTTTATATATAAACCACTCACAAAAAGTAGGGAAATCTCTTCGGTAGACTATTTCTTTGTTTCGCTTTTTGGCAATAAATCTTGTAGACTTGGAAAGCCTGTCTCTTTTTGTAAGGAGCAAGCATTTGTGGGTTGCAGCCATGAAAAACTTGCCAAGTCTTCTCTGACAATGCCAAACAGCTTAACTCTAACCCATCTGCAGGAATCCACCGCTCCCTGAACAAAACAACCAATCAGAGCCAGGTCCTGTCCCTAAAGTTGTGTCAATCACTGCTCATGCTCACACTGCAGCCCCGCCCCCACATGCTGTCACTCAGTCCGGCTCCACATCTTCAGCTGAGAAACAGCCAGCAGCAGAAAGAGCTGCCTGCCCCCCCCCCTGCCCACAACAGCGTGTGGTACAGAACCCGGCCTAACCCGTTTTGTCAGGCTGAGGTTGCGGCACTCGACTGGTGGGAGAACTAAAGATAAGAACCTGACATCTGAACCGGGAAGAGCTGGAACAATCATCCTCTCACATCAAGAAATGTTCAAACAAGCAGAGAAGAAACTTTAGCTTTTATTTATTTTTCTTTACCTGAAATCTCCACGAGACGCCAAGTGGTTAATATTTAACCAAGACGAGCATCCTTCCTGAGTCCTCCTCCTCATCACAGTCCTGGAGCTCACACTGACTGTTTAATTTGCAGAGATGGTCGTTATTAAAAACCTGTAATTCATTATGTTTCTTTCAATACCTTATCCACAGTCAGAGTCCAGGCCGGGAAGCAGAGCGAGTCCCTGCTGTGGACAAAAGACTTCATGAGCTGAGGCCGCAGGTCAGCTGGACAGCGTGAAACACAGCCGATACCAACTGACATGAACTATTACAACCAGTTGAAACACATTCCTGAAGACCTCAGGTCTGTGGTCGTCAAGTCCATGTTTGACTGTAACAAAAACGGGAGACACAAGGGTAAACTAAATAACAAAGTGATTTATTAATAAGAAAATAAGTGAAACCAGTGAGTGGGAAGAATCTGTAGTGTCAGTAGAGTAGGGAGTGGATGAGTGAAAATGTGCTGCATGGATGTTGTGCTGTGAAAACAAAGACAAGAAACCAAACAAACAAAGGAAGCCGTGAGATGAAGAGGTCCAACCCAGACTGACTGCTGTTCTGACCAGGGCCCAGGTGTGTCCCACGCCACTGATTACTCTGCCAATCAGGTCTGCAGCCCTGGAGACAGACAGCACACCAACAACAGTATGAACCCTGCAGAGGGGCCATCACAGTGGTCCTCAGGTCCATGGTCCTCGGGTCCGTGTTTCTCAGGTCCATGTTTCTCAGGTCTATGTTTCTCAGGTCTATGGGACTGCATTTCTACGCAGCTACGGTTACTGATCACCACCTGCTGCTGCTGGGCTATAAGTTGCTGGGTCCAGTCTCTCTGGGTCGATGGCCTGCTGTCTGGGTTCGGTTTCTCCTTGTGTATTTTTTCGCCACACTTCACTGTGCACACATACAGACACACAACAGGCTGCTGAGGTTACTGATTAACATGCTTGTTAGATCCAGTGGTTAATTTACATTTTGTTAAATAAATCTTTAGTTAGAATTCCTGTGCTGTCCTCTCCTCTTTGTCCTCCCTCTGAGCCGGGTTGGGACAAAACCCTGTCCACAGCAGGTAATACTCTGACTGTACAGAAGTACTACTTCAATACCCGACAGGAAGTGTTTGTGTCATGACGAGGCTGCAGATCATCAGTTTCACAGTCCCTCCTTGAACCTCAGGACTCTCAGCTTCATCACGTGACATCGACCTCTTGGATGTCGTGGACGGATAAGTGTTTCTGTCTGAACAGCAGGTGTCTGGTGCTCTCCTCCTCGCTCTGCATGGGGACAAAGACTGGATTTGTTTGGGCCGGCGCTCCGCCCACGCAGCCACAGCGAGGACGGGGGTGGGGGGGGTGGGGGGGGGTTCAGTTCGCCCAGAACACCGTGTTCTGGAAATCTGTGTCACATTCTCTGCTCTCTTGTAAATAATGGAGAGCTACCAACAGAGCTGCCACCGAGGAGCCGAGGAGGACTCGGCCTGAGGAACCCTGTCGCTGCTCAGACATAGCTTCATCTCATGTTTATAAAGGACGTTTCATGTTTTTAAAGGGTGTTTCAGGTTTAAAAAGGGTGTTTCAGCCTTATAAAGGATGTTTATAAAGGGTGTTTCAGGTTTAAAAAGGGTGTTTCAGCCTTATAAAGGATGTTTTTAAAGGATGATTTTAAAGGATGTTTATAAAGGATGTTTATAAAGTGTGTTTCAGGTTTAAAAAGGGTGTTTCAGCCTTATAAAGGATGTTTATAAAGGATGTTTGTAAAGGGTGTTTCAGGTTTAAAAAGGATGTTTCAGCTTTATAAAGGACATTTCATGTTTTTAAAGGGTGTTTCAGCCTTATAAAGGATGTTTATAAAGGATGTTTATAAAGGGTGTTTCAGGTTTAAAAAGGATGTCTCAGCCTTATAAAGGATGTTTAAAAAGGATGTTTATAAAGGATGTTTATAAAGGGTGTTTCAGGTTTAAAAAGGATGTTTCAGCTTTATAAAGGACGTTTCATGTTTTTAAAGGGTGTTTCAGCCTTATAAAGGATGTTTATAAAGGATGTTTATAAAGGGTGTTTCAGGTTTAAAAAGGGTGTTTCAGCCTTTTAAAGGATGTTTATAAAGGATGTTTATAAAGGGTGTTTCAGGTTTAAAAAGGGTGTTTCAGCCTTATAAAGGATGTTTATAAAGGATGTTTATAAAGGATGTTTATAAAGGGTGTTTCAGGTTTAAAAAGGGTGTTTCAGCCTTATAAAGGATGTTTATAAAGGATGTTTATAAAGGATGTTTATAAAGGGTGTTTCAGGTTTATAAAGGGTGTTTCAGCCTTTTAAAGGATGTTTATAAAGGATGTTTATAAAGGATGTTTCATGTTTTAAAGGGTGTTTCAGCCTTATAAAGGATGTTTATAAAAGATGTTTATAAAGGGTGTTTCAGGTTTAAAAAGGGTGTTTCAGCCTTTTAAAGGATGTTTTTAAAGGATGTTTATACAGGGTGTTTATAAAGGGTGTTTCAGGTTTAAAAAGGGTGTTTCAGCTTTATAAAGGATGTTTATAAAGGATGTTTATAAAGGGTGTTTCAGGTTTAAAAAGGGTGTTTCAGCCTTATAAAGGATGTTTATAAAGGATGTTTATAAAGGATGTTTCAGGTTTAAAAAGGGTGTTTCAGCCTTATAAAGGATGTTTCAGGTTTTAAGGGGTGTTTCAGGTTTATAAAGGGTGTTTCAACTTTATAAAGGATGTTTCAGGTTTACAAAGGGTGTTTCAGGTTTAAAAAGGATGTTTCAGCCTTATAAAGGATGTTTATAAAGGATGTTTATAAAGGGTGTTTCAGGTTTAAAAAGGATGTTTCAGCCTTATAAAGGATGTTTTTAAAGGATGTTTATAAAGGATGTTTATAAAGGGTGTTTCAGGTTTAAAAAGGGTGTTTCAGCCTTTTAAAGGATGTTTTTAAAGGATGTTTATATAGGGTGTTTAAAGGGTGTTTCAGGTTTAAAAAGGGTGTTTCAGCTTTATAAAGGATGTTTATAAAGGATGTTTATAAAGGGTGTTTCAGGTTTAAAAAGGGTGTTTCAGCCTTATAAAGGATGTTTATAAAGGATGTTTATAAAGGGTGTTTCAGGTTTAAAAAGGGTGTTTCAGCCTTATAAAGGATGTTTATAAAGGATGTTTATAAAGGGTGTTTCAGGTTTAAAAAGGATGTTTCATGTTTTTAAAGGGTGTTTCAGCCTTATAAAGGATGTTTATAAAGGATGTTTATAAAGGGGTTTCAGGTTTAAAAAGGGTGTTTCAGCCTTATAAAGGATGTTTATAAAGGATGTTTATAAAGGATGTTTATAAAGGGTGTTTCAAGTTTAAAAAGGATGTTTTAGCCTTATAAAGGATGTTTATAAAGGATGTTTATAAAGGATGTTTATAAAGGATTTTTTAGCCTTATAAAGGATGTTTATAAAGGATGTTTATAAAGGATGTTTATAAAGGATTTTTATAAAGGGTGTTTCAGGTTTAAAAAGGGTGTTTCAGCTTTATAAAGGATGTTTATAAAGGATGTTTATAAAGGGTGTTTCAGGTTTAAAAAGGATGTTTCAGCTTTATAAAGGATGTTTCAGGTTTTTAAGGGGTGTTTCAGCTTTATAAAGGATGTTTCAGGTTTTTAAGGGGTGTTTCAGGTTTATAAAGGGTGTTTCAACTTTATAAAGGATGTTTCAGGTTTACAAAGGGTGTTTCAGGTTTAAAAAGGATGTTTCAGCCTTATAAAGGATGTTTATAAAGGATGTTTATAAAGGGTGTTTCAGGTTTAAAAAGGATGTTTCAGGTTTTTAAGGGGTGTTTCAGCTTTATAAAGGATGTTTCAGGTTTTAAGGGTGTTTCAGGTTTATAAAGGGTGTTTCAACTTTATAAAGGATGTTTCAGGTTTACAAAGGGTGTTTCAGGTTTAAAAAGGATGTTTCAGCCTTATAAAGGATGTTTATAAAGGATGTTTATAAAGGGTGTTTCAGGTTTAAAAAGGATGTTTCAGCCTTATAAAGGATGTTTATAAAGGGTGTTTCAGGTTTAAAAGGGTGTTTCAGCCTTATAAAGGATGTTTATAAAGGATGTTTATAAAGGGTGTTTCAGGTTTAAAAGGATGTCTCAGCCTTATAAAGGATGTTTAAAAAGGATGTTTATAAAGGATGTTTATAAAGGGTGTTTCAGGTTTATAAAGGGTGTTTCAACTTTATAAAGGACGTTTCATGTTTTTAAAGGGTGTTTCAGCCTTATAAAGGATGTTTATAAAGGATGTTTATAAAGGGTGTTTCAGGTTTAAAAAGGGTGTTTCAGCCTTTTAAAGGATGTTTATAAAGGATGTTTATAAAGGGTGTTTCAGGTTTAAAAAGGGTGTTTCAGCCTTATAAAGGATGTTATAAAGGATGTTTATAAAGGATGTTTATAAAGGGTGTTTCAGGTTTAAAAAGGGTGTTTCAGCCTTATAAAGGATGTTTATAAAGGATGTTTATAAAGGATGTTTATAAAGGGTGTTTCAGGTTTATAAAGGGTGTTTCAGCCTTTTAAAGGATGTTTATAAAGGATGTTTATAAAGGATGTTTCATGTTTTTAAAGGGTGTTTCAGCCTTATAAAGGATGTTTATAAAAGATGTTTATAAAGGGTGTTTCAGGTTTAAAAAGGGTGTTTCAGCCTTTTAAAGGATGTTTTTAAAGGATGTTTATACAGGGTGTTTATAAAGGGTGTTTCAGGTTTAAAAAGGGTGTTTCAGCTTTATAAAGGATGTTTATAAAGGATGTTTATAAAGGGTGTTTCAGGTTTAAAAAGGGTGTTTCAGCCTTATAAAGGATGTTTATAAAGGATGTTTATAAAGGATGTTTCAGGTTTAAAAAGGGTGTTTCAGCCTTATAAAGGATGTTTCAGGTTTTTAAGGGGTGTTTCAGGTTTATAAAGGGTGTTTCAACTTTATAAAGGATGTTTCAGGTTTACAAAGGGTGTTTCAGGTTTAAAAAGGATGTTTCAGCCTTATAAAGGATGTTTATAAAGGATGTTTATAAAGGGTGTTTCAGGTTTAAAAAGGATGTTTCAGCCTTATAAAGGATGTTTTTAAAGGATGTTTATAAAGGATGTTATAAAGGGTGTTTCAGGTTTAAAAAGGGTGTTTCAGCCTTTTAAAGGATGTTTTTAAAGGATGTTTATATAGGGTTTATAAAGGGTGTTTCAGGTTTAAAAAGGGTGTTTCAGCTTTATAAAGGATGTTTATAAAGGATGTTTATAAAGGGTGTTTCAGGTTTAAAAAGGGTGTTTCAGCCTTATAAAGGATGTTTATAAAGGATGTTTATAAAGGGTGTTTCAGGTTTAAAAAGGGTGTTTCAGCCTTATAAAGGATGTTTATAAAGGATGTTTATAAAGGGTGTTTCAGGTTTAAAAAGGATGTTTCATGTTTTTAAAGGGTGTTTCAGCCTTATAAAGGATGTTTATAAAGGATGTTTATAAAGGGTGTTTCAGGTTTAAAAAGGGTGTTTCAGCCTTATAAAGGATGTTTATAAAGGATGTTTATAAAGGATGTTTATAAAGGGTGTTTCAAGTTTAAAAAGGATGTTTTAGCCTTATAAAGGATGTTTATAAAGGATGTTTATAAAGGATGTTTATAAAGGATTTTTTAGCCTTATAAAGGATGTTTATAAAGGATGTTTATAAAGGATGTTTATAAAGGATTTTATAAAGGGTGTTTCAGGTTTAAAAAGGGTGTTTCAGCTTTATAAAGGATGTTTATAAAGGATGTTTATAAAGGGTGTTTCAGGTTTAAAAAGGATGTTTCAGCTTTATAAAGGATGTTTCAGGTTTTTAAGGGGTGTTTCAGCTTTATAAAGGATGTTTCAGGTTTTTAAGGGTGTTTCAGGTTTATAAAGGGTGTTTCAACTTTATAAAGGATGTTTCAGGTTTACAAAGGGTGTTTCAGGTTTAAAAAGGATGTTTCAGCCTTATAAAGGATGTTTATAAAGGATGTTTATAAAGGGTGTTTCAGGTTTAAAAAGGATGTTTCAGGTTTTTAAGGGGTGTTTCAGCTTTATAAAGGATGTTTCAGGTTTTTAAGGGGTGTTTCAGGTTTATAAAGGGTGTTTCAACTTTATAAAGGATGTTTCAGGTTACAAAGGGTGTTTCAGGTTTAAAAAGGATGTTTCAGCCTTATAAAGGATGTTTATAAAGGATGTTTATAAAGGGTGTTTCAGGTTTAAAAAGGATGTTTCAGCCTTATAAAGGATGTTTATAAGGGTGTTTCAGGTTTAAAAAGGGTGTTTCAGCCTTATAAAGGATGTTTTTAAAGGATGTTTATAAAGGATGTTTATAAAGGGTGTTTCAGGTTTAAAAAGGGTGTTTCAGCCTTTTAAAGGATGTTTATAAAGGATGTTTATAAGGGTGTTTCATGTTTTTAAAGGGTGTTTCAGCCTTATAAAGGATGTTTATAAAGATGTTTATAAAGGGTGTTTCAGGTTTAAAAAGGGTGTTTCAGCCTTTTAAAGGATGTTTTTAAAGGATGTTTATACAGGGTGTTTATAAAGGGTGTTTCAGGTTTAAAAAGGGTGTTTCAGCTTTATAAAGGATGTTTATAAAGGATGTTTATAAAGGGTGTTTCAGGTTTAAAAGGTGTTTCAGCCTTATAAAGGATGTTTATAAAGGATGTTTATAAAGGATGTTTCAGGTTTAAAAAGGGTGTTTCAGCCTTATAAAGGATGTTTCAGGTTTTTAAGGGGTGTTTCAGGTTTATAAAGGGTGTTTCAACTTTATAAAGGATGTTCAGGTTTACAAAGGGTGTTTCAGGTTTAAAAGGATGTTTCAGCCTTATAAAGGATGTTTATAAAGGATGTTTATAAAGGGTGTTTCAGGTTTAAAAAGGATGTTTCAGCCTTATAAAGGATGTTTTTAAAGGATGTTTATAAAGGATGTTTATAAAGGGTGTTTCAGGTTTAAAAAGGGTGTTTCAGCCTTTTAAAGGATGTTTTTAAAGGATGTTTATATAGGGTGTTTATAAAGGGTGTTTCAGGTTTAAAAAGGGTGTTTCAGCTTTATAAAGGATGTTTATAAAGGATGTTTATAAAGGGTGTTTCAGGTTTAAAAAGGGTGTTTCAGCCTTATAAAGGATGTTTATAAAGGATGTTATATAAGGGTGTTTCAGGTTTAAAAAGGGTGTTTCAGCCTTATAAAGGATGTTTATAAGGATGTTTATAAAGGGTGTTTCAGGTTTAAAAAGGATGTTTCATGTTTTTAAAGGGTGTTTCAGCCTTATAAAGGATGTTTATAAGGATGTTATAAAGGGTGTTTCAGGTTTAAAAAGGGTGTTTCAGCCTTATAAAGGATGTTTATAAAGGATGTTTATAAAGGATTTTATAAAGGGTGTTTCAAGTTTAAAAAGGATGTTTTAGCCTTATAAAGGATGTTTATAAAGGATGTTTATAAAGGATGTTTATAAAGGATTTTTAGCCTTATAAAGGATGTTTATAAAGGATGTTTATAAGGATGTTTATAAAGGATTTTTAAAGGGTGTTTCAGGTTTAAAAGGGTGTTTCAGCTTTATAAAGGATGTTTATAAAGGATGTTTAAAGGGTGTTTCAGGTTTAAAAAGGATGTTTCAGCTTTATAAAGGATGTTTCAGGTTTTTAAGGGGTGTTTCAGCTTTATAAAGGATGTTTCAGGTTTTTAAGGGGTGTTTCAGGTTTATAAAGGGTGTTTCAACTTTAAAAGGATGTTCAGGTTTACAAAGGGTGTTTCAGGTTTAAAAAGGATGTTTCAGCCTTATAAAGGATGTTTATAAAGGATGTTTATAAAGGGTGTTTCAGGTTTAAAAAGGATGTTTCAGGTTTTTAAGGGTGTTTCAGCTTTATAAAGGATGTTCAGGTTTTTAAGGGGTGTTTCAGGTTTATAAAGGGTGTTTCAACTTTATAAAGGATGTTTCAGGTTTACAAAGGGTGTTTCAGGTTTAAAAAGGATGTTTCAGCCTTATAAAGGATGTTTATAAAGGATGTTTATAAAGGGTGTTTCAGGTTTAAAAGGATGTTTCAGCCTTATAAAGGATGTTTATAAAGGGTGTTTCAGGTTTAAAAAGGGTGTTTCAGCCTTATAAAGTGTTTTAAAGGATGTTTATAAAGGATGTTTATAAAGGGTGTTTCAGGTTTAAAAAGGGTGTTTCAGCCTTTTAAAGGATGTTTATAAAGGATGTTTATAAAGGTGTTTATAAAGGGTGTTTCAGGTTTAAAAAGGGTGTTTCAGCTTTATAAAGGATGTTTATAAAGGATGTTTATAAAGGGTGTTTCAGGTTTAAAAAGGGTGTTTCAGCCTTATAAAGGATGTTTATAAAGGATGTTTATAAAGGGTGTTTCAGGTTTAAAAAGGGTGTTTCAGCCTTATAAAGGATGTTTATAAAGGATGTTTATAAAGGGTGTTTCAGGTTTAAAAAGGATGTTTCATGTTTTTAAAGGGTGTTTCAGCCTTATAAAGGATGTTTATAAAGGATGTTTATAAAGGGTGTTTCAGGTTTAAAAAGGGTGTTTCAGCCTTTTAAAGGATGTTTTTAAAGGATGTTTATATAGGGTGTTATAAAGGGTGTTTCAGGTTTAAAAAGGTGTTTCAGCTTTATAAAGGATGTTTATAAAGGATGTTTATAAAGGGTGTTTCAGGTTTAAAAAGGGTTTTCAGCCTTATAAAGGATGTTTATAAAGGATGTTTATAAAGGATGTTTCAGGTTTAAAAGGGTGTTTCAGCCTTAAAGGGATGTTCAGGTTTTAAGGGGTGTTTCAGGTTTATAAAGGGTGTTTCAACTTATAAAGGATGTTTCAGGTTTACAAGGGTGTTTCAGGTTTAAAAAGGATGTTTCAGCCTTATAAAGGATGTTTATAAAGGATGTTTATAAAGGGTGTTTCAGGTTTAAAAAGGATGTTTCAGCCTTATAAAGGATGTTTTTAAAGGATGTTTATAAAGGATGTTTATAAAGGGTGTTTCAGGTTTAAAAAGGGTGTTTCAGCCTTTTAAAGGATGTTTTTAAAGGATGTTTATATAGGGTGTTTATAAAGGGTGTTTCAGGTTTAAAAAGGGTGTTTCAGCTTTATAAAGGATGTTTATAAAGGATGTTTATAAAGGGGTGTTTCAGGTTTAAAAAGGGTGTTTCAGCCTTATAAAGGATGTTTATAAAGGATGTTTATAAAGGGTGTTTCAGGTTTAAAAAGGGTGTTTCAGCCTTATAAGGATGTTTATAAAGGATGTTTATAAAGGGTGTTTCAGGTTTAAAAAGGATGTTTCATGTTTTTAAAGGGTGTTTCAGCCTTATAAAGGATGTTTATAAAGGATGTTTATAAAGGGTGTTTCAGGTTTAAAAGGGTGTTTCAGCCTTATAAAGGATGTTTATAAAGGATGTTTATAAAGGATGTTTATAAAGGGTGTTTCAAGTTTAAAAAGGATGTTTTAGCCTTATAAAGGATGTTTATAAAGGATGTTTATAAAGGATGTTTATAAAGGATTTTTATAAAGGGTGTTTCAGGTTTAAAAAGGGTGTTTCAGCTTATAAAGGATGTTTATAAAGGATGTTTATAAAGGGTTTCAGGTTTAAAAAGGATGTTTCTGCTTATAAAGGATGTTTCAGGTTTTTAAGGGGTGTTTCAGCTTTATAAAGGATGTTTCAGGTTTTTAAGGGTGTTTCAGGTTTATAAAGGGTGTTTCAACTTTATAAAGGATGTTTCAGGTTTACAAAGGGTGTTTCAGGTTTAAAAGGATGTTTCAGCCTTATAAGGATGTTTTAAAGGATGTTTATAAAGGGTGTTTCAGGTTTAAAAAGGATGTTTCAGCCTTATAAAGGATGTTTATAAGGATGTTTATAAAGGGTGTTTCAGGTTTAAAAAGGGTGTTTCAGCCTTATAAAGGATGTTTTTAAAGGATGTTTATAAAGGATGTTTATAAAGGGTGTTTCAGGTTTAAAAAGGGTGTTTCAGCCTTTTAAAGGATGTTTATAAAGGATGTTTATAAAGGGTGTTTATAAAGGGTGTTTCAGGTTTAAAAAGGTGTTTCAGCTTTATAAAGGATGTTTATAAAGGATGTTTATAAAGGGTGTTTCAGGTTTAAAAGGGTGTTTCAGACTTATAAAGGATGTTTATAAAGGATGTTTATAAGGGTGTTTCAGGTTTAAAAGGATGTTTCATGTTTTTAAAGGGTGTTTCAGCCTTATAAAGGATGTTTATAAAGGATGTTTATAAGGTGTTTCAGGTTTAAAAAGGGTGTTTCAGCCTTATAAAGGATGTTATAAAGGATGTTTATAAAGGGTGTTTCAGGTTTAAAAAGGGTGTTTCAGACTTATAAAGGATGTTTATAAAGGATGTTTATAAAGGGTGTTTCAGATTTGAAAAGGGTGTTTCAGCCTTATAAAGGATGTTTATAAGGATGTTTATAAAGGGTGTTTCAGGTTTAAAAAGGGTGTTTCAGCCTTATAAAGGATGTTTATAAAGGATGTTTATAAAGGGTGTTTCAGGTTTAAAAAGGGTGTTTCAGCCTTATAAAGGATGTTTATAAAGGATGTTTATAAAGGGTGTTTCAGGTTTAAAAAGGATGTTTCAGCTTTATAAAGGATGTTTCAGGTTTTTAAGGGGTGTTTCAGGTTTATAAAGGGTGTTTCAACTTTATAAAGGATGTTTCAGGTTTATAAAGGGTGTTTCAGGTTTATAGAGGATGTTTTAGGTTTATAAAGGATGTTTCGGCTTTATAGAGGATGTTTCAGCTTTATAAAGGATGTTTCAGCTTTATAAAGGATGTTTCAGCTTTATAGAGGATGATTTAGGTTTATAAAGGATGTTTCAGCTTTATAGAGGATGTTTTAGGTTTATAAAGGATGTTTCAGCTTTATAAAGGATGTTTTAGGTTTATAAAGGATGTTTCAGCTTTATAGAGGATGTTTTAGGTTTATAAAGGATGTTTCAGCTTTATAGAGGATGTTTTAGGTTTATAAAGGATGTTTCAGCTTTATAGAGGATGTTTTAGGTTTATAAAGGATGTTTCAGCTTTATAGAGGATGTTTTAGGTTTATAAAGGATGTTTCAGCTTTCAAAAGGATGTTTCAACTTTATAAAGGATGTTTCAGCTTTATAAAGGATGTTTTAGGTTATAAAGGATGTTTCAGCTTTATAGAGGATGATTTAGGTTTATAAAGGATGTTTCAGCTTTATAGAGGATGTTTTAGGTTTTAAAGGATGTTTCAGCTTTATAGAGGATGATTTAGGTTTATAAAGGATGTTTCAGCTTTAGAGGATGTTTTAGGTTTATAAAGGATGTTTCAGCTTTATAGAGGATGTTTTAGGTTATAAAGGATGTTTAAGCTTTATATAGGATGTTCAGCTTTATAAAGGATGTTTCAGCTTTATAAAGGATGTTTCAGCTTTATAGAGGATGTTTTAGGTTTATAAAGGATGTTTCAGCTTTATAGAGGATGTTTTAGGTTTATAAGGATGTTTCAGCTTTATAGAGGATGTTTTAGGTTATAAAGGACGTTTCAGCTTTATAGAGGATGATTTAGGTTTATAGAGGATGTTACAGCTTTATAGAGGATGTTTTAGGTTTATAAAGGATGTTTCAGCTTTATAAAGGATGTTTCAGCTTTATAGAGGATGTTTTAGGTTTATAGAGGATGTTTCAGCTTTAAAAAGGATGTTTCAACTTTATAAAGGAGGTTTCAGCTTTATAAAGGAGGTTTCAGGTTTCTAAAGGGTGTTTCAGGTTTTTAAGGGGCGTTTCAGGTTTTTAAGGGGCGTTTCAGGTTTATAAAAGATGTTTCAGGTTTATAAAGATTGTTTCAGGTATTTAAAGGATGTTTCAGCTTTTTAAGGGATGTGTGATGTATTATTCATGTTTATTTATGCAGATAAATGCAATAAATAGATGTTCGGACACCAACATTTCTTTAAATCAAATTAAATCCACCAGTTACATTAAACGCACCTCCTAATAAACCTTAAACTGTTCTTTCTGTTGATTTGGCCTTCTTCGGCAGACTGTAACTCTGGCTCTGTATGAATGAAGAAGCAGATCATGTAAACATGATAGAACATTGTGCATCAGTATGTTGCCTCCATCATCAACAAGACGCTGGAATGAGAAAAGCATCACATTATAATTAGAAAGAGAAAGATTACGAACATCATCGATCATGTTGTTATAATGAGAAACTTATTCACACTAATGCAAATTCAATATCTGGATCTAATCACAACACATACATGCACATGTGAAACACAGCGTTTACTGGAAGTGTGTAGCAGAAATATTTGTGTTTGCTGTTTCTGTCACTACATATGTTTCAGTTTTAATACTGCACACAGAAATTTTGGAGGAAGTGGTGACGCTGTGTTCACAACCTGTTTCATCTGCAAATCAAAATATCTGCGAGTGCAGGTTTAAATCAAATCAGGCAAAAAGAAGTGAGTATAAAATCCACCACATCAGAGCAACCTCTAGGTCCCGGTCTGACTTAAGGTGGCTTGTCCTCGCCGCTGATGGTCCTGAGAACCACAGTGATACTAGCATCAAGGTCCCATGACCCAATCACAGCAGGACTCAGCTGTCAATCATGAAGAGAAACGACCTTTTAAAGCATCAGGTAACAAATTAAAACCAAATTAATCAGAAAGATGAACACTTGAACAAACAGGGATCTGGGGTCAGATCTGTTCCTGTATCTACGTAACTGACCTGAATTTGGTTCTGAGTGCTCGATACTGTAATGGAAAATGTTCTTTAAACTGCTAGAACGTTCTTCTTTGGTTTTGGCTGTGGACGCTTCGAGCCGCCTGCTACTGCTGTTTTTTCATAAGAAAACGTAAGAGTTCATCTTTAATGCTTCACATTCAACACACCTGGGACACCTTTGTCCACTCATTAATCAATACATTCTGAATGTTTTATTTACGGAGAGGCGTGTTGACAATTAAAACATTAATAAAGGTATTTCTAAGAAACTTTTGCTCACAAGCCAGGCCTGTCTTCAGTCCTCAGATCTGTACTCAGAGCTGTCCTCAGTGTCCTCAGACCCGCCCTCAGTCCTTATCAGATCTGTCCTCAGACCCGCCCTCAGTACTCATCAGATCTGTCCTCAGACCCGCCCTCAGTCCTCAGTCCTGTCCTCAGTCCTGTCTTCAGTCCTCAGATCTGTACTCAGAGCTGTCCTCAGTGTCCTCAGACCTGCCCTCAGTCCTCATCAGATCTGTCCTCAGACCCGCCCTCAGTCCTCAGTCCTGTCCTCAGTCCTGTCTTCAGTCATCAGATCTGTCCTCAGAGCTTTCCTCAGAGTCCTAGGACCTGTCCTTAGTCCTCAAAACTGTCCTCAAACCTCAGAGCTGTTCTCAGAGCTGTCCTCAGTATCCTCAGTCCTGTCCTCAGACCAGTTCTCAGAGCTGTCCTCAATGTCCTCGGACCTATTCTCAGTCCTTCCTCAATCCTCGGACCTGTGCTCAGACCTGTCCTCAGTCCTCAGACCAGTTCTTAGACTTGTCCTCAGTGTCCACAGACCTGTCCTCAGACATGTCCTCAGACATGTCCTCAGTCCTGTCCTCAGTCCTCAGATCAGTTCTCAGACTTGTCCTAGGTGTCCTCAGTCCTGGCCTCAGTCCTGTCCTCAGACCCTCCCTCAGTCCTCAGACCCGCCCTCAGTCCTTAGACCTGTCTTCAGTCCTCAGAGCTGTCCTCAGTGTCCTCAGACCTCTCCTGAGACCCGCCCTCATTCCTCAGACCTGCCATCAGTCCTCAAAACTGTCTCGGAGCTGTCCTCAGACCTGTACTCAGTCCTGTCTTCAGTCATCAGATCTGTCCTCAGAGCTGTCCTCAATGTCCTCGGACCTATTCTCAGTCCTTCCTCAATCCTCGGACCTGTGCTCAGACCTGTCCTCAGTCCTCAGACCAGTTCTTAGACTTGTCCTCAGTGTCCACAGACCTGTCCTCAGACATGTCCTCAGACATGTCCTCAGTCCTGTCCTCAGTCCTCAGATCAGTTCTCAGACTTGTCCTAGGTTTCCTCAGTCCTGTCCTCAGTCCTGTCCTCAGACCCTCCCTCAGTCCTCAGACCCGCCCTCAGTCCTTAGACCTGTCTTCAGTCCTCAGAGCTGTCCTCAGTGTCCTCAGACCCGCCCTCAGTCCTCAGACCTGTACTCAGTCCTGTCTTCAGTCATCAGATCTGTCCTCAGAGCTGTCCTCAGAGTCCTCGGACCTCTCATCAGTCCTCAAAACTGTCTGAGCTGTTCTCAGAGCTGTCCTCAGTGTCCTCAGTCCTGTCCTCAGACCTCAGACCAGTTCTCAGAGCTGTCCTCAGTGTCCTCGGACCTATCCTCAGACCCGCCCTCAGTCCTCAGACCTGTCCTCAGTCCAGTCTTCAGTCCTCAGACCTCTCCTCAAACCCGCCCTCAGTCCTCATACCTGTCTTCAGTCCTCAGATCTGTCCTCAGAGTCCTCGGACCTGTCATCAGTCCTCAAAACTGTCTCAGAGCTGTTCTCAGAGCTGTCCTAGGTGTCCTCAGTCCTGTCCTCAGTCCTGTCCTCAGACCCTCCCTCAGTCCTCAGACCTGTCTTCAGTCCTCAGAGCTGTCCTCAGTGTCCTCAGACCTCTCCTGAGACCCGCCCTCATTCCTCAGACCTGTCCTCAGTCCTGTCTTCAGTCATCAGATCTGTCCTCAGAGCTGTCCTCAGAGTCCTTGGACCTGTCATCAGTCCTCAAAACTGTCTCAGAGCTGTTCTCAGAGCTGTCCTCAGAGTCCTTGGACCTGTCATCAGTCCTCAAAACTGTCTCAGAGCTGTTCTCAGAGCTGTCCTCAGTGTCCTCAGTCCTGTCGTCAGACCCGCCCTCAGTCCTCAGACCTGCTGAGAGCGAGCACCAGCTCCATACATGTAGCATAGAGCAGCTTTATTGTGTCCGTCTCTGGAGAACTGGGACAAAGTTTGTCTTTCTGACCGACCCGGCTGCAGCAATCATAAAGACACTTTTGTTAGAGTCTTCATGTGGTACTCCGTCTCTGCTGGTTCTCATTTTCTGGGCCGTTAATTCACTTCCTTTACGAGTCGGTGACTCAGACTGTAAGTCAAGTCCAAACCAGAAGAGAATGATTCAAACGCTGATGAAGCGTGTCTGTTAAAATCCACATTTCTCCAAAGTATTGGTTGTTCATTCATTCTTTGGGTATAAATACACTCTGTGGGTATAAATACACTCTGAGGGTATAAATACTCTCTGTAGGTATAAATACACTCTGAGGGTATAAATACACTCTGTAGGTATAAATACACTCTGAGGGTATAAATACACTCTGGGGGTATAAATACACTCTGTAGGTATAAATACATTCTGTAGGTATAAATACACTCTGAGGGTATAAATACACTCTGTAGGTATAAATACACTCTGAGGGTATAAATACACTCTGAGGGTATAAATACACTCTGTAGGTATAAATACACTCTGAGGGTATAAATACACTCTGTAGGTATAAATACACTCTAAGGGTATAAATGCACTCTGAGGGTATAAATACACTCTGTAGGTATAAATACACTCTGGGGGTATAAATACACTCTGAGGGTATAAATACACTCTGAGGGTATAAATACACTCTGTAGGTATAAATACACTCTGAGGGTATAAATACACTCTGTAGGTATAAATACACTCTGTAGGTATAAATACACTCTGAGGGTATAAATGCACTCTAAGGGTATAAATGCACTCTGTAGGTATAAATACACTCTGGGGGTATAAATACACTCTGAGGGTATAAATACACTCTGAGGGTATAAATACACTCTGGGGGTATAAATACACTCTGTAGGTATAAATACATTCTGTAGGTATAAATACACGCTGTAGGTATAAATACACTCTGTAGGTATAAATACACTCTGAGGGTATAAATACACTCTGTAGGTATAAATACACTCTGAGGGTATAAATACACTCTGTAGGTATAAATACATTCTGTAGGTATAAATACACTCTGTAGGTATAAATACACTCTGAGGGTATAAATACACTCTGTAGGTATAAATACACTCTGAGGGTATAAATACACTCTGAGGGTATAAATACACTCTGAGGGTATAAATACACTCTGTAGGTATAAATACACTCTGAGGGTATAAATACACTCTGAGGGTATAAATACACTCTGAGGGTATAAATACACTCTGGGGGTATAAATACACTCTGTAGGTATAAATACATTCTGTAGGTATAAATACAATCTGAGGGTATAAATACACTCTGAGGGTATAAATACACTCTGGGGGTATAAATACACTCTGTAGGTATAAATACATTCTGTAGGTATAAATACACTCTGGGGGTATAAATACACTCTGTAGGTATAAATACATTCTGTAGGTATAAATACACTCTGAGGGTATAAATACACTCTGTAGGTATAAATACACTCTGTAGGTATAAATACACTCTGTGGGTATAAATACACTCTGTAGGTATAAATACACTCTGTAGGTATAAATACACTCTGAGGGTATAAATACACTCTGTAGGTATAAATACACTCTGTAGGTATAAATACACTCTAAGGGTATAAATGCACTCTGAGGGTATAAATACACTCTGTAGGTATAAATACACTCTGGGGGTATAAATACACTCTGAGGGTATAAATACACTCTGAGGGTATAAATACACTCTGTAGGTATAAATACACTCTGAGGGTATAAATACACTCTGTAGGTATAAATACACTCTGTAGGTATAAATACACTCTGAGGGTATAAATGCACTCTAAGGGTATAAATACACTCTGTAGGTATAAATACACTCTGGGGGTATAAATACACTCTGAGGGTATAAATACACTCTGAGGGTATAAATACACTCTGGGGGTATAAATACACTCTGTAGGTATAAATACATTCTGTAGGTATAAATACACGCTGTAGGTATAAATACACTCTGTAGGTATAAATACACTCTGAGGGTATAAATACACTCTATAGGTATAAATACACTCTGAGGGTATAAATACACTCTGTAGGTATAAATACATTCTGTAGGTATAAATACACTCTGTAGGTATAAATACACTCTGTAGGTATAAATACACTCTGAGGGTATAAATACACTCTGTAGGTATAAATACACTCTGAGGGTATAAATACACTCTGAGGGTATAAATACACTCTGGGGGTATAAATACACTCTGTAGGTATAAATACATTCTGTAGGTATAAATACAATCTGAGGGTATAAATACACTCTGAGGGTATAAATACACTCTGTAGGTATAAATACACTCTGTAGGTATAAATACACTCTGTAGGGTATAAATACACTCTGAGGGTATAAATACACTCTGTAGGTATAAATACACTCTGAGGGTATAAATACACTCTGTAGGTATAAATACACTCTGAGGGTATAAATACAATCTGAGGGTATAAATACACTCTGAGGGTATAAATACACTCTGTAGGTATAAATACATTCTGAGGGTATAAATACACTCTGAGGGTATAAATACACTCTGGGGGTATAAATACACTCTGTAGGTATAAATACACTCTGAGGGTATAAATACACTCTGAGGGTATAAATACACTCTGGGAGTATAAATACACTCTGTAGGTATAAATACATTCTGTAGGTATAAATACACTCTGAGGGTATAAATACACTCTGTAGGTATAAATACACTCTGAGGGTATAAATACACTCTGTAGGTATAAATACACTCTGAGGGTATAAATACAATCTGAGGGTATAAATACACTCTGAGGGTATAAATACACTCTGTAGGTATAAATACATTCTGTAGGTATAAATACACTCTGTAGGTATAAATACACTCTGAGGGTATAAATACACTCTGAGGGTATAAATACACTCTGGGGGTATAAATACACTCTGTAGGTATAAATACACTCTGAGGGTATAAATGCACTCTGTAGGTATAAATACACTCTGAGGGTATAATACACTCTGTAGGTATAAATACACTCTGAGGGTATAATACAATCTGAGGGTATAAATACACTCTGAGGGTATAAATACACTCTGTAGGTATAAATACACTCTGAGGGTATAAATACACTCTGAGGGTATAAATACACTCTGGGGGTATAAATACATTCTGTAGGTATAAATACAATCTGAGGGTATAAATACACTCTGAGGGTATAAATACAATCTGAGGGTATAAATACACTCTGGGGGTATAAATACACTCTGTAGGTATAAATACATTCTGTAGGTATAAATACACTCTGAGGGTATAAATACACTCTGTAGGTATAAATACACTCTGAGGGTATAAATACACTCTGTAGGTATAAATACACTCTGAGGGTATAAATACACTCTGTAGGTATAAATACACTCTGAGGGTATAAATACAATCTGAGGGTATAAATACACTCTGTAGGTATAAATACATTCTGTAGGTATAAATACACTCTGTAGGTATAAATACACTCTGTAGGTATAAATACACTCTGAGGGTATAAATACACTCTGTAGGTATAAATACACTCTGAGGGTATAAATACAATCTGAGGGTATAAATACACTCTGAGGGTATAAATACACTCTGTAGGTATAAATACACTCTGAGGGTATAAATACATTCTGTAGGTATAAATACACTCTGTAGGTATAAATACACTCTGAGGGTATAAATACACTCTGGGGGTATAAATACACTCTGTAGGTATAAATACACTCTGAGGGTATAAATGCACTCTGTAGGTATAAATACACTCTGTAGGTATAAATACACTCTGAGGGTATAAATACACTCTGTAGGTATAAATACATTCTGTAGGTATAAATACACTCTGTAGGTATAAATACACTCTGAGGGTATAAATACACTCTGGGGGTATAAATACACTCTGGCAGTATAAATACACTCTGTAGGTATAAATACACTCTGAGGGTATAAATACACTCTGGGGGTAAAAATACACTCTGAGGGTATAAATACACTCTGGGGGTATAAATACACTCTGAGGGTATAAATACACTCTGTAGGTATAAATACACTCTGTACAGTCTACTGGCTGAGGCTGGATGTGCATCAGCTGTTCCTGTACTGGCTGATGAGCCAGCATCTACTCTACTAACAAAATTCAGCATAGACCCTGTAAGTTATATATATAATATTATATATATATTTTCTATATATTAATGTTATCAGCTGCATCAGGCCCATTCAAACTGGCTCCTCCAGGTTTCCATCAATAAAAATATAAAATACTATTTATACTCTGACTGGGCTGAATATGTGATGCTTATTAGTTACTGAGATGTGTGTCCATATTGCCCAGTCTGTCCTGCTATTATCAGCATTTTAATATTCAGTGTGAATCCACTGCTTCCCATCTTGCATTAGTGCAGAGTTGTAACTAAACTATACTGTCTTCTTTTAAAATGATGATGTATGATGAGCGCGCTCACATCCTGTCTGGACTGGTCCCACAGATGTATCTTGCTGGAATGCGCGAGTTTAATTTTGTGAACGCTTGAATATGAACCACGTGCAATGCGGTTATCTTTTACGAGCTGCAGTTGATAAACACCCTGGCCTGTCGGCGTTTATCAAACAAAATAAAGTTTGATAAAGTTGTATTTCACTCGAACATTGTTCAGTCACAGTCAGGCAAGAAACCAAGACACAGACAGGCAAGTGCTGTGCTGCTCTGCTGGTTAGCAGGACAGACAGAGATTCACTGCAGCTGCACATTAACGTTTCTGTGATGTGCTGACTTTGAGAGGAGAGAACACAAGTTTATCTGACTGCTGTTCTGATAGTCTCTCTTCATCATCTCATCAAAGTTGGAATCAAACCACTGACACGAGAGTGAGGCGAGGCCGTCCAGCCCTGCGCGAGAGTGACTTGATTACTGCCCTCGCTCTGACATCTCTCCATGTGTTTGTGCATGTGTGTGTATAATATACCAACATTAACAACAGAGTGAAAAAACATTGAATTTGCAGTGGGCCGGAGAATGAGCACCACAATCTGAGCCAAGCAAGCGGGCAACACAACCTCCAAGGCCGATGGAGGCCAGTTTAACCACAGGAAGTACAGTACAAGGTGGTTTACAGCGGCTCTGACCTGGACTCTGACTGCGGGGACGACAAACACGGTGGGTTTGACGGGGAGGCGTCCAGCAGGAGAGGAGCGAGACTATAGAGCGTTAAAGTATCAGAAACGTTCAGTGTTGGATCAACCTGTTCTCACTCCCTGACTCGTCACATATGGACGCATGGTCAAGAGCCACAGTCGTCACTTTTTAACGCACTGGGGATCCCTTTAGCGTCATAGGTCAACGCAGTGGGCGAAGCCCTGTAGCATCAGTTTTTGACGGTAAAGGTAGGTATATGATATTTAACAGAAAAGACTGAGTAAGAAGGTGGTTAGGGGTTGGATGGCGGGCCAGAACCCCAACTTTGAACCAGAAGAGCGGTGTTCGTGTCCTGTGTGAAACCAAAAGTCGACATTAAATATTTTTATTTAGGCAAGATACGTGAATTGACTTAAGTGACATTAGTGAACTTATGTGTTAACTGATGTACATAGTTATTTTACCCAAACCATGATCTTTTCCTAACCTTAACCAAGTTGTTTTGTTGCCTAAACCCAACCAAATTTCAATGTTTCACAACTTTAATAACATGCCGTTTCAAAATGGTGATGTTTTGAAACGCTGTCATTTTATTTTGATGGTCTAACCGGACGTTACATATTTATTGTTGCTAACTTTACCATTTGTTGTGGCTAAGCGTTGGTAACTTGACCGCAGAGCCCTAAAAAAGGCTACCCAGGTCATTAAAAAGCGACGCCAAAGGGCCTTGATAGCCTCATCAACAAGTGGGGGGCCCAGGCCCCCACTTACACCCCCCCCCCCCCCCCCCCCCTTCAAATAATACGATCATCTCTGCACATGTAAATATCACTTCATGTCATATCATGCACGAACCTGACACATTGCACATATTTGTTGTTAATTGTTGTTAATTGTTGTTGTTCCATTGTTATTTTTATTTATTTATTTACGTTGTCAGTTGTATTATTTTTCTCTATTCTTCCGTTATTCTTATATAACTTACATTTGTTTATTACATATTTATATATTTCTACATCTATTTATGTCAGCTGTATGTCTGTCTGCGTGTAGCACCTTAACACCAAAGCAAATTCCTTGTATGTATAAAACACTACTTGGCAATAAAGTTCCTTCTGATCTTCTGATCTGATCTAATAATATTACTTTTCCTCAGTAACTAGTAGTGTAACGGATTACAATTCTATTAATATTATTGCAGATACTAATCCAAATAATGCCGCATTACTGCCTTATTGGATGCATTGTCCTTGACGTGAATGCATGACTGCACAGCAGGTCAGCAGCACCGGATCTTATGTTGTTCAGGTCAGCTGTTAGCCAAAAAGCTAAAGGGAGAATGAAGAAGGAGGGAGAGAGGCGTTCTTTCACCATCATTGTGTCACAGTCTAAGATGCAAAGAACATTGTTGTCCATTTTAAACTTTGTGCATCTAGCAAAAAGATTTTAACCGCTAACAATTCTACATCTGATTTATTGAAGCATCTGCTGAAGCAGCACAGCAAGAGTCGGGAGAGACTCTTCCTGTGCAGGAGATTTATTTTTTATTTCATCCACTGGCATTAAGAAACATTATGTGAAAGTAATTTAGTAATTTAACAAGTACTATAAGTAGTTACATCATAATAATAATAATAAGAGGAGTAAGATGTTTGTGTTCAAAAAGGGTTTGGGGGGGTGTACCAGACCTCCCATTCAGTTAAATCTGACCCGTGCTCATTAGTCGGGTCAGGAGGACTCGGTGTTCCTGTTCCACACACACACTCACACTAATCCTCCTTCCTGGCAGCTCAAACACTTCGGTCACATTCTGAGTAATTATGGAGAGAAAAGCAGCACGTTCCCACTAATTTCATTATCTCTTAATATCTCTTAATGAGTGTGTGTGTCTTTCTGCAGTGGTGGACACTAAGTACATTTACTCTACTCTAAGTACAGTCCTTAAGTTTTAGAGGTATTTGTAATTTACTTGAGTACTTTCTACTTTTACTCCACCTCAGAGGGAGATTTTGTGCTTTTTTACTTCACTACATTTCTCTGACAGCTTCAGTTACTTTACAAAGTCAGATTTTTACACACAAAACACATGAAGAGTTTATAAATATGATGTTTAGTTGTAAATTAAACTCCCAAACAGTAGTACAGCTGGTACAAATTTAATTGGCAGCTATTTTAATAACCGTTGAAGTCATTTTTCATGTAAAAATCATTTCACGTGAGAATTTGCTGTTTTTCCTCTTTATTATTTTAATGTGTTTTTAATCATTTTGAGGTGTGGACTGACAGAACAAACATCGTGGAGTCACTTTGAGCTGTCCTCTCTGTTATTACCTAGAAGCAGAGAGTAGTCTGATGAGGAGCCGCAGAGTACCGGGCCACGTGTTTCCAGCTAACGTAACACAGCGACTGTGTAACTCGGCAGCCTGCTGATGTTTTGCACTCTGGGTTTATCCGTTCTTAACACGAGGTTTAGGTCAACCTGTTTTTTGGAAAGGCCCTGTTCAATCCTACTTAAGCTGTGTACTATCTTGGTACACGCCACCTCCGTTTGTTGCAACAAGCTACTACTGCAAGGCTGCTTATTGGCTCACCTACTACCTCCCCATCAGAGACGTAGTATTTACACCTTCGTCCAAAACAACAACAACAACACAGCGTGCTCTTTATGTAATGTTGTACCCGGCCTTTAATCCAGCAGCAGATTATCCAAAACTGATTCCTGAAAGGGAACACGAAGCTTTCTCTCAACGCCTCTGACTTTGTGTTAACGAGAACACAGACAACCAGAAACATGTTTTCATGATTAAACTTTTTCTGTGACAACAGCAAAACAAAGTCCTCAGACAACAAACAGGAAGCTGATCACCCGTTCGATGTGTTGTGTAAAAAGATTTACAGCTTTCATCAAGGTCAGGGCAGAGTTTGGGAAACTGCAGATTACATCCAGATTCAATAATAAGAAACTGTTTAAACCTGTTAAAGAGGAGTTACAGGTGAGATGCCCATGAAGGATCCAGTTATCACCTGAAAACTCACTTTTATTCCTTTTAATATAATATATAATATAAACTTTTAATCAGCATGAGAGCTGTGTGGCCGTCTCTTGCTGCCTTTAAACTGTCCCTGAACCATTTGTTTGTGTCTATGTTTTCAAGGGTTTAAATGTTTCATGTTTGTCCTTGTGCAGCACCTTTTAAAACTCTGTTTTAGAAATGTGCTCTAGAAATAAAAATGGATTGGATTGGATCATGTGACCTAAGCTGAAGAAGCTGTTTAGGTCTCCTTACATTACTTCATCTCATTAAAACCAGCAAATCTGTGAGTTCAGGATGTAGGTGGAAGTACAGAAGCCTGCGTCTCTGTGGTGACCTTTCACCTGTAAACCTGCATATAACACTGACGTATGGAAAGCATTTCAGATTCAGAACTCTCTCCAGAAGATCCTGCACAGCTGATTATAAGTTGAACATATGGTCGTCAAAGATCATAAAGGGTCAAATCTAAAGAAGTGTTGAGCTCGTCCAGTCGTCCAGCTTTAACATCTTCTCTGTTCTGTTCAAAAAGTAAGGGCTGACAGTGGGTTGACAAAGAGCCGTCAGTGGGCCGACAGAGGGCCGGCAGTGGGATGACAAAGAGCCATCAGTGGGCCGACAGAGGGCCGACAGAGGGCCGACAGTGGGTTGACAGAGAGCCGACAGAGGGCCGACAGAGGGCCTGACAGAGGGCCGGCAGTGGGCGACAGAGAGCCAACAGAGGGTTGACAGAGAGTTGATAGAGAGTTGACAGAGGGTGAACAGAGGGTTGACAGACAGCAGTCAGAGGGTTGACAGAAAGCAGTCAGAGGGCCGACAGAGGGCCCGACAGAGGGCCGTCAGTGGGCCGACAGAGAGCCAACAGAGGGTTGACAAAGGACCGTCAGTGGGCCGACAGAGAGCCAACAGAGAGTTGACAAAGGACCGACAGAGGGCCGTCAGAGAGCCAACAGAGAGTTGACAGAGAGTTGACAGAGGGTTGACAGACAGCAGTCAGAGGGTTGACAGAGAGTTGACAAAGAGTTGACAGAGAGTTGACAGAGAGTTGACAAAGAGTTGACAAAGGGCCGACAGAGAGTTGACAGAGGGTTGACAGACAGCAGTCAGAGGGTTGACAGAGGGTTGACAGAGAGTTGACAGAGGGTTGACAGAGAGTTGACAAAGAGTTGACAAAGGGCCGACAGAGAGTTGACAGAGAGTTGACAGAGGGTTGACAGACAGCAGTCAGAGGGTTGACAGAGAGTTGACAAAGAGTTGACAGAGGGTTGACAGAGGGTTGACAAACAGCAGTCAGAGGGTTGACAAAGGGTCAACAGAGGGTTGACAGACAGCAGTCAGAGGGCCGACAGTGGGTTGACAGAGAGCCAACAGAGGGTTGACAAAGGGCCATCAGAGAGCCAACAGAGGGTTGACAGACAGCAGTCAGAGGGTTGACAGAGAGTTGACAGAGAGTTGACAGAGGGTTGACAGACAGCAGTCAGAGGGTTGACAGAGAGTTGACAGAGAGTTGACAGAGGGTTGACAGAGGGTTGACAGAGGGTTGACAGACAGCAGTCAGAGGGTTGACAGAGAGTTGACAGAGAGTTTAACAAAGAGTTGACAGAGAGTTGACAGAGAGTTGACAGGCAGCAGTCAGAGAGTTGACAGAGGGCCGACAGAGAGTTGACAGAGAGTTGACAGACAGCAGTCAGAGGGTTGACAGAGAGTTGACAGAGAGTTTAACAAAGAGTTGACAGAGAGTTGACAGAGGGTTTAACAAAGAGTTGACAGAGAGTTGACAGACAGCAGTCAGAGGGTTGACAGAGGGCCGACAGAGAGTTGACAGAGAGTTGACAGACAGCAGTCAGAGGGTTGACAGAGGGCCGACAGAGAGTTGACAGAGAGTTGACAGACAGCAGTCAGAGGGTTGACAGAGGGCCGACAGAGAGTTGACAGAGAGTTGACAGAGGGCCGACAAGGGTCATCATTCATTTGCAGACTGTTCTCACAGGAAAAACAACAACAAAGGTGGTTTGTGTAGCACGTTATTACAACCCATATTAAGGTTTGTAGTGGCAGCGCCCTCTAGTGGTCATACGATGGTAACAAAAGAGGTGATGTATTATAAATAGGCAGAAAGTCCGTGTAAGGAGGTGAATGGGTCAAACCCCGGATTTTCACTCAGGAGAACACTTTTGAGTCATTGAGTTATTCTGAGTTTTAACTTAAATTGTGTTACTGACTACTGTCACATGACTTACATAATGTACATACTTTAACCCAAACCACAACAATTTCCTAAACCTGACCATGTAGTTTTAGTTGCCTAAACCGAACCAAATCGTTTCACAACATTAACCACGTGTTTAATGTCATGTCGTATGTGTCTTTTTGGAGGCATGGATAAACGACAAATGTTGTTGTTTGTCTTGGAGGACTTTCATTTGACATTAGTGGTTAAAGATTGAAGAACCGACCACTTTCACCTGTCCACTGTGATCCACACAAACACCTGGCTGCAGTGATGGACCTGACCAACAACTGATTCCTCCACTGGATTCATCTCTGAACTAAACAGATCTTTTACTTATTATTAATATCAGACAGTTCACAGAATCAGTTTCAGCTCTTATCCAAAGCGCCATCACCACCCCTCTATCCATACAACAAGTTCCCATTAGAGAACACACTGCACGTGTGAATAAAGTGAACACATGGCTGTGGCCGGACGATGTGTCCAGCAGAGAGGGATTAGTGGTGTTTTCTCACCTTTAACAGGGAGATTGTCCTGAACTGAGAAACTTAACTCCAAGCTTTCAAACAAACACTTGTCTGGATGCCACACTTCCAGTAAAGCTACTAACAGACTCAGGGTCAGTTAGCCTAGCCAGAAAGTACCTTCCCCTGGATTTTGATGCCATGTTGCACTTTCCACTGACCAGGGACTAGAGGCCTGGAGGAAAGATAGAAAACAGTAAGGATTAAACAAAAAAAAATGGATTTCTGCTGAATGACTTTGCGTGGTTGCACAGAGCGGATCAAACAATCTTGATATTTCTCAACATGGCGGCGCCCTGTAGCTAGATGCTGGCTCTATAAGATATTCTTGTGTTTGCAAGAAACCTGATTTTAAACTGGCAACTGCGAGGGAACATCGCAACAGCCTGAGTAAACTTGAACAGTTTATTGACAATCGCTATAAAGTATTAGTCAGAATGTCCAACCCTAACTCCCAAGAACCAGTGGCTGACCTTTTATCATTCTCTGCAACTACTGCCACGGTGGATGTGCAGCTCCTCAAGTCAATAAATGAAAACCTACATACCCTGGATTTGTTACGACAAGATCTCCTGGAAATAAAGGCAAGCCTGGTTTATAGCCAGAACCAGATTGACGAGCTATTGCTGGACAGCATCGTACTGAAAGGTACTGTTGCTTAGTTAGAAAATACAATGGGAAAATAAGATGTTGAAAGAAACCATCCTCAACATACAAACGCGCATTGCAAATATGGATAACTGTAAAGGTTTAAAGATTGTGCATGTCAACATTAGGAGCTTGCTTCCAAAAATAGACGTATTCAAAGCTTGAGTAGAGGATCAGAAGCCCAACATAATTACACTGTCTGAAACATGGTTAATCAAATCAATTTCTAATCAAGAAATAGCATTGACAAATTATGTACTTTTTAGAAAAGATAGAGGTACCAGAGTTGGAGGAGTTGCTGTTTATGTTGCTGATACTTTGCTGTCTGAACCTATATTGCCTAGGATTGAGCCATTGCATTTTGAGGCATTATTTGTTAAGATTATTAATAATAAAAATAAATCAATTATGATTGGAGAATGCGCCTGCAAACTCCATTAATTGTATTATAGACACTATATATTCTATAGAATGGTCAAATGAATGGATAATACTTGGTGACTTTAACAAAAACTGGTTGGATAATACCTCGAAAGACTTGAAAATCTGAATTTTTCTCAGCTATTGAAATAACCTACAAGACTTAATCATCAAACTCTGAATCACAGATTATTAGATTGGATCCTAACTACACATCCTGAGAGGATATTGAAAACTATCTGACTCTTTAAGTGATCACTGTATAATTTACTGTATATGGAAATCAAAGCAAAACTAAAACTAAGAATGAAAAAGCAGCTTATTATGCAGTGTTTCCAAACATTATAAAAATCCAAGACAGTTATGGAGAAAGGCAAATGACCTCAATAAATCTACAAATCAGTCAATTCGTCATCATTCAAGATCCTATCCATATCGCTGATGTTTTCAACCAACATTTCACTTCTGTTGGCTCAACGCTGGCTTTTTGTGAATCTGACCATCATGCCTCTGATTATTTTCAACACCAGAGAATGAATAATTTTAGTTTCAGGAAAATTGAACCAACTGAAGTATTATCCGTTATTACCAACTTAAAGTCTAACAAAGGTCCAGGTTTGGATGAACTGGAGGCAAAATTTATTAAATCGGCTGCTCATATAATGATGTACCCTCTAGCAGACCTATTTAACCTTTCTTTCTCTACTAGTGAAATACCATATGTTTGGAAATTTGCAAAAGTAATTCCCTTACATAAATGCGGCAATTCTCTTGATCTTAATAATTATAGACCTATATCTATCATTTGTACAGTTGCAAAAGTTTTTGAAAAACTAATATATACTCAACTATTCAATTACTTTACAGAACATGACATACTATCATCTTTTCAATCTGGTTTCATACCCAATCATTCCACGACTACAGCCCTATTGAAAATTACTAATAACATATCCTCTTCCGCTGACCAAGGCAAATTAACAGGTGCAATTTTTATCATCATATATTGCTGCAAAAATTAAAAACTATTGGACTTATTCAGAATGCATTGGCTTGGTTTCATGCATATCTTGGTGATAGGAAGCAGTGAGTGTTTATTGAAGGGCATCAGTCTGATGTTCTTAATATAAATCAAGGAGTTTCAAAAGGTTCTATTCTGGGCCCCTTTCTATTTTATTAATAAACTCCCATCATTATGTAAAACTTTGAATATTAATTTGTATGCGAATGATACAGTAATCTGTTTTTCTAGTGTAAATATATATCAGATCACTGCTTCTTTACAGTCAGATTTCGATACAAAACTGGTTAACTACAAATAAATTAGTCCTTAACTATTCAACAAAGTCTTACATTATGTTGTTTGGAACAAAACAAAGGCTTAAATCTGATACTAATAATCTTTCAATTTCCACATCTAATGGTGCACTACTCACTAAGGTTGATTGTGTTAAATATCTGGGGCTATGGATTGACTCTGAATTATCCAAACCCATCGCATCTCATGCTTCACATATACACGCTTTGGAAAAACCATGTCTATTGTACGCAATTTTGCGTGTATACGATACACTGCAGTTAGCAATAGCGTTGCAACACAAAGGAGGCTAACCCCACTTTTCCAAAGCATGTATATGTGACGCCTGAGCATGAGAACACGCTGGAATTATCATATAAAAAGCATATTGATTATATATGTAACAAGACTGGCTGTTCTATTGGTGTTTTGTACAGGTCAAAGGACTGTTTCACCATGAATGTAAAAAAGAGGCTGGTATCTCAGTTGTTATTGTCTGATATTGATTATGGAGACATTGTGTATCAAAATAATTCATAATTCTTATTAATGTTAAATTTAATAGTTTGTGCAGATTTATTCTGAATTGTGACTTTTAAACCCACCATTGTGTAATGTACAATCAACTGCAGTGGCTTTCTCTCAAAAATAGAAGACAGTTACACTGGTATCAGTTTCTTTTCAAATGTATTAATTTTAAATATTTTTATTTTATTATTATTTTATTATTTATTTACAAGAGTTTTTAATTCTGCATAATTCTAATCATATTTATTCTCTTAGAAGCAATAACAATCTTTTTTTTTCATGTTCCAAAAACTACACTTGAAATAGGAAAAAGGGCATTTAGGGTTAAGGCTCCTAGAGACTGGAACAATCTACCAACTTTCCTTCTTTGCAGTATCTAGTTTCATTTAAGATTGCTCTTATTATTCACCTTACAACAGACTGCTCCTGTTAATTATTGTTACTTACTTCTATACTCTACTGTTTTACCATTAGTGTTAGTGTCTAGATTTTGTGGCATGTGCATGGTACATGAGTCAATGTGTTTTCTTTTGTATTCTTGAAATGTTGACTATTGCGTGTTTGATGTTTGCTTTATATTGTTTAGCTTTACATTATTGTATGTTTTTGGTCAGGACCCCCTTGAAAACGAGATGGTACATCTCAAGGGGTTTTTATCCTGGAAATAAATTTCTTACATTTTAAGAGAAAACCTTAAGCTGATGATACAACTTTTAGAGCAATGGTGCTGGGGAATGTTGCTGTCAATGGTAATGAGTAAAGATTACTACTGTAATCCCCTTCTCCCGCCACTCCGCCACCCTCCCCGCACTACCGCTATCCGTTCAAAACATTGTCGGACTTGCCACCAAAAAGATTGCCCAGCAACATTGCTCAAAAAGTTGCCCCGTGTATTATCAGCTTGAGTCTTCTTTTCAAACTCAGGGATAGCCTTTGCACAGGTAGGGCAGACCAGTCTTGCTCATGGATAATGATTGCGTCATGGAAAAAGGTTTTTACTGAACGTCTGGTCTAAAAGCGAGCAGGTTAAATCCTCTGCTGGACTTCGACCTTTCAATCCACAACAGACAAAAACAGACAGAGGGGAACACGAGTTGTTTGAGCAGCAGAGTAACAAGATTGACACAGACGAACTGTTGAGTAATGTGCTAGTCTGCTGACCGAGTGATTCAGCATGATGTGGGCCTCAGCGCTGTCTGACAGGATGGTTGTTATTGTTTATGATGTCTTGGCTGGGGACAGCAGGGTCTGACCCAGGTCAGATCCCTCAGAAGACACCATACCAGGAAGATCATTTCGCACGAAGCTTGTTGAGTACTCACTCACCCCTCATTAACTCATTAACTGCTAATGAGATGATCCGCAGCCACACAGCAGGAGCGAAGGATCCTCCTGAGGATTAATGAAGGCATCAGCTTACACTTCAGATTAAACGAAACCTGCTGCTGTCAATTTAAATCACACAATAATCACAGGCTGCAATGATGAAGTCAGAGTCCTCTAAAAGATGCTCGTTTCATGTTATGTTTTTAAAACTCTACTTTTACTCTTTACTCAGGTATGCAGGAGAGCACTTGTGATAGATCCAGACAAATACATTTTGCACACTGTGCCACTGGTGGTCGTGCTGGAAAGCTCTTTCTAATTCTCATTGGTTGCTATTTGATTTATAGCGATGCTCAATGCTGAATTCATTAAACTGAAACTGATCTTGGCTTCAATCAGCAGTTACCTGCTGTTACTTATTCAGGAAACAGCCATTCTTTAGAAGAAGATGTGTGGATAAAACTGTCCTGTTGGGCTGGACTCCCTCTATATGTAGGCTTACCCTACTTCCTTCAACAGTGAACTGTTCAATATCAATTTGCCATCCGCCTCACATTTGGGTGCAAGAGCATGCCTTTCACTTTCCGAAGCACTCTGCTGGCTCATCCTCACCTCCATCTCCACACTTCTATCTGCCTTTCTCCAGCTTGGTATTTCCGTTTCCCCAGGAGAAACAGAAGGACTCAGAACATCCCTTGAATTCCTCGGCATAACCCTGGATTCACGTTCCTTCCAAGCCTCCCTACCAACCAAGATATTCCACCATGTTTCTTACCATGTTACGTACATTCATACATTTCAAACTACCTCCTTGCCTACCGATTTAAGAAGTGTAACGGGTGTGGTTAGGGGCATGTGAAGGACAATTCATGAGATGTCTTCTTTTTCTTACTGCACCTCTGCTTCCCTCAGCTGTGCAAAATGAAACTGAGACAACTAAAATACATCACAAATACATTATTCGAACATCACATGAGGTATTTTGCTCAGAGTACACACTACTCATAGAGAGCCATTAACACTGTCCAGAAAATATTAAACATAAATTGCAACAAATCCATAAAAACAGTATGTAAATGTTTTCTTAAAACAAAATAGCATAACAACTGAGGGTGCATTACATTTACATTTACATTTACTCATTTGGCAGACGCTTTTATCCAAAGCGACTTAAATTTGAGGAACATACAAACATCAACAGAGCATCAAATACAGCACGAGATCTATAACTGACAATACATAATAATAAACGCAGCAATAAATATTAGGAAGCACTAATGGCACACATCGCATCAATGGGGTACATACATAGGGAAATAAGTTAGAGTTAACAAAAAGTGCAGTCAATACAAGATAATTGTAGGGGATAGAAGAAGAGCACAGGAAGTGCATGTTAGATGTTAGGAGTTAGAGGTGTTACAAGAGGAAGTGTTCTCGAAGGAAGTGTTCTATACTTTTCCAAGCCTTCCATACTTTGTTCAACCTGCCATTTCCTTCCATCAACATCATATCTTTGTCCAACTTCATCACTTACGCTCACTCACTTCTCCACATCAGAATCGGCCGATACCTGTGCTCTCCTGAGTAAAGGAAATGCAAGCACCCCCAGAGCCAGGGCAGAAAAGTCCAGTATCAGTTGGGTTTTAGTCCTTGTTGTAGAGTGTTCTTCTGAGTCTATTTTTCAAACCTTCCTGTAAACTGTGTCAGAAAGTCTTAATTCTTAGTAAAAAGTGAAATTTTACTCTCTGTGACATGTCACGTATCGTTCTCGCCATCTTCCTGCTCCATTTGATCCAGAATCAGTTGAGGTCACACATGAAAAGCGAGGCTCCCACAGACAATGTTGTTTACTGCTGAAGCACTAATTGTGAAATGAAGCGTACGCACGGTACTATTGTTACTGTTCTTGTTTACTGTGGACATGCGGTGTTTAGACAGTGTCTGAATCAGTTGGTGTCCACGCTGGAGGTCCTTGTGTCACGCCATCCTCTAATGAGAGTCTAAACACAGACGGATCCTGAAGCAGCACCTCCACCTCCACAAAGAGAGCATTCTTCGGACGGGGCGGGAAGTTGACTTTGCATCGTGACTGAGTGCTGACTGTTCTGATCGTCCCTCCGTTCACATGTTCACCCGAATTATCTCTGAATCCTGCTGGAGAAAACAGCTGAAACCAGGTCAGAGTGTTCACATCCAGCAGAGATCCACTGCCCTCCATCTTCCTCCACACACACACCTACTGTTCTTCCTGCTGCTGTTATTCAACGTGCTTTACAATGTCCCTCTTATTCACAGACAGTGTTGTTTCCATCCATTCCAGAGGAAAGTCATGAGGCCTTTAATGTAGCAGAACTCTCTACAAATGGAGAGTTGTGTAAATATAAATGCGTACATAGATATTCATGGCAGAAAAGTATTTTACTCTCCATCAGTTGGCTTTAAAACCAAGCGATTTTAAGCCTACCTACCACGAGTTGGCGTTAGGACGCAGAGATTATAAGCCTACGTATCACCAGTTGGTGTTAGAACCCAGAGATTATAAATTTACATAACACCAGTTAGCACCCAGAGATACTAAGATGGTGCCACAGATGGAAGCCTCTGGATTACACTCCGTAGTGCTTTTTGTGTTTTTGTTTATAAACTCTGTTTTCTGCCGTCCCTCTCTGAAAACATTTACCAGAGAAGAGCTCTTAAATATTGAACTTTCAACTGCTCACACTATTCCACTGCTCCTTATTGAACCTGGAACTTTCCCAGAGTTATTAGTTGGAGGAGCAGCAGCAAGTGGGAAGAGTGCTGGTGCAATGGTTCAACTGAGACAGTGGGGTTTACGCACTGTGCTCCCTTCTATCCACCTGGGGAATGTCCGCTCCCTGGCCAAAAAAATGGATGAACTTCTCAACAGAACTAACTCTGACTTCTGCAGATCTGCCATCTCTGTTTCACCGAATCCTGGCTCATCGAGCACATCCAGGACAGCGCACTTTACCTACCGGGATGTAATCTCATCCATGCAGATCGCGTAACGGAGCTCACGGAAAAAACAAGGGGAGGCAGACTCTATCTCCACATAAACGAAGGTTGGTGCACAAATATCACCGTGTTGAAGAAAACATGCAGCCCTCATTCCCCCGTGCAGCCTTAGGACTCTCTGATCACTGTCTGGTTCATCTTATCCCAACATACAGGCAAATACTGAAATCTGCTAAACCTGTTGTAAAGACTGTTGAAAAGATGGACCAACGAGTCAAAGCTGGATTTACAAGCCTTGCACTGACTGGAGTGTTTTTTAGGCTGCCACTGACCTGGACGTTTTTGTTAGGACGTGTGTGCCAACTAAAACTTCCGCACATACAACAACCAAAAATGCTGGTTCACAGCAAAACTCATGCAGCTTTGTCAGACCAAAGAGGAGGCAGAGTGGGAACAGAGTCCTGTATAACCAGGCCAGGGACATTCTAAGGACTAAGGAGATCAAAGCTGCAAAGAGGAGCTACGCTGAAAAGCTAGAAAACAGCTTCATAGCCAGCAACCCTGCATCAGTGTGGAGAGGCCTGCGGACACTCACTAACCACAGGAGACCATCCCCCAACACTGCTAGTACGAGCTGAATGGTTTCTATTGTAGGTTTGAGAAGCCCACAGTCACACCTCTCCCTTGCTCCAACACCATCTTCAAACAATCACATTCCTCCACTGCCACGCTCTCCGCCTTCAGGGCTAACAGATCAGTGGATGATGCAGTCAACTTGGGACTGCATTACATCCTGCAACACCTCGGCTCTCCAGGGACATATGCAGGAACCCTGTTCGTGGACTTCAGCTCGGCGTTCAACACCATCATCCCGGACATCCTCAGCACCAAACTCACCCAGCTCACTGTGCCAGCCTCCACCTGTCAGTGGATCACAGACTTCCTGACTGACAGGAGTCAGCAGGTGAGGCTGGGGAACATCACATCCAGCACCCGGACAATCAGCACTGGCGCCCCCCAGGGGTGTGTGTGCTCTCCCCACTGCTCTTCTCCCTCTACACCAACGACTGCACCTCAGGAGACCCATCTGTCAAACTCCTGAAGTTCGCTGACGACACAACGGTCATCGGCCTCATCCGGGACGGTGACAAGTCGGCCCTACAGACGGGAGGTTGATCAGCTAGTTCTCTGGTGCAGTCAGAACAACCTGGAGCTTGACACGCTCAAAACTGTGGAGATGATCGTGGATTTCAGGAGGAGCCCCCCCACTCTGTCCCCCATCACCATACTCAACAGCCCTGTGTCTGCTGTGGAATCCTTCAGGTTTCTGGGATCCACTATATCCCAGGACCTGAAGTGGGAGCCCAACACTGACACCATCATAAAGAAGGCCCAGCAGAGGATGTACTTCCTGCTCCAGCTCAGGAAGCTCAACCTGCCTAAGGAGCTGCTGATCTACTCCTACACAGCCATCATCCAGGCTGTCCTCTGCACCTCCATCACTGTCTGGTTTGGATCTGCCACCAAAAAAGCCAGGAGCAGACTACAACGGACAGTCAGGACTGCAGAAAAGATCATTGGTGCCAACCTGCCCTCCATTCAAGACTTATACATTTCCAGAGTCATGAAATGTGCAGAAAACATCACTGCAGATCCATCTCACCCCCAGACAAAACCTGTTCCAGCTTCTCCCCTCTGAAAAGTGCTTCAGAGCACTGTACGCCAAAACCAACAGACTCAGGAACAGTTTCCTCCCACAAGCCATCACTCTGACTCACAGTGTCAGGAGCAATTCCTGTGCAATAACCCAGTAACTCTGCCTCTAATCAGCCACCTGTTTACTGACTACCACTTATTATTAATTTATTCATCATTCTCTATTTCAGAGCAGTTCATATTATCATATTGTATTTACTGTATACCAGATCCACCTAATACTTCTTTATTCCTGCATCCTTTGCACTATGCTCCATCATACTGTGTACATGTGTACCTGTATATCTCATCCACCTTCGACATGTACATAATAATAATGGTAATAATAATTCACTCCTGCATCCTTTGCACTCTGCTCGTTGCACTATTCTCTCAATCTGGATATTGTTTTGTTTATAGTGTGTGTATATGTGTTCTCTATACTGTAGCCTGTGTCTGATTTTATTGTATTATTGTATAAGTAAGCACATTGTGAGCAATGTACAATCCTGAGTCAAATTCCTCTTATGTGCACACATACCTGGCAATAAAGCTGATTCTGATTCTGATTCTGATATTATAAGGTGGGTAGTGGTTGTGGCTGCATGTCGCCATGAAACATCCAATCAGCAAATTTATAATTCTGTCACATGAGCTGGTAATCTTGAGCAAGACAGTTTATGGTCTGTAACATAAAGCTGACGGTAGTTTCATTGTCCACAGATCCATCCAGAGTGCCTCTGAACAGCTGATCCTTGTACACTCACATGATTCATAGTCTGTAGAAATATCTAATATATTCAATATTTGCACAACACTGTTAGCAATTGTCTGAAATCTCACTTTATTGCTCACTACTGGGTTAACTAATCTGTGTTTACTTTATAGGGAGTAATGAATGTGGGAGTGATTTTGGACACAGTCCCTAATGCATCTTGGAGCTACAAACAACAATCTGTCATCTATAACTGGCTCTTTCCCAAGAATGTGTGGGAAAATATGGCATCCCACCGAGGCACAATGGAAGTGTCAATATTACCAACTAACTAAATCTGGAGACAGCAACGAGACCTCTAGCTGTGTCAGTACAAGCACAGTAAATGTACATGATCATGGGCCCTGTTCACAAAGTGTCTTGTCTTACCTCTAGCAGGCCTCCAAACTGGTGCTAAAATGTTCTAACCAAGAGTTTCCTCTTGAGACCTTGTTACTGAGCTGCTGAGAGACAATTTCAGTAAAGGACCAAGATTACTTCTAAGCTAAGAGAACGGGCAGGGTTGGCAGCCAAAATGTCTTGGTTAGGTTTAGACACCAAAACCACTTGGTCAGGTTTAAACACCAAAACCACTTGGTCAGGTTTAGGCACCAAAACCACTTGGTCAGGTTTAGGCACCAAAACCACTTGGTTAGGTTTAAACACCAAAACCACTTGGTCAGGTTTAGGCACCAAAACCACTTGGTTAGGTTTAAACACCAAAACCACTTGGTTAGGTTTAGATGCCGAAACCACTTGGTTCCCCTTCGAGGGAACTCGAACTGCGTCGGTTACGACACTATGGGAACGCCTCTAGGCGAAGCAGGTCTGAACGTGAATGAAATCACTCCAATCCTATTGGCCTGTTGCTAGAACGGTAAGGTGTGACGGAATAACCGGAGGAGTATAAAGCACACCTGTACACACTCATCATTAGCTTTTTTTTATTCAGCAGGCGCTCTGTATGTTGTTTGAAGAAAGCTCCAGTCCTACAAGCAGTGTGTCTTACCTGAAGAAGAAGTCTACCAGCATGTCCGGCAACCAGATGTACAGAAGGTGTGTTTTTTCTTGCCCTCGGTACATCACGGATGGAGATTCTCATGAGATGTGTGTCTCATGTTTGGGGATGGAGCACGCACGGGCAGCTCTCGAGGGGGCTGCCTGCGCCCGTTGCGAAGCCCTTTCCGTGCGGGTACTGAGGTACAGCATGGCTCTCTTTTCCGAGGATGGCCGGATGTGTTTTCCCCGTGGCGCGGGCCCTGCGGCCGCTGAGGCGGCCCGGCGGCTTCACTCATGGGTTCACAGCGTGATCTGTCGGAGGATTTTGGGACGGCTGAGGCTTTTTCCCGACCTTCATCCGCTGGCTCCGACGCTTCCTTTCCTCGTTCGGGAGCCCGTTCTCGGCTTCTCCCGCTCGCGGTTTTGGATCCGGAGACGCTGCAGCAATCCGACTCCGAGGAGGCGGACGTGCTCCGCGCAGTGGACGATGACTTCCGGGTGTCGGGGCGGCGTCATCTGGCCGCGCCCGACTGTGACGTGCTGCTGGAGGTGGTGACTAGAGCCGTGGCTAAGCTCAACATCAACTGGCCACGGGAGGAGCAGACACCACAGGCTAGTGGTAGCTTGATGAAAGGTTTCTTAAGCACCACACGCCACCTCCACGCCGGTCTCTGCCATTCTTTCCTGAAAAGAAAGTACATGATGAACTGAGTAATCATGGGGCAGACCCTTCTCTACATGGCTTTCCACACCCCGATCACTGAACTACAGTAATGTGATGGGGGTTAGGGACCGTGGTTATGGGAGGATGCCTCGGGTGGAGGATGTGGGGTCCTGCGCACTGCCATAGATGGGTATCGACTACAGTTCAAAACCTGCCCTCCAAATTCAACAGAAGAGAGGGGGGTGGTTTGGACTGTGGTCCGCCCGGAGCAAGGTCCGGTGTTGGGACAGGAATTTTGTACTCTGCTGAGGAAAGGGGCCGTGGAACGTGTCTCCCCCCCAGACAGAGATGTCGGTTCTACAGCCGGTACTTCATAGTCCCCAAGAAGGACGGAGGGCTGCGAGCCCTATTTTGGATCTGCGGGTTCTAACCTGTCTCTGAGGAGATTCAGGTTAAAGATGCTCATCATCCCCGCCACCGTGACGCACATCCAATCTGAGGATTGGTTCGTCACGATAGATCTAAAGGACGCCTATTTCCAGGTCTCCATCCGTCCTTCTCACAGGAAGTTCCTGAGGTTTGCCTTCGGGGGGTGTGGCTTACCAGTATCGGGTTCTTCCATTCGGCCTGGCACTTTCCCCTCGCACATTCACCAAGTGTATGGATGCAGCACTGGCCCCGCTGAGGCTCCGGGGCATCCGGATTTCAACTTCATCGACGACTGGCTCATCCTAGCCCAGTCTCGAGAGTTGGCGGTTCGGCATCGAGATGTCGTTCTGGCTCGTCTGCTGCGTTTAGGGCTGAGGCTCAACGCAAAGAAGAGCATGCTGGCGCCCACCCTACGGGCTACGTTCCTAGGGGTTGCATGGGATTCGACAACGATGCGGGCACAATTGTCTCCGGCACATGTCGACACCATATTGGCTGCCGTGAAAGGGGTGAAGTTAGGCCACGCCATCACTATGAAACACTTTCAACGAGTGTTGGGTCTCCTGGCGGCTGCGTCCAGCGTAATACCATCTGGACTGCTGCACATGAGACCCCTGCAGTGGTGGCTAAGGAACAAGGGTTTTCCCCGAGGGGAATCCTCTCCGTCTGGTTTGGGTTACGCGCAAGTGTCTTCGTTCCCTATGAGTTTGGAAGGAAACTTGGTTCCTGTCCCAGGGGCCCGTGCTGGGAGGGTCTTGTCGCCGGCTGGTTATTTCGACAGACGCTTCCCTCACGGGCTGGGGCGCGGTCATGGACGGCCGCTTTGCAAGGGGATCCTGGCAGGTGCATCGATCCGAGTGGCATATCAACTGTCTCGAGATGTTGGCGGTGTTCCAGGCTCTAAGGAGTTTCCTGCCCGATCTCCAAGGCCACCACGTCCTGGTTCGTTCCGAGGAGAACAACACAGCGGTGGTGGCCTATCTGAATCACCAGGGCGGTCTGCGCTCGCGCCCTCTGGACAGACTGGTGCGTCAGATCCTCCTGTGGTCCCAGCAGAGGTTACTATCGCTCAGGGCGATGTATCTCCTGGGGACGCAGAATCAGGGAGCAGACCTGCTGTTGAGGCAGGGGCTGAGGCCCGGGGAATGGAGACTTCACCCCGAAGTGGTGGAGCTCTTGTGTGAAGAGTTCGGCCCCATAGACGTGGATCTGTTTGCCCGGTGGTTCAGGTACTTGAGTTCCTCCAGGACCGGTTCTCTGCTGGTCTTTCCCCTTCCACCCTCAAGGTGTACGTGGCAGCTATTTCATCTTTCCACACCCCTCTGAGGGAGGGGTTCTTGGGGAAACTTCCCTTGGTTGTACGTTTCCTCCGTGGTGCCCGGAGGATGAGACCTGCGACTCGGTCCAAGGTTCCCACTTGGGATCTGGCAGTGGTTCTTGGGGCGTTGGCTGAGGCCCCCTTCAAACCCCTGGAGTCAGCTGAGGCTAAGCACTTGACCCTCAAGATGGCCTTTCTCCTTGCTATCACCTCTCTGAGGAGGGTGGGGGAGCTCCAAGCGCTTTCGGTTTCCCCGCAAAGCCTGGAGTTTGCCCTGGGGAATATTAGGGCTATCCTGCACCCTCGTTCAGGATACATCCCTAAAGTGCCTTCTTGTGCGGCAGGGTCCACAGTGCTGCAGGCATTTCATCCTCCACCTCATGTGACGGCGGAGGACGGGAGACTTCATCTGCTCTGCCCTATCAGAGCACTGAGTATTTACACTCTGAGGTCCTCCCGTTGGAGGAAGGCTGACCAGCTGCTAGTGTGTTTTGGGTCTCCCAGGGCCGGGCTCCCTGCATCCAAACATACTATTAGCAACTGGATTGTTCAGACTATTTCCCTGGCCTATCAGGTGCGCGGTTTGCCTTCACCTGTGGCTGTGAGGGCTCATTCTACCAGAGGCAAGGCGGCCTCTCGAGCCCTCCTTTCCGGGGCCTCTTGCAGGATGTTGTTTAGCGGCTGGCTGGGCCACTCTGCACACATTCATTCGGTTTTACAGTCTTGACCTTCCTTCGGCACCTGGCACTCGTGCGCTCTCCTCTTAGTAGTGCCACTTTATTGCACACAGGGGCAGGCGGGGTTTTCGGCACGGTTTAGCGGGTATCTCGTTCCCATAGTGTCGTAACCGACGCAGTTCGAGTTCCCTCGAAGGGGAACGTCTCGGGTTACGTATGTAACCCTGGTTCCCCGAGAAGGGGAACGAGAGACTGCGTCGGCCCGCCGCACCTCTCTCCCCGCCTGAAGCGCCTGCTTCATAGTTTAAGCTAATGATGAGTGTGTACAGGTGTGCTTTATACTCCTCCGGTTATTCTGTCACACCTTACCGTTCTAGCAACAGGCCAATAGGATTGGAGTGATTTCATTCACGTTCAGACCTGCTTCGCCTAGAGGCGTTCCCATAGTGTCGTAACCAACGCAGTCTCTCGTTCCCCTTCTCGGGGAACCAGGGTTACATACGTAACCCGAGACGTTAGGTTTAGATGCTGAAACCACTTGGTTAGGTTTACACACCAAAACCATTTGGTTAGGTTTAGATGCCGAAACCACTTGGTTAGGCTTAGATGCTGAAACCACTTGGTTAGGCTTATACACCAAAACCACTTGGTTAGGTTTAGATGCCAAAACCACTTAGTTAGGGTTAGATGCGGAAACATGTGGATGAAATCCATCTTTAGAGATGAAATCCATCTTTAGAGATGCTAGGAAACAAAGCCTTCTTTTTCTTAATAGTGGATCTGGGTGGTGTCTACTACCTCCTCCTGCAAATCCAAACCAAATAAACTAATCACACACATAGAAAGCAATTACCAGCATGCTATAGCTGTCATTCCTGTCTGAATCCATCTGCATTAGACATGGAATTAAACAAGTTGTGGCTGGAAACAAGGAAAGCCCTCCACCTTTTCCAACATTCCTTCCATATATTATCTACCTGTCCATCTGCATCCTGACTATCATGTGGAATGCTGGGTAATGGCCCTCCAACCCCCACAGTACATCATTGGCCTAAAACACACAACTGAGCCAAAGAAGGGGTTCTTCTTATAAATACTGCTGACTTTTGCCTCATGAGGTCATTGGTTGGTACCTTTACTTCCACCATCCTGGATACAGTTGTTCCACAGAAAGATGGTCTGAATGGATGACACAAGTGTACAACTTGTGAAATCTGATAAAAGAGGGACAATGTGTGTTTTCCTCTGCCGATAAAACTGCTTACAGAAATCGACAATCAACTACTGCCTAAAAAACGAGCGCCAAGCAGCTGAAATCAGTGCTTCCAGTCTGTGAAAGCACTTATGGGGGTGGAGGATTATGGATGAGCTGCAGCGTGAGAGTGACTCTGGCCAAGCATGTGGTTTCAGTAAGGGACCAAAGGGGCCATACTAATCCATCTGAGGAGGATCTTACTAACAATGGTGTACCTCTCCTGAGCATCAGACGGGCCAAAGATAGACTCGCTCTTAGCAACTTAATTATATATTGTGTGTAGCATGAAGGGACTACAAGTTTAGTTTTGTTATGTAACCTTGTGCTGGATAATGACAAATAAATAAGCATGTACCTTGTAGAGTATATCTGCCTTTGACCCTTGATGACTGACCTGTTGACCTGATGAGCAAATGGAGGACAGCTTTGTGGGCAGGTAGCAGCTCAGTCAGGTGACCCGCACTAACTCTGAGCTCAGGTGCTCCACACTCTGTTTGTGTGATTTATTTTCTTGTTGTTTAAATGAATCTGAACTCTGATTTTTTCTTTTAGAAGTCTTTCTCCCACCTTTGTTTCCATTGACATTAACAATATATAATTTATATCTTTATAGATCCATGCTGTGCGTCTTTGACCTTTGTGTCGCTGCTGCAGCTTCCAGCTGGAATAATGATTTTACTTTTTACCGCCCACACTTCTGCCTGTACGACTGGGCTGTGCTATGAAAGGTTACGTCAACATGAATCTGTCAGATATACACTGGCAGATTAGACTCTCATGTTTTCAGTCATTGTGGTTGTTTTCAGAACGCACTGCCTGTGGGAAAAAGAACCAGGACAACGCACAGCAGAAACTTACTGCCTTCAGATCAGTCAGAGTCATAATCCTCATACACTTTATCACAAAGGTCGAACAATTCATCTACATAATCTGTTAGAGTTAAAGGATGAACGCTGAAGTGCATTAATTAAAAACTAGATACTGTTGTTGATTGGCCCGAATGAGAACTGAACTTGTGCCCTCTGACACCTGCTGGGTTCAGACTGAATTAATTTGATGTAGGAAGAGAACATCGACGTCAGGAAGGTTCTGTTCTTTACAAAAAGATCAATTATTATAATCCACTTTAATCTGTAATGAAATATTATCTATTTATGATTTACAGAGTAGAGTCATGGTTTTTGGCTCCATCTGAGCTGAAAGTGTTGACAGGTGATTAACCCAACCACAAACCACAAGAAGCTTCTGTTTAACACCTTGTTCTCACCTTGTTGTTCTTCTTCTCTTCCTTCACTGCTGATTTTTAACCCTCAGTTTACATCAGCAACAACTAGAAAACGGGAGGTCAGCTGATATTATATGAAGATACCTGCCCAGCTTTTTGTAGCTCACTGCCTCAGGTGTTCTGTACATGAGAAAACACGAGGACAGGTGTGTTGCATCACGCAGTCATTTGATCCAGTGGTATTCAGATGAACGCAGCTTTAACTGCGGTCCAGCTCTTGTTTGTGTCACCTGACACCAGTCTGGCCTCAGGTTCTCAGTTCGGATAAAGTTTGTGCTCTTTGTGTATTAGAGGAGGAGGAATGCTGCATTTGTGCTTGAGTCAGCTATAACCCCCCACAGATACACACTTTCCCCGAGCTAAAAGCACTCATGCTACAGCCACATGACATCCACAGAGACACTGACAAACCTCCAGCAGACGATTTCAGCTCTGCCGGGGTTGTGACTCTGGAAAAAAGAAACATCTTTTTTGAGCTGAACGTTGTGTCCACTTTGGCTAAAATCCTTGAACAAAAAAAAAACTATTTTGGCATTTAAGATGTCTTTCTGTCCCACAAAGAGACCTGATCGGGGATTTGAAAGAGTCAAGAATCAATCGATCAAACTCTATCCAAACTCAAAGCCCTTTCTGTGGTTATCTAGCAGGACCTGGTCCACATCTGGTCTTGTGCAAGAACCACTTGTGTTTCTAGTTTTCAGAACAATATTGAAATAAAGAGCCTGCTGCTGGAAACAGTGCATGACTTTGAAAATAGCTGCAAACCAATAGGAGGCAGCGTCTCACCTGCTCCCAGGTTGGACTGAAGGCAGACTGGACGCTAATGGGACTCACTGTCGCCCCTCGAGGAATAAGGGGTGTAACAACACGGGCCGTGGCTAGCTCTTTGAAAAGACACAACTGTTGGTTTATTAAGCACTGAAGGGTTTCTGATCTGCTACTCTCAGAAGGTCTGGTTCAGGACTGTGCAGACCTCTCAGGTGGTCTGGTTCAGGACTGTGCAGACCTCTCAGGTGGTCTGGTTCAGGCCAACAGACTGAGCAGTTTAGGATGTTGTTCATGCTCATGATCAAACACCTTCATCAGGCTGAACTGAGCCATTAACTTCAGGTTTGTGTAGTTTATTAAGTATTAAGTTTAGTAGTATTAAAATGTTTTTGTATGAGACCCATTGACTTTGAATGCTGCGTCCACTCACTCATATGCAGGAGTGCTGTAAAGCTCACTGCTCTCTGCCTTGGCCTGTTTAGTAACAACTCAACAGGTGTTCCTCCTCAGCCCACAGGTCTGAGTACCCCATAAAAACCATAGGTTTGCATGGTGAGCAGCTGGTGTGGACCGGCCTGCAGAGACCTGAGCTCTGCAGAAGGAATGTGTGACACATTGACCTCAATCTGCAGCTCAGTTGTTCACTGCTAAGTGGACCGCAGCAAAGGCCCTGCGTGCAGAGCAGCTCTGAGTGCTTTGTCTTGATTTGATTATTAGGATCCCCATTAGCTGATGCAAAAATGCATCCGCTACTCTTCCTGGGGTCCACACAAAACCCATAACAAGAATAAAAACACACTACACGGTCAATGCACAGAATAACACATTACAAGAACATCCACAGCCAATGCACAAAACAATCAATTACAAGGAAAACACAACCAATAGACAGAACAATTATACAACATAATAAAACAACACATTTCAACACACAATCATAGAAGCAACGTATGACACGCTCTATTTTCTAATATTCCTTTACTTGTTTTTTAAAACTAATATTATATTGAGTTTTAACAATATGACCTGGAAGGGAGTTCCATTCAACCATAGCTCTATACAGCACTGGACGTTGTTTTGAGTTTGTTGTGGATTTTGGAATGATATGTTTACCAATTATAGCATGCCTTGCTCAGAGTAAGCTGCCTATACAGACAGTCTGGAGTTTTCCATACATTCATTTTGTTTATAAAGCCTAGACGTGATACTTTTAACTTCTCATCAACTCAGAACAGCAACCAGAAGAGTTTGCCGTGCATTTTGTTAACATTAGCCTTCATTGTACAACGAAGAGCTAGACGAGCAGCTCTATTCTGAACCCTCTGCAGTTTCCCTTTGTAGTTCCTGACCAAACCACAGAGCAATAATCTAAACGTGATAGCACTAGGGTTTGCAAAACATGTTTCGTTAGATATGGAGTTAAATACGAAGAATATCATTTAACTAGAGATATTATTCTCCCCATCTTTTTCACCACTTCATCTACATGTTTTGACCATGACAAATAGCAGTCTAAGGTTACCCCAAGATGCTTTGTTTCCTGTACCTGCTCAACAGCAACATTGTTTAGTACTAAATCCAACATGGGCCTTGTTTTTTGTAGAACGGCGTACCCATGGCGTGGCGTCCAAAATCAACGATTCGCCATAAAACATTAAAGAAACTGAAGAGAGAGCTTTCTGCTGGAAACAATACTAATGTAGTTAAACAGAAATGCTGCTACGTGTATTGTCACTGCTCCTGATCGCTGATCCCAAACTGAGACCTGTTAAGGTCTTTATGATCACATGCATTCAGCTGAGAGTGGCAGAGAGGTCACAGTGACCTCTGAATGTTCAAGGTTTGGGGGATTTGTCTTAAATAGTTGTAGGTAAGTTTTAAATGAAGACTAACAGGCAGCCCGCAGGAGTGAGTCTAGTAATGTCGGTCTGTTCCAGTTCAGTCTAAAGTTCCCAAATCCAGTTAAGTGTGTCGCAGTTTTCTCTGGCTGCAGATTGAGAAAGAAAAGAAAACAGAGAGAAAAGAGGAAGAGGAGTTAATGTGAACGGGGGAATGGTGTTCATCCCAGACTTGGAGCCCTGGAGCTGTTCTGAAGGCTCGTAGAGACCTGATCCAGACTGAGACACTTCATGCCTGTAACTTGTCTCCATCTGTATCTGAAGAACGGTCTTCAAACAGATCTGAGCCGCACAGAAGTCACAGGGAGGGTTCAGACTACAGAAACACTTTGGTTAATGGTCAAGGTAAATGATGAGGTGTCATCAGCCCTTGAGTGTGATATTGGTGTAAATCAGGGATCCAACAGTGATGTGATGCTTACATTAAATTCTGGGCGCCTCTTTAATGAAGCATGATGTGCTGACCACGTAAGGTTCACTGCATCATCGATTTCTTCCACAACTGTTACTTTCTCTAGCCACTCATACTCAAGGGCAAGTTGTGGCCTGAAAACATTGGTGTCGGGGTTTGGCATTGGGGTATTTGGTGGTAAAGGATTCTTTTTCTTGAAAAAGGCAGGGTGGATGTTGGTGAAAGAGTCAGGAAGTTCTGGAACAGACTTGACTCTTTCTGGACCAAACCTAAGCTGCTGACGCTCCTCACCACTGCTTTCCTTTGTCGGATGCTGAAATACAGAGACACTGGTGACATGGAATGATGTTGTAGCACTTGTTGCAGAAGGATTGTGGTCAATGTTGTCCATGCAGCAGTGGTGAACAGCCCTTTCCGTAGCACCAGTGGACAGACCACACCCTCCTCAACATACTTGCTTACTGTCTCCCAGTTGAGCTGATATTGCCAGCACCCGGTCATATGAGATACTCATGTTCATGACGCATTTCAACCTGGCTTCTCTTCCTTGTTTTGGCGAACACAGACATACCAATGTATACTGGGAATGGAATTTCTCTATCTTTGGAATGTCTGTGGGATGCTGCTCCCTCTTTGTACCAGGAGAAGCAGTTGCGCAATAGCCTGGGCAGTCTGTGAAGTGCCAAATCTCAGCTGCGATTTGATGTCGGCTCCATGTTCTACCATACCAACAAATTGCAGGAGAGATGGGGGGATGGCCTCTTTGATACATCCCTCATGGAATGTTCCATCAAATCTGGACTGATGATCCAGAATATGCCTTCTCAGATTTTTGCAGCCTTGGCCATGATAAGTGCCTCTGAGTCTTCAGACGCCAGGAGCACATCTCTGCCCTGTTTGTGAGCTGTGAGTTCAGGGATCTCAGCCAACAGCTTTTCCTTTAGTATAGTAAAGTTAACTGTAGGGGAATGTACACCCAGTTGATCTAGACGCTGCTGGTACAGGTTGCACATATCTGTGAGACAGAAGGCGGAAGGACCATCAGAACTGAGACTGGTTTCAGCATTATAGGTGACCAGTTCAGAAAGAGCCATAGGAAAGATGGCTGGGTGAACCGTGGAGTTTCTCTCTGTTGTAAAGATGAATGAGACATAAATGATGGTATTTCAGCTCCTGTGCAATGGCATCAGCACCAAAAGTCATGTATTGGCTAGGGTTAGGGTTGGCCCTTGGCTTGGCTCTCCCACGCTGGCACAACCTGTCAATTCAGGTGCAGCAATACTATTACTACTACTCAATAACTACAGTTTAAGTAAAACTAGATCAGCTGACACTGAACCCCATGCTGAGTTCCACAGCAGTGAAGTTACCAGTGTGCCCTGGTTGTGTAATGACATTCACTCTATTAAACAAAACCTTCCTTAACACATTAAATTGAGCTCTGACATAAATGGTGGCCATCTTGAATTTTTGAATGGCATACACCTTTTCCCATGACAATGTTCCTTGAAGAATATTTGTACCAAATTTCATGATAGCATCAACATTTGAAAAAAAGGATTCAAGAAAAATGGCGGCCATCTTGAAAAATGGTTACCATCTTGAATTTTGAGGGACAAGCAGCGTTTTGAGTATTTTCACAAAATGTCATGCCTACATCACTGTTTGAACGATTGATATAATGAATTTTATGCTTATCCTGTTTTAGTGTATTTTATGTAGTTGTGATAACACCTGCCCAGTGACTTCAGTCGAACATTAGCCAAGCTGGCAAAACGGGCACATTTACAGAAATGTTTATCAATGTGCACTGTCTCTGTAAATAAATAAATAAATAAATGTCAGTGAAGGTCGAGTAATTGCAGACCACAGCCCTGTTTCAGAAAGCAGGCTTAACAAACTCTGAGTTTATCCCTGAGCTCTGGATTGACTGAGCCAGAAACTTTGGGCCCCATGACAAAATATCTAATTGGGCCCCCTCTGCCCAGCTGTTTACCACATCTCTAGGACCTAACTGTCCCATCAAAAGCTTTACATAACTCTAATTCCATTCATTCATTTAGCTAACGCTTTTATCCAAAGCGACTTTCAATTGCTATATATGTCAGAGGTCGCACGCCTCTGGAGCAGCTAGGGCTTAAGTGTCATGCTCAAGGACACACTGGTGGATGGGTCACAGGGGGGAATTGAACCCAGGTGTCTCACACCAAAGGCATGCATCTTATCCACTGCTCCATCACCACCCATTAAATAAAGGCTTGCAACTGTCTTGTTTCTTGTAGTTCAATACTAGTACTAGTACAATATTTACTGCTGGGGATTTGTACATGCAAGTCTGAATAATACAGTATGCAGTTCACTATTTGATGCTAGATTATAAGCCACCATAAAAATGTCCTTAAGGCAATCTTTTACAGTCTTAATGTATTTTTATAGTAAAATTATCTATAGATGTCATTTAACAGCCATAACTCAATCTGAATGAATTTATCAAATTATTATTTTAATATTGTCTGTAAATTACATGCAGGCTGAGGTAAGCTACTCACTGTCCAGCATCCACTACAGACAGGAGGTTGTTTTTATTTTATTTCATAATGATCATTATGTGAGAAAATAATTGGTGTTTGAATTTCTGTCATTAATAAATATTTCATTTTATTTTTTGTTCTGGTAAAAAGAGCAAGAGAGACGGAGAAATCCCCACAGACTGCCTGGAATGATGCTAACTGGCCTGTCATTAACACAGTGTTGCTCATCTTCACTGGAAAAGGGAGGCTACAGTCATGGGGAGACTTGGGTGCTGCTGACTCATCTGTTGTAAGTCTGATAAAAGGAGCAGGGACAATGATTTATCATGAATATCTTGCTAAACATTTCCCTACACTGATTAAATGTTGATGAAATGTAGGCTACAGGTTAACACCACTCACAGACTAAAGGCTGCCCACCTGTCTAGGTGAAAAACTGGGTAAAGACTGACATCTTTGCCTTTGTCTTTCCTCTCTCTCTTTTCTCTCTTTCCTTTTTTGAAAACCAGAGTTTGGGTTACTAAGCAACATTGTTAACACTGTATTTCTGGCGCATCTACTGACTGCATCTAAACACCATAACTGCTACAGTGTGCTAAAGGAGGACCAAACCATTTCATGCAGATACAGGGGGGTGGTCGGTCAATATGGATGTTTACTAGTAGATATTTAACTTCTATTGCCAAAAACGAGTAAAAACAAAGAGATCATTAATTGTATTATTATACTTAAAATACTCAATGATGATGGTTAATATAAATATAATTTGATATTAGTTTTTACATATTTTTTGGGGGCCCTGTCAGTCAGGAGCCCTTGGAATTGTCCTAACATTTCCCCCCTATACGGCGCACCTGGGTGGAGCTAGATATATGAATGCGTGCTAATGCGGCCCCCTAAAATGCAGGAGTGGAAGAAGTCAGAGAGAAACTGACGGTTTTCCAACTTATCCTGTTCACAGCATCAGTTGTCGGAGTCACTGCAGCAGTCTAAAGCAAAGTACCATCACGTGACGGATTTTAGAGTCGGACTGTGTCACCTAGACTTTTGTATTTGCAAAGCACAGAAGTCAAACAGAAAATTATTTTCAAAATCCTGAAATGTCACTACAAACAGCTGAGTGCAGGAGTTGGAGTCCACTTTGCTGAAATGACGCTGCCTTACGGGCAATTTCAGTACAATAACCTCCTGAACCAGACAACCACATTCCTCTTTGACAGAGAGCTTTATATTATAGTGAATAAGAAAGAAATGTGGCCCAGTCATAACACAACACCATGTTCTGAAAACAGGCCAGCTATGGCGCACACACAGTTTAATACCCACAAGCACATCCACCCAATTAAACACGTAGGCTTACTTAGCGGCGAGCTGACCAGGGAATGATACCAGCCTGTAAAACAGTGGCACGGCAGCCACACCAAATCCAGTTTGACAAGGTCCTCAGTAATCCAAAACAATCTTATCTGGGAGCTTTGCGACCCTCTCCTCCTGTTCTTTTCTCTCCTGTCTCTCCTCGAAGCTACTTTTTTGTGTGAAATGCATGACTGCTAGCTTGCATGTGTGCTCTGCTAGTCTACTGTCAGATTTTGCATTTCACCTGGTTTCTGGAGTCTTGTCGTCTTGTCACATGATCAAATAGAAATTTAAGATTGGGCCTTCATTCACATATTACCCAGCAATCATCATTGCATATATGAGCTATGTGACACAAATACCAAAGAAAATAAGACTAAATTCATTCTGTTGAATCTGTGGAATCTATTTTTTATATTTCAGCGTATACCTTATAGCCTACTACCTGGTGTCAGACACCACGGCAAAGAGGGAATTGCACATATGAGTGTACATATACAACTTGATCACCATTGAAAATACAGTTTGAAGTGAAATGGGTGTTTCCTATTGATTGATGAGACTTGATGCATTTTTACCATGTAACTGACAAAGACCAGCTCGTAATTCGCCTGTCAAGGGCCCTCAGCACAATGCGGGCCCCGTTGCAGCTACACTGTCTGCACTGTCTCTACCTACGCCTCTGCCAGGATCTTTGCTGAACCTAAACTCAGAGCTATGAGAGTTCCAGAAAGAACCAGAACACAGTTTCATGATCACGACCAGCTGATGGATGTCGGATCTAATATTTTGGTAGAAAACACATCAAATATGTTGTCAGTGAACATTTTTCTGAGGCGTTCATTAGCAACATTTGTTAATAATCCAGTCAGCATTAAATTTCCTGCAAAGCGTACTTTAGTCCTGTATACATTCATTTAGCTGACGCTTTTATCCAAAGCAACTTACAATGCTATATATGTCAGAGGCCTCTGGAGCAACAAGGGGATAAGCGTCTTGCTCAGGGACACATTGGTGGATGTTTTACAGTGGGGATTGAACCCGGGTCCCTCACACCAAAGGTATGTGTCTTATCCACTGCTCCATCACCACCCTGTTCCAGCATAGAAAAGGTGTGTTGGGACCGGGTGGTGGATCTGGGCCCAGCAGCTGGTTTCTTCTCTCCACCTGTAGTTCAGTGGTCGCCCTCTACCGTCAGAACCAGGCGGTTACTGCACCCTCGGACCATGAGCTCTGGAACTCTGCGGCAACCAACATGTGCACCAAAACAAACAGCCAATAGCGTCACAGCCTGTATTTAGGCTGTTCTCAGAAACGCGGCACACTGGATTCTTGGAGCGGTCCGGCTGACTGAAGATCTGATGCTTTCTGTCGCTGCCAGCCTGCTCTTGGCTCATAGACGCCGCACTCCAATAGGCCCCTTTGATTCAGAGCAACTGGAGGCATGTTTGGCACAGCGAGCTGCAATCAGACCCAGCACGAATGGGCAGCAGCGAGGAAAACTTTATCCGTACGTGAGATGTGTGCTGTGCGACAGAGAGGCACTTCATTATATAAGAGCAGAGTTCTATCTAATTACCATCTAAGAAATACTTATTGTTGAAATCCACAGAACTCAAATCTGTCAGACTGAACTTTGGATAAATGAGTCTAAAATGTGTTTAGGAATATTTTCATCTGATGAGAAATGTAGTTTTTAATGAAAGTCAGAACCTAAGGAACCTTAATACAGTTTTTTGTTTCAACAGGTGACTTCAGGTGTAAAAAGAGTTTTCCCTTTGGTATTTAAACTGACAAGGACACAATGTCCCAGCTCTGTCTTTCAGCAGTCAGGTTTGCATATGGAATCGTTCCTCCTGTTCAACCTAAACGTTAACAGAATGAAAGTGATAAGTCCTCCGGATGTGTTTCCGTTCAAAATGTCCACTGCAAGAGTTTCAGCGGTCATTTCTTCAGCAGACACATTTCTAATATGTCTGCAGCACATGTCTGATCAGCGAGGCAACAGCTGTTAGGTGCAGAAGAAACAGCCTTGTTCCTGCAAGGAGATGGTGACTATTTCTTTGCTGCTTCCAGTAGCGTCCTGCAGTCCCAGGGTAGATATGAGGGTGGTATTATTCCTCTCATTGAAGTCTTTGCCAAAAGGCGACTGAGCATATTTCCCAAATGATGAACCAAGTGTATAAATCCAGAGCACCTCCCTCTTAAAGGATGTGAATCTTTTTGTCAAACATTCTTCTATTCCTATGACTTTATGAGTGCAGAGACGTTTCCACTGTGTCATACCTTTATGTTCCTCTTTGGTTCTCTTAATGATCTTTTTCCACATGTTAACAGATAAATCTCTCCTCTCACTTGTTTAGGTGTGTTGTCACATTGTCCACAGGTCCTGTATTTTGAATTTCCACTTGTGGAAATATCTAGAGAACTACTAAAAGTTGTTAGACACTCTGCTCCTCAGAGCTCCTCAGGGACTTATCTTCACAACAACAGATGCTGAGCTCCATGACTTGAGGGTAATGAAACGATGAGACGAACAAAGTGCAGCTTCTCTAGCCTGGGTCACACTGTGATCCGTAAAGCTGATCGGGGACACGTGAGGAGCGTCTCCACTGTCTGTGCGGGACATGATGCGTGTCAAACTCCGCTCAGATTAAGGGACAGGGGTTAGAACAGCTCAGCAGGCGTGTTCACAGGTAATTGTGTCAGACAGGTGACGGGGCTCGCTGTGTGCTGCTGACCTGATCCTGATCGCTGTCACGTCAAAGTCACCGAGGAGAAGCTCAGACCTGCAGCTGACGGGAAAACTACAACCACCACAAAACAAAATGAGGAGTGTGGAAATACTGAGGTCATCATGTCAAACACTGAAAATGAAGGTCTGCACACTGCCAGTGTGGGCAAGAATGAACACCTTACTGATTGGCTGATTTGTCGGCCTAAATGTATTTTTTTGTAATTTATTTTTTTTGTATTCTGCCTCTGACTTTTCTCCATGAGCATCAAAAAACTCTGTTGAAACAATGACTTATCATCACTCCTGTGACTCTGTCTGCGTCTTGATGGACAGAAAAAAATTTCAAAATCAACACAGCAAAACCAAAGATATTGCCGGTTTTATTCCATAAATCGTCCTTCTTGTGAAAACCTGGTGCCTACATTACCCATAATGCAACTTTTGTGACAGCTGTGTGTGAGGTTGTGGTGTGTTATGGTAGGCACAGCTGAATAGTTTGGAGCCTGCAGAAAAGATGAGGAGTGGGCTACAGGTGCCATGTCATTGCTCCGACAGCCCGGTACTCCTAAAAACAAACACACCAAAATTAATTTCTGATCTTCTGCTTCATTATGAACCATCCAGACCTCTCGGGTGGTCTCGGGATCAGGTCTGCGTTCTGTCCCAAACTAAACCTGGAGGAGCAACAATCTCTTTTTATGCTCCATATTTCTAGAACAAACTCCCAGAAACCTGCAGGTCTGCTGAAACGCTCAGTTCTTTTCAATCACGACTGAAGACTTTCTTTCTTTCTTTCTTGTTTATTTGTCAGGGACAATGCAAAAGAGACACACTGTAACAGGTTACAGTAACTTGAACAGATGTGTTGCATATAGGGATTCTAGCTGAAGCTAATTTGCAACCCCTGTCCCTGGTTAGGCTACATACATCACCATTACCAAGAAAACAGAAACGAACAACCACAAACAAACAACAAAAACACACCAGTCAGGAGAAAAAAAACAAAATACATACAATTATACATATATCTGTGTGTGTGTGTGTGTGTGTGTGTGTGTGTGTGTGTGTGTGTGTGTGTGTGTCTATATCTCTATCCGTATGGATATGTCCATTTATAAGTGCGTCTGCACAAGGGCATGATCAGTGATTACAGATCTGGTTTTGTTTCAGCCAGTGTTTCACCTTTTAATTAAATGTTTTCAGATTGGTTTGTGTTTTTATTTCTGTTGGTGGGGCATTCCAAAAATGTATCCCTTTTACAGAGAAGGATGACTTTTTTGCTGTGCCACCTTGCAGTTGCTATTTTCTGATCCCCTAGTGGCAATTCTATTAGTATTTGCTTTTGTCACATATGGACAAAGTACAGCTGGAGCGAGATTATTCATATATTTAAAAATCAATTTGATAAAAGAGAACTTAATAAAACTCATCATAACTCAGCTAACACGGTGCTGCAGACAGTGTTGCTTTTATGTTTTATGCAAAGCACTTTTAAATGCCTCGTTTCTGCAGTGTGCTATATAAAATAAGCTTGCCTTGCTTTGAGGAGTTTTCAAGCTGACGTGTCAAAGGTGAGTTTTTAGGTCGTGGTGTTTCACTGCTGCTTCCCAGAATGTAAATGTCAACAAAGCATGTTTAATCCACCACACCACGTGACCACTGGTCTTCCTGTGAAAGTGAAGTCTGGCCGTCCACTGACAGAGGCAGATCTCCGTTTCTCAGCAGAGAGCACGGAGGAGTATTTGACTCTCCTCCATATGCTGGATGTGCCATGGTAACAAAATTTCAGATTCATGTATTCATGTACTGTGCAAAATATTTGAAAAATGGTTTAAAGTAAGAATGCTTTCACAAACAGACATGTAATGGATTATATTTATCAATTAACAAAATGCGAAGTGAGTGGCCATAAGAAAAATCTAAATGAAACCAGTATCTGGTGTGACCTCCCTTTGCCTTCAAACAGCATCAGTTCTTCCAGGTACACCTGCAGAAAGTCATGGATTCTTTAGGCATATCGTCAGGTGTTTTATTAAACAATTAAAGCAAACAGGTGCTAATGATCATAAATTCAATATGGAGGATGAAACACGATCATTAAGTGGAAGATAAACAGCTGCGTAGGAGGAATACAACTGGGTGAGGAACAGCTAAACTCAGCTAACAAGGTGCTGAAGACAGTTTACTTTGTCAGACGATATGACAATAGTTATACTGCATCAAGACAGGCTACAATAAGTCCAGAACTCGGCTGCCCGGGTTCTCATGCACATATCACCTACAAAATAATAATAATAATAATAATCCTTATTTGTAGAGCACTTTTCAAAAACAAGTTACAAAGTGCTTTAACAAGTGTAAAGAATAATACAAAAAAAGATAAGAGCATGAAAATTTAATATAAAATTAGTAAAATACAATAAAATAAAAGGGATAAAATAAAGTCAAATAAGATCGGGAAAGGCTCTCCTATAAAAGTATGTTTTAAGAAGGGACTTAAAAGAGTTCACTGACTCAGCCGACCTGATTTCCTCGGGCAGGCTGTTCCAGAGCCTCGGGGCCCTGACAGCAAACGCTCTGTCCCCTTTAGTTTTCAGTCGAGACTCTGGAACAGACAACAGACCTCTGCCCGAGGATCTCAAGGTACGTGCTGGTGCGTATGGGACTAAAAGGTCAGAAATATAACAAGGCGAAAGGCCATGAAGAGCTTTAAAAGTGATCAATAGAATTTTAAAGTCAATTCTAAAACATACTGGGAGCCAGTGTAATGAAGCTAAAATAGGAGTAATGTGGTCATATTTCTTTGTTCTGGTTAAAAGCCTGGCAGCTGAGTTCTGGACAGTCTGGAGTCGATCAATAGATTTTTGGGTTAAACAGGTGAAAAGGCTGTTGCAATAATCCAGGCGTGATGAGATGAAGGCGTGTAAAATGGTCTCGGTGTCCTTAAAAGTTAACATAGATCGAATTTTAGCTATATTTCTAAGTTGATAAAAACATGATTGAACAAGCTTTGTGGTGTGCTGCTCGAAATTTAAATTACTATCAAACCAAACACCAAGGTTCTTTGCCACAGATTTTAATGTGATTTACTAGGGAACCAGCAGATGGCAGTATTCTGCCATCTGCTGAGACCCGATGACCAGGATTTCTGTTTTGTCTAAGTTCAGCTGGAGGAAATTATTTGACATCCATTTTTTAACTTCACAAAGGCAGTTGTTAAGTGAACTCAGCATTCCAGGGTCTGTGGATCTGACGGGCAAGTATATTTGTGTGTCATCAGCATAAATATGAAAAGAAATGCCATGTTTATGGATAATATGTCCAAGGGGAAGCAGATACAAGGAAAACAAAATGGGTCCTAAGACCGACCCCTGAGGCACACCATATTTAACTGGACAGAATGAAGAGACATAGTTGTTTACAGACACGCAAAACTTCCTATTTGACAGGTAGGATGAAAACCATTCTAGAGCAGTACCAGAGATCCCCACCCAGTGCCTCAGTCTGTCTAACATGATGTTGTGATCAATGGTGTCAAAAGCAGCGCTAAGGTCCAGGAGTACAAGGACTGAGCACATACCTTCATCAGCAGACATTAAAAGGTCATTGGTGACTTTAAGCAGGGTGGTACTTCCTAAAACCAGACTGAAACTTTTCAAATAATTTGTTATTTTCCAGCACAGTGAGCAGCTGTTTGGACACAATTCTTTCTAGAATCTTTGCAATAAAAGGCAGTTTTGAAATTGGTCTAAAATTATGTGGGAGGGAGGGATCTAAACCAGGTTTCTTTAAAAGTGGGTTCACGCAAGCCGTTTTAAAATAATCAGGGACACAACCAGTAGATAGGGAGCTGTTGAAAACAGAGATCAAATGGGGCCCAACAGAATCTATTACTTTCAGTAAAAACTTTGTAGGTATTATATCAAGTGGGCTGGAGGACACTCTCATTTGTGATACTGTTTTTAAAAGCTCAGACAAGTCGATGGGATAAAACTGGTTAAAACTCTGTTGTTGCTGGTGAGGGACCTCTGAGTAAGAGGCCACGGGGGTAATAGAGGCTCTGATTGACACCACCTTATTGGTAAAATAAGATAAAAACAATTCACAGTCATCATTACTTCCAGCTGAGGCACAAGGAGGGGTTGGGTTTACCAGCTGATCCACAGTCTTAAACAGAAACCTGGGATTGTGTTTATGTGTAGTAATGAGTTCAGAAAAATAGTGTGTTTTCGCATCCTTAACCATTTTATTGTAGTTAATTAATAAATCCTTCAGACTGAGGTAATGGACTTGGAGACTGTATTTTTTCCATCTGCGCTCTGCTTTCCTGCATTCCCTTTTGAGGCAGCGAATGCTGTCATTTATCCAGGGTTGCTTACTAGCTTTAGACGTAGGCCTAACCTTTAGAGGAGCAGTAATATTTAGTGACGACAAGCAGATATGATTGAAGTGATCGACCAGATTGTTGGTGTTGGAATCAGACAGGTGTTGGCTTTGGCTCTGAAAGAATGCGCAAAACTTTGAAACACTTTGTTCATTAAAGATGCGACAACACACGGAGCTTGGTGAGGCGGCATGAGTAACAGGCGAATCGCAGCTAAAAACAATACATCTGTGGTCAGATATGGTCATGTCCACTAATTCCACAGAGGAAATGCTGACACCCAGGGTAAAAACCAAGTCCAGTGTATGACCACGGTTATGTGTTTGCCCTTTGACATGTTGTTTGAAGTTAAAAGAAGTGGCCATATTTAAAAAGTCAGTTGCATTAACATTGTTGGGGTCATCAACATGAATATTAAAATCGCCACAAAGAACAATTCTGTCATAATTTAAAACCAGAGTAGATAAAAATTCAGGAAGTTCTGATAAAAATCCTCCAGGCGGTTTTGGGGGGCGATAAATTATAACAAATATGATAGGTTGCAGCCCTCCAACTTTAAGAGTGAGAACTTCAAAGGAGTTAAATTCATCACAGCGTACTTGATGACATTTAAAATTTTTCCTATACACGCTCACTAGCCCACCACCACGACCACTGACCCCCTTGACTAAAGCAATCATATTGAGGCGGACACAGTTCAGCTAGCTGGCTATAGTCATTCATTTGCAACCAGGATTCAGTTAAAAACATAAAATCTAGATTTGCAGACAAGATAAAATCATTTAAGATAAAAGTCTTACTTGAAAGTGATCTCACATTGAAGAGAGCCATTTTAAAGTTTGTTCTAGGTGCTGGAGTTGATGCAGTTGTCCTAATCCTTAAGAGATTACTAATATTTCTGTGTGGGATGTGCACATTTCGGTTTACTGGTCTATGCGTGATGATGACAGGAATAGAAGTCTGTGGAACAGCGCTGGGAGCAGACGGCTTTACATGCCAGCAGGTGGAGACAGTTGTTTGTTGCAGTGAGGCAGAGATCTGTTCAGTGAGCGGTGGTGTGTCCAGGTGTGCTGCATGAATGATTAGTCATTCACGTAAGTCATGTGTGGACCGCACCACATGCTGTATGTGCGCAGCTAACATTTCTGAGCCCCGTTTGTTTGGGTGAAGTCCGTCTGTCTTAAAAAGAGACATTCTTTGCCAGAAAATATTAAAATTATCCATAAAACACACGGTGAGCCCTGCAGGCGGACCGGAGCCAGTCGTGGAGGCCAAGGAGTCTACTGAAGCGGCCAGCACCGCGACGACTGTGGGTAAACTGAGATAAAAACGGACTTTCCACACTGCTTTAAAAGTTAAGAAGACGGTTAAAATCAATTTTGTCATCTCAGACTGCCGAAGAGCTGTGTCATTTGTTCCGACATGGACTATCACTCTTGTGATGGAGGACGGGAGCGACGGCATCAGGTCCTGGAGTTTTTTTAAAATGACAGCCGTGGTGGCACCGGGGAAGCAGCGAGTGGTAGCGTTAAAGAAACGGATGTTTCTGGTTATGGAGTCACCAATTATTAGTGTGGTTGGGGAGAAAAGAGGACGAGGAGATGCTGGTTGTGTGGTTCCAGAGCAGGACTGAGCAGAATTTGCTTCAACACTGCGTGCGGACTGAGGATGGAGTGTATGAGCTGTTGAGTGTTGTGTTGGAGTAGCAGTAACAGACATGAGAGAAGGGCTACCCGACGGTGCAGGGTAGAGACGGCCTCCGGAGCGTCTGAGCACAGCCTCCTTCAGGATCCTACGTCGGGAAGCGGAGGTTTTTGACCGGGTGACGGCCGCCGATCAGGTCCGGCGGCAGACCGGCGGCCCAGTGCAGGAGATGTAGCCGGTGAAGGAGATGCAACAGTGTCGGCAGGCACTGTGCGCCGAAAGAGATCCGTATCAGGGAGACTCGAAGCCGCAGGTGCATCAGCTGGATGGACCGGAGTGTCGTTAGACAAGGCTGCATAGCGGTTGGAGAGGCCGATGTGCGGAGGAGAGGCAGCCCCATCCGAGCCTCTTTTGCAGCCACGGACCACCACTTCAGCCCAGGTTGACTGATGCTTCGGAGTCGAGCAGGATGAAAGCCTGGGAAGACTAGAGGGGTCCCAAAACACGGTGTCCTGGATGTTAGCGGTTGTGCTAAGAGAAACAATCTGTTTGGCTTGTACTGAAGCTACATCCATAAAGCCAGTCAGCAGGGAATCTTTCTCTTTGAGTTCCTCTGAAAGTCGTCGGATGTCTTCCATAAGGTCAGCAATCTTCTTGTTCGCTTTCTTAAGGAGTGAGCAGTCCTCATGGGGCAGAGTTATCTCGGCTAGCATAGTCACCGGAGCTTTGTTGCGATCAGTAGCGTTGATCGCGTTTTTACGGTCATCTAGCTTAAAATCCATGTGGATGACTAAAATCCTTAATCCACGTAAAACTTAAAATAAAGTTAAGTTAAATAAAAAGGATATAAAAAATGTAACGAAAAAAGAGTGGATTAAAACTGGATAAGAGTCCGGTTTAAGACGGAGCTTCCGACAGGTGGCTACAGACGGCAACACATGCGCAGAGTGCAGATTACGTCAGCAATTACGTCAGAGATCTTGTGACAAGATATGGCCACAAACATTCAGTCACACTAACCTTACCTCTTTCTCCCTGTCCTACTCCTCACCTATAAATCTCTCCATGCCACTGCCCCCCAGTACCTACTGGACGGACCTGCGGTCCACCGACACCAGACTGCAGACGTTTGGGGACAGAGCCTTCAGTGTCGCAGCCCCCACCCTCTGGAACTCCATCCCCACAAAGATCCGAAGTGCTCCCTCTCTGGACACCTTCAAAAATCTTCTAAAAACCCACCTCTTCACAAAAGCATTCAACCCTGAATGACTTTTTGTTGCTCTGTCTCTACAATTATGTGTAAAGCGTCCTTGGGTCTTGTGAAAGGAACTATATAATTATAAGTTATTATTATTATTATTATTATTAGCAAGGTCTCTCCCAAGCAGACGTTCCAAGGCAGACACATATTTCCAGATGTGCTGATAAGCTCTTCTGTAGTACAAAGAAATGGGCAGCGCTGAGGACCGGAGATGCAAATACATCCTGCTGCAGATGAAAGACACATCATGCTGACTGCTCATCACAGCCTGAAGATGTCCAGCAAAGTCGTCAGTTCAGAGCTGCAAGAAACAGAGCGACCCTGGTACATCATCAAGAAACACAGTGACCCTGGTACACCATCAGAAAACAGTGGGACCCTGGTACATAATCAGGAAACAGTGGAACCCTGGTACATCATCAGGAAACAGTGGAACCCTGGCACACCATCAGGAAACAGAGTGACCCTGGTACACCATCAGGAAACAGTGGGTAAGGAAACAGTGGAACCCTGGTCCACCATCAAGAAACAGTGGGACCCTGGTTCATCATCACGACACAGTGGGAGCCTGGGACATCATCAGGAAACAGTGGAACCCTGGTACACGATCAGGAAACAGTGGAACCCTGGTTCATCATCACGACACAGTGGGACCCTGGTACATCATCAGGAAACAGTGGAACCCTGGTCCACCATCAGGAAACAGTGGAACCCTGGTCCACCATCAGGAAACAGTGACCCTGGTAAACCATCAGGAAACAGAGTGACCCTGGTGCATTATCAGAAAACAGTGGGACCCTGGTACATATTCAGGAAACAGTGGGACCCTGGTACATCATCAGGACACAGCGGGACCCTGGTACACCATCAGGAAACAGTGGAACCCTGGTAAATCATCAGAAACAGTGGAACCCTGGTACATCATCAGAAACAGTGGGACCTGGTGCATTATCAGGAAACAGTGGGACCCTGGTACATATTCAGGAAACAGTGGGACCCTGGTACATATCAGGACACAGTGGGACCCTGGTACACCATCAGGAAACAGTGGAACCCTGGTACATCATCAGGAAACAGTGGAACCCTGGTACATCATCAGGAAACAGTGGAACTCTGGTACACCATCAGGAAACAGTGGAACCCTGGTCCATCATCAGGACACAGTGGGACCTGGTACATCATCAGGAAGCAGTGGAACCCTGGTACATCATCAGGAAACAGAGTGACCCTGGTGCATCATCAGGAAACAGTGGGACCCTGGTACATCATCAGGAAACAGTGGGAACCTTGTACATCATCAGGAAACAGTGGAACCCTGGTACACCATCAGGAAACAGAGGCACCCTGGTACATCATCAGGAAACAGAGTGACCCTGGTGCATCATCAGAAACAGTGGAATCCTGGTACATCATCAGGAAACAGTGGGACCCTAGCAAACCTTCAGGAAACTAAGGAAACAGTGGGACCCTGGCACAGCATCAGGAAACAGTGGGACCCTGGTCCATCATCTACTGTCCACAGAAGTATGTTCAGAAGTGGCCTTTACGTAACATGAACCAAGAGACTCAACTCTGCAGGAAACACAGGAACTTGGAGTAGAAAAACGGTAGCAGGAGTCCACATGTGAAATGTCTGGCTGCAGCAGAAGGCAGGTTGTTAACAGAAGGGCTGGAGAGCAGAACAAGAATGAGTGTCTGCAGGGCAGCATGAAGCATGGTGGAGGGTCCTGCAGGTTTGGGATGTGGTCAGAACTAATGGTCCAGTCTAAACCTGCTCTATATGAAAACGCAATGAGATAACTGTTGTTGTGGTTTGGTGCTATATAAATAAAATTGAATTTAAAATAACGTGAACAGGATTGGTTCCATTACATTAATTCATTTAGCTGACACTTTTATCCAAAGCAACTTACAATTGCTATACATGTCAGAGGTCGCACACCTCTGGAGCAACTAGGGGTTAAGTGTCTTGCTCAGGGACACAATGGTGGATGGGTCACAGTGGGGAATTGAATCTGGGTCTCCGACACCAAAGGTATGTGTCTTACCCACTGCCCCATCTCCACAGTTCCAGTGCAGATTTTTGTGGAACTCCGTGACGTTGGCATGCATGGAGGATTCAACGTTAACATGTACAAACTGAGATTGATCTGACTTAAAGTACTTAGAGCAGTTCCTAGTCCGCCAGTCCTAGTCCTGCTGCTCTGTCGCCGGTCTCCAGCCCAGCTGCTCTTCCGCTCGTCTACAGTCCTGCTGCTCTGTCGCTGGTCCCTAGTCCTGCTGCTCTGTCACCGGTCTCCAGCCCAGCTTCTCTTTCGCTCGTCTATAGTCCTGCTGCTCTGTCGCTGGTCCCCAGTCCTGCTGCTCTGTCGCTGGTCCCTAGTCCTGCTGCTCTTTCGCCAGTCTCCAGCCCAGCTGCTCTGTCGCCGGTCCATAGTCCTGCTGCTCTGTCACTGGTCTCCAGCCCAGCTGCTCTGTCGCTGGTCCATAATCCTACTGCTCTTTCGCCGGTCCCTAGTCCTGTTGCTCTGTCGCCGGTCTCCAGCCCAGCTGCTTTGTCGCTCGTCTATAGTCCTGCTGCTCTGTCTCTGGTCCCCAGTCCTGCTGCTCTTTCATCAGTCTCCAGCCCAGCTGCTCTGTCGCCGGTCCATAGTCCTGCTGCTCTGTCACCGGTCTCCAGCCAAGCTGCTCTTTCGCTTGTCCATAGTCCTGCTGCTCTGTCGTTGGTCCCCAGTCCTGGTGCTCTGTCGCCGGTCCCTAGTCCTGCTGCTCCGTCACTGGCCTCCAGCCCAGCTGCTCTGTCACCGGACCGTAGTCCTACTGCTCTGTCGCAGGTCTCCAGCCCTACTGCTCTGTCGCAGGTCTCCAGCCCAGCTGCTCTTTCGCTTGTCCATAGTCCTGCTGCTCTGTCGTTGGTCCCCAGTCCTGCTGCTCTGTCGCCGGTCCCTAGTCCTGCTGCTCTGTCACTGGTCTCCAGCCCAGCTGCTCTGTTGCTGGTCCATAGTCCTGCTGTTCTGTCGCTGGTCCCTAGTCCTGTTGCTCTGTCACCGGCCTCCAGGCCAACTGCTGGACTGGTCCACTAATGTTGCTACTGGAATGCAATAAGGTCTGGTTGGGAACTGTAGCACCGCTCAGCCGGACCCTTCTCCTGGAATGCGCAAGTTTCATTTCGTGCAGGCATGTATGAGCCAAGCGACATGGTTACCTTTTCCGTACCACAGTTTATAATTACGTTGACGTTTATCAAAGGTAATATATAATTGTATTTCATTCTAATATTTTTCAGACAGTTTGGCATGCAATCAAGACAAAAACAGATCAGTAGGACAAACAGAGAGATTTACTGCAGCTACACATGCTGATCACATCAGAATTTCAGAGGAGAGAACACAAGTTTACCTGACTGCTGTTCTCAAAAGTCAGACACATTGAGTTATTTTCTCTTCTTGTGCACAGAAGGATAGTCCCTCTTTGTCCTCTCATCAAAGAAGTAAACACTGGCTTCCAACATAGGCTTTATTATGGTAATGTTTCATATCATTAACAACGTGCCTTTTCCCAGTAACCAATAGTTTTAGTTTGAAACTGTAACCGGACGTTGCCAATTGTTGCTAACTTGACTGCGAAGCCCTATACATCCAAAAACAACAAACAGGGGTCTTGACAATTTTACTGGGGTACAGCACATGGATACAGGAGCACATGGATACAGGGGCACATGGCCCAGTACAAAGTGTCCAGTGACGCCTATGTGTTAGGATCTCTGTCCTCTTCCCAGTGGAGTTATCTTGTGATGTGAAAGCAAACGCAGCAACCCCCAAATTTTTTGAAACCAGATATGTCATTTTAACATTATTTTGATTTTCTGATCTTGAAATGTGTTCAGGAAGCGAGCTTATAATTGATCGGTTAAGCCATGTATGTATTTATGCAAATAATTTGGTAATCATGGAAACACATGTCAGCAAGTATGCATTTTCCCTGGTTAAAGTGCTATACTCTGTGTCCTGTCTCTACCTCTTAGATATTATAATTACATGCAGTCAATTTAGTAGGTAGGTAGATGTATTGTCACAGTATAACAAGTTATAGAATTAAATTGAGTTTGTAACTCACTTCTGCTACATAGCAGACAATAAACAGTTATAAAGAATCAATTGTAAAAAATGGTAAACAGAAATAAACTATCATCACTGGAGCAGTGCTGAGGATGAATTAGAGTTTAAGAGTCTGATAGCTTGGGGGGAAAAGCTGCTCTGCAGTCTGGTGGTGCAGCATCTTCTATATCTCTTCCCAGAAGGCAGCAGGGTGAACAGGCTGTGGCTGGGTGGGTTCTGTCCTTTAGTATCCTTTGGGCTCTGTAGGCACCTCACCTTACTGATATCACTGATGCTCAGGAGATGGGTACCAATGATCTTCTGAGCAGTTTGAATCACCCGCTGCAGAGCCCTCCGGTCCTGGGCCGTGCACATCCCATGTTAGTGATGTTTCCAGTCAGGACGCTTTCTATTGCTAAGAACTTGGCATGGGAATTTGGCCTTCTTGAGCTTCCTGAAGAAATTTCATTACTGAGCTTTCTTCACCAGCATGGAGATGTGAGACGACCATGTTAGGTTCTCTGTGATGCTGATTCCCAGGAACCTGAAACTGTTCACCTGTAGGGCTACAACTAACGACTATTTTAATAGTCAATTAATCTATTGATTATTGAAACGAATAATCGACTACTCGGATCATGAATCGCAAAATGACACAATGTCTTTCATATAGCTATTAGCCTTTAAATTAAACCTGAGGTTGTTTTAGGCATGTGCTAATTAACAGTCAAGACATCTTTTAAAGGAGTTTTGGGCGGATTAGCCACCGCCTCACGCACAGACAGAGGAACTGTTTTCTCTTCTTTAGAAAGTATGAAATTGTCCGGTATCTAATCTTGCGCACTCTGCAGCAACATGTTCTCTGGGAACGTCGCCATGAGCGATGCATCGTTTATGATTGTAACGTCAGGGCACATCTAGAATGTGAATACAGCCGTAATCATGTGCTACTCACAGCTCCATTACTGTAACAATCAATCAAATTGACCAATTGTATAGAAAACATTTCAGCTCATAACGTGAAGTAACACGGCTTTAACGTGAAGGTAGCTCCCTAACTAGCTTACCGAGATGAGTCTTCATCATCCACAGAGATGCAACGTTACGTGCCTCCTCTTCAGATGCTCCGGTGATTCCAGGAGAGCTCAGCTTTGCTGCAGTTCACGACCTTTCTGGCTGAGTGAAGAGTGAAATGTTGCCACACTGTGGAGGTTTTAGGTTGTGAAGGTGTTACTGTAGCGCTGATGTTTTAGTAACTTTAAAGTTACTGTTCACATCACTTTACTCTGTTAAGCTGACGGTGTCGCTACGGCCCGATGACATCAAGAACAAATTTGGCAACGAATTTAATAATCAATTTTCGTCTACTACATTGAATAGTTGCACCCCTATTCACCTGCTCCACCTCAGCTCCACTGATGTAGACACGAGTGTGTGTCTTTATCTCCTTCTTCCTAAAATCAATGATCAGCTCCTTGGTTTTGCTGATGTTGAGCAGTAGGTTGTTCTCTGAGCACCACTTTACAATCAATTTATCAATTTCCTCCCAATATGAAGTCTCATCGTTCAGCTGATGATGGTGATGTCGTCCACAAACTTCACAACAGAGTTCTCTCCATGTCTGGGGATGCAGACGTGGGTGTAGTCTTTGCAGTCTAATAATCCATCTTGAATATCACCAGGTGAACAGTAGTATTGTTCATGTTATAAACTTTCATGCCCATTTCCTACACCGTTTATCAAATTTGGATTTAAATGCAATACAATTTCAGTCGGTCCATAAACCACATAGTCTTTTATTTAATTCCAAAGCCAGTGTGTTGTGAGTACAGAGCCAAAAATTCTGACTACTGTAATACAAAGTGTGGACACTCTAGTAGTCTAATTGGTAAAATTACATCAGTTAAAAACTTCAAGCGAGTTTTCAAGAATTTTCATCAGCGACCAGTAAAGTGGATTTTGTTGAATTGAATAACAGTTTTGATGTCTCCACATTTTATTTTCGTTTTGTGTAATAATTTTTTCTACTTTGTATGTTTCTGGAAAAGTTGCTGGTCAACAACATGGGTCCAGAAGAATGCCCAAAAAAAGCGTGGTCAAAGGTTGAGGTTGCAGCAGTTATGCGGCATTTCAGAGATCAGATAAAAAAAGGAATGCTGGCCACCAAAATTGAGTGCAAACAGTGCAAGCTGGCAGAAGGGTCTGTTCTAGCACAAAGAACTGTGCAAAATATTTGTGACTTTGTCAGAAACAGAGGAATATCTGCAAAAAGGCAGTCATAGAAATGCTGAAAAAAAGTTTCTTTGACTTAAGGAAAAGTACAGGTATTGACAAGAGTAAAGAAGAACTACTATAGTTCTGTATTTTCAGAAATCAGCTTCACGTTCTTTCAGAAGCAGACAGTTTCCTTGAGTAACCTGTGGAGGGACAATATGTGACATGCTGGGTTGAGTTTGTTGTGTTTAGTTAAACAGTGTTGTGTATCAATACTAAAACTTCATGTTTGTGTGAAATACACGTTTCATTCATATACGACTGATTAATAAAGTTGTGAATACAGCAATCTGTTTTTATTATTAAGCAAGCATAGATTTCTCTGCATGAAAACATCTGCTCTGTTGGATCATAAAACAAGAAGTAACTCACTTTGTTGAACTTTCTTACTGTTTTCTGTTTGTGTTCCCATCATATCTGCATGTTTCCTCCATCACACCCACACACCTTTAGTGATAGTCATTAAATTCCTTTTAAACAACAGATGTATGAGTCTGCTCAACTCACATTGGACAAATTTATATGATTCACCTTGCTTGTTACTGATAATAAATGACACAGAATTACATAATATAAATACCAAATGAAAAATGAATGTCTCCTCTCGCTTGATCCTACGTAAGTGCATTCTCTGGCCCTTTTTCTGGTGTGTTGGTTAAAATGAATTCGTTTCAGTTTCTAGTGGCATTGGCAGTGATGGAAGGATGGTTGTGAAAGAGGGCCAACTGACCTGCGACAGTCAGGCCTGAACAATATAAGGAAAATCTGCAATGTTCGATAGCAGTAAAGTCAGTAAAAAATCTCTATCTTGCTGAAAAAACCTAAACTGTCACTAAGATAAATCATATTCCTGACATCAAAATACTGTCTAAAGTTTTGAAAGAATGAAGAGTAGACATCAGTCAGGATCAGTTCCAAAAGCTGCATCGTTTTTGTGTGAGTGTTCTGGTTGTGCTGATACCTTCATTTGTTTTACAAATCCATCTGTTTCCAACATGGGTTTTTGTAACTTGCGTAATAAGACTAGACTTTAGCAAGAAAGATAATGTGGGTTAAAGACAGTTATGGCTCTTGTTCTGTTGTGTGACAAGCTGTTGCCTGGCTGATAGTCAGTGTCCCCTCCTAACAGAATGGTGATATTTCATCTTTATACAATAAATAAATGATAAAATAATAAATAAAATGACTGTTCCACTTAATGCTGTGTGCAGTCAGCTTAATGTGTATTTATGTTAATGAGGAGTGACATCATAAAGACCCCATAATGTTCTTTGGTCCTTATAAGTCACATATTTGTCAAAAGCAGAACTGTCTCCATAAACCACCACTGAGTTAAGTTGATGTGTATGAGGGTGTATGATGCTGTGATGGGAATGTATGACATCTAAACTGAGCTGAATTGTTTTTGGAGTGTTTTAACCTAACTCCCATAGCTGTAGGACCTCAGGAAAGGGAAGCCCATCTAAACCACCACCAGGCGGGTTTGAAGAAAATGTCCAGCTAAACCATGTAAACCCATATGCGTGTGTGTATGTGTTACTGTGTGAGTGTGTGTGTGTGTGTGTGTGTGTTACTGTGTGTGTTACTGTGTGTGTGTATGTGTTACTGTGTGTGTTACTGTGTGTGTTACTCCCTGTGTGTGTGTGTGTGTGTTACTGTGTGTGTTACTGTGTGTGTTACTGTGTGTGTGTATGTGTTACTGTGTGTGTTACTCCCTGTGTGTGTGTGTGTGTGTGTGTGTGTTACTGTGTGTGTGTGTGTGTTACTGTGTGTGTGTGTGTGTGTGTGTGTGTTACTGTGTGTGTTACTCCCTGTGTGTGTGTGTGAGAGAGAGACTCTGTGTGTGTATGTGTGTGTTACTGTGTGTGTTACTCCCTGTGTGTGTGTGACTCTGTGTGTGTATGTATATGTTACTGTGTGTGTTACTCCCTGTGTGTGTGTGACTCTGTGTGTGTATGTATATGTTACTGTGTGTGTTACTCCCTGTGTGTGTGACTCTGTGTGTGTATGTATATGTTACTGTGTGTGTTACTCCCTGTGTGTGTGTGTGTGTGACTCTGTGTGTGTATGTATATGTTACTGTGTGTGTTACTCCCTGTGTGTGTGTGTGTGTGTGTGTGTGTTACTGTGTGTGTTACTCCCTGTGTGTGTGTTTGTTACTGTGTGTGTTACTCCCTGTGTGTGTGTGTGTGTGTGACTCTGTGTGTGTATGTATGTGTTACTGTGTGTGTTACTTCCTGTGTGTGTGTTTGTTACTGTGTGTGTTACTTCCTGTGTGTGTGTGTGTGTGTGTGTGTGTGTGTGTTACTGTGTGTGTTACTCCCTGTGTGTGTGTGTGTGTGTGACTCTGTGTGTGTATGTATGTGTTACTGTGTGTGTTACTCCCTGTGTGTCTGTGTGTGTGTGTGTGTGTGTGTGTTACTCCCTGTGTGTGTGTGACTCTGTGTGTGTATGTATGTTTTACTGTGCGTGTTACTCCCTGTGTGTGTGTGTGTGTGTGTGTGTGTGTGTGTGTGTGTGTGTGTGTGTGTGTTACTGTGTGTGTTACTCCCTGTGTGTGTGTGTGTGTGTGTGTGTGTGTGTGTTACTCCCTGTGTGTGTGTGACTCTGTGTGTGTATGTATGTTTTACTGTGCGTGTTACTCCCTGTGTGTGTGTGTGTGTGTGTGTGTGTGTGTGTGTGTGTGTGTGTGTGTATGTGTTACTGTGTGTGTTACTCCCTGTGTGTGTGTGTGTGTGTGTGTGTGTGTGTGTTACTCCCTGTGTGTGTGTGTGTGTATGTGTTACTGTGTGTGTTACTTCCTGTGTGTGTGTGTGTTACTGTGTGTGTTACACCCTGTGTGTGTGTGTGTGTGTGTGTGTGTTTCTCTGTGTGTGTGTGTGTGTGTGTGTGTGTTTGTTTGTTACTCCCTGTGTGTGTGTGTGTGTGTGTTTGTTTGTTACTCCCTGTGTGTGTGAGTGTGTGTTTGTTACTCCGTGTGTGTGTGTGTGTGTGTGTGTGTGTGTGTTACTCCCTGGGTGTGTGTTAGTGTGTGTGTGTGTGTGTTACTCTGTGTGTGTGTGTGTGTGTTTGTTTGTTACTCCCTGTGTGTGTGAGTGTGTGTTTGTTACTCCGTGTGTGTGTGTGTGTGTGTGTGTGTGTGTGTGTGTTACTCCCTGGGTGTGTGTTAGTGTGTGTGTGTGTGTTACTCTGTGTGTGTGTGTGTGTGTGTGTGTTTGTTACTCCCTGGGTGTGTGTGTGTGTGTGTGTGTGTGTGTGTGTGTGTGTTACTCCCTGGGTGTGTGTTAGTGTGTGTGTGTGTGTTACTTTGTGTGTGTGGGCTGCAGATTAGATGCAGGGCTGCAGGCTGTGGCCCCTCCTCCTGCAGCTCTCCTATATATTCAGAGAGACGGAGGGAGAGAGAGGGACGAGCTCTGCAGCTACTCCACCGACACACACCGAGTGTGAAGAGCAGAGAGGGAGAGCGGTAGAGAGACATACACACTGACCGAGGGGAGATCGCACCGAAGCAGATTTATTCTTCTTCTCCTTCTCTTTTAACTTCATGCAGACAGACAGGTAAATGAGACAGAAAAGAGACAGACAGGTAAATAAGACAGAAAACAGACAGACGGGTAAATCTGAAAGTAAAGAAACAGACAGGTGAATCAGGAGTCTCCTCTCACTCTCCTCTAATGATGGACGACTACACTCTTCCCTTCTGGATTTACCTGGGTGTTCTGACCGTGTTCATTGTTGGAGCTATGAAGAAGATATTGGCATCCCACCTGAGCGCCGCCCCCCCGCTGGTGGCCTGGCTGGGGGCCACCGTGCTGGTGGAGCGGCTGTGGGCGTTCTGCCTGCCGGCCGTGCTGCTGCTGGTGCTGCTCGGCCTCACCTGCTGCTTCTACTCTGCTGCCAGGGCGCCGCCGCCCGCTGCCCTGCCGGCCCACGGCAAGGCCGTCTTGATCACAGGTAAGAGGAGGCTCCTCCCACTCTCTCAGGTGTGTGTGGCTGGTTAATTTAGGATGTAGAGTTGATTCCACGCATCCTTGAATGGAAGTAAGACGGTGCTTTGTAGGAGTTGTTGGTGCAAAAAACATGAACTTTCTGGGAAAAGTTTCAGCTGTTTGTTAGATTTGGCTTCATGACTTTAAGAGTCTGGAAAATAGATTTAACTCGTGCAGGAACTTTAAAACCTTCTGCTCGTCTGAAAGCATGAAAACCAGTTTACACTTTGGGCTTTATTATAAAAATCTTTCTTGAAAATAAAGTTAGTTTTGGAGGAAAGGCTGAAAGCTTCCTCATCACATTTTGACAAAACACATTTTTAAAAACTTATTAACTTATTTTACATGAGCAACATTTTCCCTCAAATTAGAACAAAACCTCTCGTTGTTTTATCAAAACTTCCCGCGCCTGTTTTTAAATGTTGAAATGAAACATCATTGCAGCAGTGGAACTTTTGTAACAGTTTGTAAATGTAAGTTTAACTTGAAGGAGAGACTCTGGGGGGAAACCAGGCAGTGAGAGGTTAAACGGAAAACTTTCGTAATCTTTTGTGTGTAAATGTTCGCTGTCGCTGTGTGTTTTAAAGACCTCTGACTGAGTGTGTGTGTGTGTGTGTGTGTGTGTGTGTGTGTTTGTGTGTGTGTGTGTGTTTGTGTGTGTGTGTCAAGGGGGTTGGGATTCCCCTTCACAATAAAAGTCAGTGTGTTCACAGGTTACGAGTGTTTTTGTCCCAGCCTCTGTTATCAGAGCGCCGTGAAAATGAGGTCTGATTAGTTTATGGATCTGTGTGTGTGTGTGTTTGTGTGTGTGTTAACGGCCAGCTGGTTCTGGGCTCTTTGTGTGGTAGCTAACAAGATAATCAGATCTGCAGATTAATCACACTCTGTGTAATCTGCACAGAAAGAGATTTGCCGTGGAAACCTTTCCAAACTAGTCCTCAGGTCACCTGAGCAGTAGAGAACAGCCGTCACCGTGGTGACGGACAGATGCTTTGCTAAATTAAACGGTGTAAGATCACGGTTTCATGGAGGTTGGTCAGTTTTCATCATCAGAGGATCTGAATCTTTATAACTCATGGTTTGGTCTATAAAATGTTGCGGAGTGAAAAATGTCTTTTACAAATCTTTACATCTGAGAAGCTGTTTACTAAATCATTTTTTGTGAACTCTAGATGTTTCACCTCCACATTTCCCCTTACATTTCCTCATGTGGCAGATGCTTTTATCCAAAGTGACTGACGTTTGAAGAACAACACACAAGCATCAGTAAAGTAAGAGATCTACAAGCATAATAGATGCTAGTAAGAGCTGTTAGCGTGTACAGCATCAGTGGGCCAAATACCTGGAGGAAGAAGTAAGAGTGAACAAATAATGCAATCAATACAAGAGAACTGTAGGGAGACAGAAGAAGAAGAGCACAGGAAGTGCTTGTCAGAGGTTCGAGGTGTTATCAGCGGAAGTGTTCTCTGCAAAAGTTTTCAGGAGCTTCAAGTGAAGGTCTCAGTCATCCAGGTCACAGCTGGACTTTACCTGAAGATGTTTCTCTTCAGCTCTGAAAAGCTTTTGACTCTTTGGCTCTCCGTCCAATCAGAGCTTGGGTCTGCAGGACGGCTTGTTATTGGTCAACGGGGAAAAGTATAGGTCATTAGTATAGGTCTGGTTAATATTCCTGACTGCCTGCGGAGACTCACTGCTGCAGTTCAGTGTTAATTATTTTGTGGGATTTATTGAAATACTCTAATTTCTGCTGCTGTCATGATACAAAAAACGTACACATTCATAGAATTTAGTTTCACTGTAAAACATGACACACCTACACTAACCCTAGAAAGAGAGAATGAAATCCAGTTCCACCTCCTGTCAGCGTGCTCGACTCAGAACTCCCCCCCCCCCCCCCCCACACACACACACACACACACACACTCCCCACCCATAAAATTGCTGCTGAACAAGTCAATAAAATACGAACACTATTATCACGTTAACAAAGTAAAATGTCCGTTCTGTGGTTAGTCTTCAGCTTGTTTTTGTCTGCTCTGCTTCTTAAACCTTCTCCAGCTAGACTTTGAACAAAGGTGTGGTCCACATCTCCACCAGTCAGCCCCCCTCCGCAGGAAGGAGTGCTCGTTTGATCCACAAGAAATAAATTTAGGTTACACAAATATCAGCCGGACATCACTGAGCTGTTCACACAATAAAAACCAGAAAAAAGACCTAAGGGCAGGACAGACGGGAGCCTTTCCAGAGGCTCGAGCTGAACTTCACCCCCGCCATACTGTGTTTACTAGCTGCTGATTACATAGGTGTCCAGGAGCTGTGAGCCCCCAGGGGCCACGTTGGAAAAACAGACTGTCCAACTAACAATAGAGGAGTGAAAAAAAAAAACAATGCAGAGTTTCCATTTCGATATTCAACGTTAAATTCTATCTCAGAGCATTTTAACTGTCCTTTAACACAACATGAGTGACTCTGTGCTGTTCAGTCTAACTTTATAAAGAAGCCTCTGCAGTCTTCCTTTGTCATTTTGTTTTGTAACTTAACATCCTATCAGTCAACTTTAACTGAAGGAAACACCTTCCAGCAAGCCTTTATTTTACAGACACGTAATATCAGAATCATTTCAAGAGTTCTAGAAAGAATTACATTATAATTTGGTTCTAATGATGGGGAACATATGAATTTTATCAAAACAGCTAAACCCCAGTAAATTCATTCATTAGCATTTTAGATTGGTTCTCTGTATTTTAGAGCTGCAACTGACGAATCGTGTTATTATTAATTAATTCTTCCCCCAAAGATCTTCTCGAGGTGACGTCATTAAATGTCTTGTTTTGTGCAACCAACACTCCAGAACACAAAGATGTTCTGTTTACATAAGAGACCAGATCATATTAACGGGGAACCTGTGAAGTTTGGTAATTTTTGCCTGAAAAGTAACTTCATCGTCAAAATTGTTGACAATTAATCTCATGTAGTCAACAAATCGACTCCACTGACATACCAAAGTGACCCTTTATCTATCTTTCAGCTTTATTATATGTAATGAATTGTATGCTTTCTCTGACCACTAACCGAGACCACTAACCTCCTGGTTATCAATTTATTGGAAGTAAATCTTACTCACTGGTACCAAATTACATATCTCTTAAAATAAAGCATGTCTCCGGTTCCCACATTCAGCTCCTGGGCTATAACCCCAGAACAAGGTTCAGTACTCCTCTTGATTTCTGGTCATAAACGTCAGCCTACCCAGGTAATCCCAAATCAGATCAACATATACTGTAGACTAAGCTGTCTATTGGCAGAGCCGGGGAGCTTCAGGAGGTCGTCTGGTGTTATGGCAACACGGTTCAAAATCCCTGAGACTCGCACATGACCCTGTCCAAACCTCTCTCCACATGGCCTTTACTGGATGCAGCCGAACATCTTTGCACAAAGCCACAAACACCAGAGACTGAGGAGTCGCGCAACAGTTCTACATCCAACCACGATAGACTGCTTCTTATGAATTCATGTTTCAGCTCTGGAGGAATTACAGAAAAACGCAGGTCTGATGACTTTCTGGAAGCCGTCCTGCCCTCGTGGTCCAGCGAGCGTCAGTGCAGTAAAACTGGCGATATCTAAGAGGAGATTTAAAACTGGTCCAGCGCCGAGGTCTCAATCAATAGCTCGTTCTTAATTGGCTCTGCTGAAAACCGGTAAGGGTCAGCGCGGGCTCGCTCTGGCAATAAGAGCGGAGGGTGGAAAAAAAGGCCCCAATAAACCTCTTAGAAAGCTAATTGAACTGAATTCTACAGAAGCACATTCCTCGACGGATGAGAGTTGAAGTCACAGGGCTCGCTGACCGGGCAGCGCTGCACGCTGGCGTCCTGCCGGCACGTTGAGGAAACTTCTCTTAGTCAGGGAGGGGAGGGGCTCTGTGCAGAAAACAGGTCCAAACCACCGGTGCTCGATGCCTGGATGCTGATGAAAGATGATGATGAGCAGATGGATCCATCACATGTGTGACAATGACATCAGATCCTTTTGTTTTTAAATGTCAGACCAATTTCTCAAGCTGCTGAGGCGCTCTACAGGTCTGGTGTTCTGGTCAGGTGTCGAGCTTTGAGTCAGGTTTATACGTCATGGCAGAGCTTAGCAAATGAAAATACAACACGCAATACAGTACAGCAGCAGCAGTACAGCTTGTTTTTTACTCTGCAGGAAGGGAACGTCACATCATCCATAAAAGTCTGATGGAGCTGAGACAGTCACGTGAACGTCGGAACCACAACACGTCCATCAGCTGCTGAGATGTTTCAGTCCAAAAACATTCTGGGAAAGAATTGAAAATGGTGGGAAAGGCAGGAGATGAGGAGGGCGTGGCCCTCAAAGGGCTGGTTTTCCCCTACTTGATGTGTTATCTGCTGAAGGAGAGATTACTCTTCTTTATTTCTTTCTACGTCCTTCCTCCTCCTCCTCTCAGTTCCTTTATAACTCAGCGCTGTGTAAATACAGAGCCAATCAGTTGTGATGAGTTTACTGTGTCACTGATGGAGAGCTGATTTTATCTGAATCACTCGTTCTCCCCTGACAGCACCATCAGAGTGGGTTATGTAAGAGATCCGTACAGTGTTTACTGAAGGGTTCTCATCATTAGCTATTTTTAGGTTTGACTCTTTGTTCCACTTCCTGTCACGTGACAGTTTGTTACCAGAGTGCGATGAAACAGTGAAGAACTGTGGCAACACAGAGAGCATGGTTGCAGCAGAACAACACCAGGACCATTTAGAACCCTTTAGTTTCACACCTCATGAACCCAAATTTTCCACTGAAACATGTCCACGACGGACTGAGTCATTGCTACGCTGTCGTTTACCATCTTCTGAGTGTTGCAGTACCTGAAGATAGAACTCCCACACAAGGGCCTGTGGAAACTTTCTAAAGATCCTTGGAACTTCATTAATGCTCTAGAAACTCAAGTGCCCTTAATCCGGTTAATCACACCTGCTAGATGACCAAGAGAACATCGCCAATGGCAAAGAGAATTTCATGAAAGATCCCTGAAGGAACACTGTTAGTAAGAAGAGGTAAACCACTGAGGTGGAACATTGTGATGCAGAACATTGTGAGGTGGAACATTGTGAGGTGGAACATTGTGAAATAGAGCACTGTGAAGTAGAACATTGTGAAGTAGAACACTGTGAGGTAGAACACTGAAATAGAACACTGTGAAATAGAACATTGTGAAGTATAACACTGAGGTGGAACATTGTGAGGTTAAACACTGAGAAATAGAACACCGTGAAGTAGAACACTGCGAAGTAGAACACAGTGAAATAGAACATTGTGAAGTAGAACACTGTGAAGTATAACACTGAGGTGGAACATTGTGAGGTGGAACACTGAGAAAATAGAACACCGTGAAGGTGAACACTGCGAAGTAGAACACGGTGAAGTAGTACACTGTGAGGTAGAACACTGTGAAGTACAACACAGTGAAGGAGAACACTGTGAAGTACAACACTGTGAAATAGAACACCGTGAAGTAGAACACTGCGAAGTAGAACACGGTGAAGTAGTACACTGTGAGGTAGAACACTGTGAAGTACAACACTGTGAAATAGAACACTGAGGTGGAACATTGTGAGGTGGAACACTGAGAAATAGAACACCGTGAAGGTGAACACTGTGAAGTAGTACACTGTGAGGTAGAACACTGCGAAGTAGAACCCTGAGGTGGAACGTTGTGATGCAGAACATTATGAGGTGGAATACTGTGAAGCAGAAACCTTAGAACACTGAATTGGAACACAGTGAAGAGGAACTCTATGCATGGTGGGGTGAGGTGGAACACTGCGTTACAACACTGTGAAGAGGCACTCTGAGGTAGAACAGAGGTAGAACACTCTAAACTCTGTCTGAACCACTCACATTCCTCAGAGGGTTCCTGTGTAATTGATTACGTTCTGCCCTGACAGCAGTAAGATTAAATGTGATGTTGTTGGAATGAATTCCAGGTGTACTTCACTGCTGGATAATAAGACAGCACATGTCTCTCCTCCCACCTCCCTAGAACAGTGAGTGACGTCTCACGTGCAGAACCCCTCAAACAGGGAGAAACGTTCTCCCGTCTGTTGTGTTAAACTTTTAACATGGACCTGCTCGGAGCCAGCTGCTCTCACATGTTCTCTGTAGATCTCCGGATCAGACGTTCTTGTTTATTATCGGAGGGAGTTTTTTGGCAGGTAAAGAATCAGTCAAAAACTCTAAATCAGACTGATGTACTGTCACACAATCTTGATGTGTTCTCTGTTAATTTAAGAGGTTCTATCACGTCGAACTCTTGAATGATCTTTTTCTGTTCTTGGCAGTCACAGCTGCTGGTAATGTAAAATCACTCTCAGCTTGATGCCAGATCAGATCTTCCTCTTGTTTGTGTTTTCTTTAGATTTCCTTCCAGGCGTGATGACCTTCAGCTCGACGTGCATCTGTTGGAGATCGTTCATTTGTTCACTGCAGTCTTTTCCAACCTTGTCGACGAATCAAAATGAAGCTCTGCCCTCCTCAGCACAGACTGCATCAGGTCACCAATTTGACATATTTCAAAATTAAATTCAGCGGCCCCGTCGGGCCCCGAGCTCTGGTGCCTGTAAAACCTATGATAGCTGAGTCTCTGCCTGTGAAGGCGGAGCTGCTGTGTGCAGATGTTGAGGCCTCCGCCCAGAGACAGATGTGTGATTTGACCTAGTTCATCTCTTGCCGCTCGACTGTCTCTGCACAGATCCACGTTTCTTTCTTCAACTGAGGGACCCCCCGGATCCCCGGCCCCGTTACGTAACGCCGCTCCTCCACAGAGCCGATAACGCGGCCACATGTTCAGCTGCAACCCCAAACTGTCGGCTTCACGGAGACGGATCTCCTGCTTTAACATTCTGTTTACACTGGGGCTGTTCCTCTGGGCTTGTGTTTCAGAGAGGAGGCCCCGGCTGTCAGGCCCCTATAAGGACAGCCGAGGGAGTTAGCATTGATCAGACTTCATCTCTGTCAGTCTCTCTGAAACTCAAATCCACTCCTCAGAGCAAATGTGGAGGCCTGCTGTGAGAGGTCAGGGGTGGACAGGGTGAAGAATGTGGAACAGTGTGTGGTCTGTAACAGCATGCCTTCTCCACTGTTCATCTGCAAAGGTGCACCATAACAAAAACACTGCAATCTGCTTCAGAACTCCTTCTTGTCAGAACTCAGATGTCAAACACACACTGCTGGAAACAACAAACTCAGCTTATCTCCTGACGCTTCACTGCTGACACATACCAGAGTTTGAATTTACAGGATGACACACAGAGATAAGAAGATATCTCCACATACAGACACAGGCTGTTCCTGTACATACACAACATTTAGTTTTTAATCAACACTGTGTTGTATCTGCAGATATAAAATATACGATAATCGTGGGAGGACTGTAAGAAACAGTGACACAGAGAGGCGTCTCGGTCGAGTTACTCTCGAGGAACCTTTTCTGTTAAAGATTTGAAATTCTGCTCCACTGACTTGTTTCAGTTTTGAGTGTGAGAGAGCTGACAGGGTGAAACCTGAGGCGAGCTGAGAGAGAGTGTGTGTGTGGTTGTGAATCAGGCTGCAGACTTGTGTTTCTGTAACGTGGAGTAGAGCGGTGGTATTTATTTCTGGAGCCAGCGTTCACTCTATTTTTCTTCTCGGGACGTGACTCTGGAAATTCTCCAAGGACACGGAGTGGAGCAGCGTGCCAACGCCTCCACGCTCTCCTGCCAGCAGAGCTCTTTCAGACACCCACCGCACAAAAGAACACACAGAACAGCGAGTACCACCTGGGATCGGGTTGTAGGTGCTGTGACTTCTGGGAAACTGGGGGAGCCGCAGGGTACGTGACAGGTCCTTGTCTCTGAGGGACATTATGTGACACGTATAAAGAGCTGCACAAGTGCAGTTCAGTCCCATCGTTCTATTCGTTCTGTGGACGAGAGGTAATTTGCATACATGCAACACTTACTACAAGTTCAGGCAACACGGTGTCTGAATACAGGTTGCACCTTCAAAGCACACGACCGGCCTTACTGATATGTGATATGGATGATACAAATCTTTTTAGACCATTTCGATCTGGATAGAAATTATAAGCAGGGCGCTCCGTTTACAGACTGACCTCAGAAAGCAAGACAGGCCAGTGAATATGATAAATGATTAGTGTTCCACCAGACCTGCACACTGAAAACAAGGAACTGCCTCCAGCTCTCTGTGTGCAGCAGTTTAAACTCTGTCTCATCAGACGTCGGCCCTTTTCAAATTTGAACTTTACTGTGCAGCCCTCTGCAGACGAGTGTAATTTTGCGGCAATAAATTACAACCCAGATATATTTCATTGTCTCCATTTGTGCTGGTTGAGAGGCAGCGGGGCACTGAGCTCTGTGTCTAAACCTGCACTGACTGCAGCTGTCAAACCATCTGTTATCAACACATCCAAACATCTGCGGGGCGATGAGCCGATAAGACCTGCAGCAGGAAGAGGAGGGTTATGTCACAGATGATGCAGGTGAACGTTGATCTGTGTGATCTGAGTCTCACAGATCTCATTAAGTTTCATCGCGTTGATCCAATGGCTTCTCTTTCCCTGTCGGAAGCTCTCGCTCCTTCATGTTCGCGGAGGGTTTATGGATCCTTTGATTCTGTTTGTCAGTAGTGTAGCAGATCATGACTGCTGCAGCATATTAAAACATTTTATTATATAGTAAACTCAGACAATAATCTCCCATTGTTACACTGTAAACTTTACCAATAATCTAGTGTAAAATATTTCTCTTTCTGTGGTTGTTGTCACAGTTTGATTGGCTGTAAAAAAAAAAATAATAAAAAAATAAAGGCAGAGTTTATCTTTGTTGGCACCAATACTATGTTATTCTTATATGCATATTTTGCGTAACACTTGAACAAAATACTTTTTTTTTTTAATTATCGGGAAAACTATTCCCAGATGCTCCTATGAAGCTCGCTGTGTTTATTGCCTATTTACAGAACTACAGTATGTTATTAATAAAAACACTGGAGACAGGAGTTTTGTGGTTCTCTACTGGTAGAATCCAAACTTAACTCATTCAGATCAATACACAATTGACACAACCAGACTGGTAGGCTGTACGGTACCAGTCTGGTTGGGTCTCTCTGTACTCGGGTGTAGCTGAGGTCAGTAGTGTTTGTTTTTCTTGGCTTGTCTTTGTGTTGTTGGTTGGTGACTCGTTGGTTCTGTTGTGTACAGTACTTGCTTGAATGTGTGCCTGCTGTAAACTGACAATATTGAGTTTTTTATTTGGATTGTAGTGACACATCTGCCCCTCTGTAAAAACATATTATAGCATATTATTTAAGTACACAAACATGATATAGATGCAGCTTTTGACTCCCTCATGTTGCACCTGTGAGGAGCTCTAGCAGTTTGTTGGACATCAACAGGTAATAATAAGTCAGCCTTGTGTCCCCACAGGATGTGACTCTGGTTTCGGGAATGCAGCGGCGAAGCGTCTGGATGCTCTGGGCTTCGAGGTGTTTGCCACAGTATTGGACCTGTCAGGTGACGGAGCCAGAGAGCTGCAGAGGACCTGCTCCCCCCGCCTCACCCTCCTCCAGGTGGACATCACCCAGCCACAGCAGGTCCAACAGGCGCTGCTGGACACCAAGGCCAAACTGGGCCTGAAAGGTAAAGACTGAAGTCAAACCGTCTCGTTCTGACTCGGATAAATTAGATAGCTTCTCATCCCGGATTAATATTTCATTTGATTTAATCTCATATCAGCATCTGCCCTCTGGAACCCATTCAGATGACACTGATTCATTAACATACACCAGATAACAGGTGTATCTGCTGACCGCATGTCAACAAAGGCATTTGAGAGCTCCACTAAACTTTGGACTGTGTCTTTAAATGCGCTGGCGTGCTGCCGGTGGTGCACGGCCTGGGAGTTCACCTCAGTGAGCGTTTATAATATTTAGAGTCAAAGTGACAGCTTGAACTGATTTAGGTATCTGAGGGGATTCAGCGCTGTTTCACACCAGAAATCAGAGAGTCTCCCGGTATGTGATTGGCTCAGAGCTGCAGCTCCCACCAGCTGTGTAATTAGACAGCTCAGACCGCTTTACCTACGAGTCGTTTGAGGTTACACAGAGCGTGTGCATGAGTGTTTGTGTGTGGGCGGGTGGATGTAATAAAAGAAGTGGAAGGAAAGGTCACTAACACAATCTCCCATGCACTCTCTCTGGACCAATGTGTGTGTTCCTGTGTGTGTGTGTTCCTTGCTGCAGGCTGTGATTGGTGGAAACTGAGCCCTCGGTGCTGACAAGTGTTTAACTGCAGATTTGTTGGTATTCCACAGATTTTTCACGGCGAATTTGCAGCTGCTGTGTGACTCAGTCGAGATGTTGCTAACATGCATCCTGTTGCCAGTGGGCTTGGGAACTGCAGCAGCTACTTCACATAAATAATAAAACATGAATGTGAGAAACAAGTTCAATTAAAAGGCCAAATTATCTACAATAACTAAAGGGGAATAACTAAAATATAAAAAAAAACTAGCATAAAAAAATCTTATGTACTGAATATACACTGTACAACAACAGTAATATGCTGTAATATAGTATATATACTAACCCTGCCCAGCCCCCAGGCTGCCCGCCTAAAGCCTTATTTATACTTCTGCATCTAATCGACAGCGTAGCCTAAGCGTGGCCCAGTACCATCCGCCGTAGACTGATATATATGTCCTCAAAAATGGAACTACACGTCGGGGCGACGTGGACCTTAAAAACTGGGATGGCAATGCCTCTGAGCCGAAAGGAAGTGCGCCGTGCTTTGAACTAAATTTTACTAGCGGCCAATCCAGCTGCTGCAACACGGTGGATATATATATTTAAGTGTCACAATACATCACAATACATCTGTACACACTACACATGACCATGGCTTGTTGTCAGTTCTTTAAACAACCTGTACATTGATACAGAAAAGAAGAATGGGGCACTCCATACTATCAGTTACACTGATTTCTCTGGCCGAATTAAAACCAAACAGCCACGCATAAACATTTTACCCAATTCAAGTTAGCAGAGAGCTAAACCGGAAGTTAGGCTGCTCACCTCAGATATCCCGCTCCGCCCCTTTTCAGCCCGCCCAGCCCCCAGGCTGTCAACATGAGATTCCCGGCTCCATTTTTCAGCTTCCAGGCCACTTGACCCTTCCTCCTTTCTCCAGTCCCCCTCCTCCAACCCTGCTTGGTGTTCCTGACCAGCCTGTTGGGGGGTGGGGAGGTGGTTCTATCACATTCTGCCTGTGTCCCTTCCTCCTTTCCCCATTTGGCTCCTACTCCTATTGTCCTTTTCAAAATAAAAGACCAACATCTGTTTTTATCAGGACGAACGGGGCAAACACTGGTACTTGAGACTCTCCTGTAGATACTTTATGTTGCAGGTGTGAGTTTTTTCAGTAATCCTATTGAACCTCCAAACTGCAGACAGGAAGTTACCTGGGCGGGCCGTTCAGGTGTCTGACTCTCTGTCAGCCTGGATGTTCTTGTCTTTCATCACCTCTGGAACAGTTCAGACCTAAACAAAGCTCCCACAGCAGCTTGTAAAACAAAGTGTGGGATTCTGCATTAGTGGCCTCAGATAAGGGCGAGCGAGAGGCTTGTTTACACTTGAAAGTATGAGTATGTTGGCAGTGCGTAGTTGTGATAACAGTCTTATCGACATACAAACAGAGTCAGAGGGGACTGCAGGACACTGGGATGGTGCCGATGTAATTTAACAATTTAAAACAGTACTTCAATAAAAGTTTTCCGATACTATGCTACAAGTACAATCAGGAAAATGCACTTTTAAAAGTAAATGTAATCATAATGTATTATACTATTAGATCATTATTACTGATGTGTAAACACGTAAGCAGGATTTTAATGTGAGCAGGAAATATTTCTTTCAGCCATGATATCTGCAGCTCGGTGTAATGTGATGTGAGCTGGGAGAATACAGCACCTGTGGACGATTTGCTGGTGCAGCAGGAGTCTTTTAAACACACAATAAGTATAATGAACCGAACAATAACAGTGTCAGACCCATGCATTTCACCAGGGTTCTCAAACAACATATAAAGAAGGAAGGTCCAAAACATAAACAAGGAAACCAATCATACATCCTGTTCATTTGGCTTCACACCAGAGTATAATATCATCAAAAAGTTCATTTATTTCAGTAATTCCATTCAAAAAATGAAACTTGGATATTATATTCATTCATTACACACATATTACATATATTTCAAATATTTATTTCAATTAAATGTGATGATTAAAACTGACAACTAATGAAAATCCCAAATTCAGTATCTCAGAAAATTAGAATATTAGGATTTAGGGCCAACTGAAAAGTATTAACATGAAAAGTATGAGCATGTACAGCACTCAATACTTAGTTGGGGCTCCTTTTGCCTGAATTACTGCAGCAATGCGGCGTGGCATGGAGTCCATCAGTCAGTGGCACTGCTCAGGTGTTATGAGAGCCCAGGTTGCTCTGATAGTTGCCTTCAGCTCTTCTGCATTGTTGGGTCTGGCGTATTGCATCTTCCTCTTAACAATACCCCATAGATTTTCTATAGGGTTAAGGTCAGGCCAGTTTGCTGGTCAATTAAGAACAGGGATACCATGGTCCTTAAACCAGGTACTGGTAGCTTTGGCACTGTGTGCAGGTGCCAAGTCCTGTTGGAAAATGAAACCTGCATCTCCATAAAGTTGGTCAGCAGCAGGAAGCATGAAGTGCTCTAAAACTTCCTGGTAGACGGCTGCGTTGACCTTGGACCTCAGAAAACACAGTGGACCAACAGCAGCAGATGACATGGCACCCCAAACCATCACTGACTGTGGAAACTTTACACTGAACTTCAAGCAACGTGGATTCTGTGCCTCTCCTCTCTTCCTCCAGAATCTGGGACTTTGATTTCCAAAGGAAGTGCAAAATTTACTTTCATCAGAGAACATAACTCAGAGACCATTCAGCAGCAGTCCAGTCCTTTTTGTCTTTAGCCCAGGCAAGACGCTTCTGAGTAGCGTATCTTTGTACTCTTTGTGAATCTCCCCCACATTTTTGAATGGGTTTTGTTTCACAATCCTCTCCAGGGTGCGGTTATCCCTATTGCTTGTACACTTTTTTCTACCACATCTTTTCCTTCCCTTCGCCTCTCTATTAATGTGCTTGGACACAGAGCTCTGTGAACAGCCAGCCTCTTTAGCAATGACCTTTTGTGTCTTGCCCTCCTTGTGCAAGGTGTCAATGGTCGTCTTTTGGACAGTTGTCAAGTCAGCAGTCTTCCCCATGATTGTGTAGCCTACAGAACTAGACTGAGAGACCATTTAAAGGCCTTTGCAAGTGTTTTGAGTTAATTAGCTGATTAGAGTGTGGCACCAGGTGTCTTCAATATTGAACCTTTTCACAATATTCTAATTTTCTGAGATACTGATTTTGGGGTTTTCATTAGTTGTCAGTTATAATCATCAAAATTAAAAAGAATGAACACTTGAAATATATCAGTCTGTGTGGAATGAATGTATACATTATTCACTGATTGAATGGAATTACTGAAATAAATCAACTTTTTGATGATATTCTAATTATATGACCAGCACCTGTATGTAGCACCACATTATATAGGCACACTTTGGGCGAAGAGCCCCTCTATATAATTTGCCCTTTAGATGCACGTCTCCTGTTTATAGAGCGAGCATGGCGTCACCGCCACGCTGCCTGTTTGGGAATGTGATTGGAAACTGCTTTGTTCTGATTTTACTGCTGATCAGCGACATCGAGGTCGATGATCATTGTATAAACATCTCATTGTTGTGTATGTGTATGTGTGTGTGTGTGTGTGTGTGTGTGTGCGTGTGCGCAGGTCTGTGGGGTTTGGTGAACAACGCCGGCGTGTGTGTAAACTTCGGAGACGCCGAGCTGTCGCTGATGTCAAACTTCCGCGGCTGCATGGAGGTCAACTTCTTCGGCACGCTGAGCGTCACCAAGAGCTTCCTGCCTCTGCTGCGACAGGCCAAAGGACGCATCATCACCATCTCCAGCCCGGCCGGTGTGTGTCCGCACACACACACACACACACACACACACACAGGGATGATGTAATAAATCTTAATTGAATGTTCCAGGACAAGTGAACCACAGATGAACTGACTGCTGCCTTCAAACTGCCAAAATAAACAAACAGTTCTGCTGCTCCTCTCTCTGTCGACTATTTATCCAACCCAGTACGACCTGATTCACCCCCCAACTCCTTTAAAGAATAATGTGCTCAGCAGATTTCATGGCGTGTTAGATTTTCAGAAATGTGTGCAGAGTTTCAACATTGGGGTCCACATGGGGTCAAGAGGAACGCTCTCAATGTCCAAAAAGAGTTCAAGAGTGTGGAGCTCTGGCAAACCAACAGTACCCAAAGAAACAAATAACCATATTATCATATATATAAACTGACCAGTACATTTAACTATTTTTAAAAAAACAAATCATTAATGTAAACGAAATGTGCTGTAGTTTTACTTTTAGCATCTCCTTTGTTTCAACTTTAGTTTAAAATGGAACACTTGCATCTCTGAGGGGGAAACACTGTAATAGAACAGGAACGATTCTTCAGGGATCATCCCCTGAGGAGCAAGATATCTTCAGGGTATTTCCCGACAGTGTTGGACTGACACTGATTTATTCCCCGTTCACATCCACACGTCTGATATTTAAAGCTGATAATGTGACAGACCAGGTGAGTCTGTTCCTGTAACTCCACAGGGCCAACAAAGACTCATTTATCTCACTGCCAGAGGGAAACCGCAAATTTATACAGTCTGACTTTGATCTGAACCCCCGACCTGTCATCAGAGGCAAGCGACTCCTCCTCCTCCTCTATGGGTTTGTACATGTTGTGGTTGCCCACAGTCAGCCTCCAGCTATTCCAGCGCTGCTGTAAATGGATGGTGGGATGCTGAGATACGGGAACAGTCTGGGACATCCTGCTGCTCTTCTACCTGCTGATTCTTGCAGTGACGAAGGCAGCAGTCACCAGAGAGATAACTAAACAAGTCTCTAATACCTGACTGCCAGAGAGTTTGGGCGTGTGCTTAATGATTTTAAATGGACTTGGAATGAAAATTAAGAAAGTAACAGTAACATTTACAGCATAAAACACAACAAAGAGACAAAACAGAAGAACATGTGTTGTGGGTAATGGTTCATTAATCAGGGCTGTTTTCTAAAACACACCTTGGCGTCGCTTTTTAATGCTTTTTTCCCCAAAAACTCACCTTTTGTACAACTTTTAATCATCAATGGCTTTAGACCGCACAGCACAAATCTGAAGTCAGTCGGACTTAATCCCTAGGAGGAGTTCGTAAAAGTACGGAGTGTGTAAATCATCTAAAAATGACAATAAAATTTAAAATGGCTGACTTCCTGTTGGGTTTAGAGCATCACTCCAGAGGCTTTTTGGTACGTCTAGACATGATACATGTGTCACAGAAATTTCATACATGTAGGTGAAACATGCCACGGGGGCTGCTTCGTTAAATGTCACTTCCTGTTGCCAGCAGGTGGCACTGTGACTACGGGTGAATTTTGGCTTTTAGATGTGTTCAGGGCGTGACTCTTATCAAACAACACAAGTTTGGTGCAGTTCTGAGCATGTTCAGTAAAGTTACAACAACTTCCTGTGTCACGGAGAGCATGGCACTTCGCCGCCACGCCACTGCCCAGCCATTAACCGAAAATTCACAAGTTTTACAACATGGCCTCATCAATGTCAATGTCACCAATGTGTTGGTCAGTCTGTGTGTGATGTCATGACGATGTTCTACCTGTGTTTTTTCAGGTGACCAGCCGTTTCCCTGTCTGGCGGCGTACGGAGCGTCTAAAGCAGCTCTCAACCTCTTCATCAACACTCTGCGCCACGAGCTGGAGCCCTGGGGGGTCCGAGTGTCCACCATCCTGCCCTCCTCATACAAGACAGGTAACACCACCTGCACACCTGCACCCCACCCTCCAGCTCCAACGCTGGTCCAACCACGCTGCTCTGATTTTCCGAGTGCTCCCTCAAACAGCAGAGCCTTTACTGCTAATTCCACACACAAATCCACAGAGGCCAAACGGAGCTGAGAGGAAGAACTACAATCTTTATTGTTCCGCAAGACAAACATAAACTACAGTCCTGAAAAGGTTGTGATGAAGGTGAGACGTAGAAACAGCTGATCAGATGGTCACTGGTCAGGAGTACACCTCACTCCCCTTCCTGGTGCTGGCCCTCCAGGCCTGTGTAGTGTGGTTTGGCCCCATGTCGAACATGGTGACAGGCCTCCTGCTGAGGAGATGAGACCCACATGTGGAAGAGACCATCTGTCCTCGCACACAAACTACAAATTGCTGACTTTAGATTTTGAAACTGCAGATGGATGGATGTGGTTAGAGGGCGGGAGGATGAAGAGGGCTGAGTCACACGGAGCCAGACTGTTGGCCAACAGCAAACTTTCAGTTTTTATTCTGTAGGTTTGAGAACATGCTGCGGTTTCTGTGGTCAGGAGTCTTTCACAATTTAACTAGTTAATCATCCTGAGACATAAAACAGACATCAGCATCATAGGCAGAAACCACCGGCGAACGAAGCATTAAGATAATCTCTGATGACTGATCGCACGTAGCAGCCGTGATGTAAACAGTGATCTGGGCACACTTGATCCTACTGTTCTCACTTTAATCCTGAAGGAACAGGTTTGTATTTAAACTCTGAACCCTGCTGTTACTCGCTGGGTTCTGGAGCAGCTCCGTTTGGCTGCGGGCCCACTGATTTGTGAACTTAATCCAGATTTTGCGCTGACATCCTGCTCTGACTGTGAAATCAACTCAGCTGCTTCAAACTTAACACTGAGAGAGGGGAAATATGTCAGCAGCTCAGCTCTGCTCAGAGCAGATATGTTCAGCATGTGTTCGTCTGCTCCAGCCATTAAACTGTTGCTGGGAACATTAGTTGGTGTGTGTTACTTAAATCCAAGAACACTCTAAGACAGATCCTGGTCCACCCTTCCTGCCAGCCAGTCAGACCTGAAGAAGCCTGAAGAGGGTTCGAGTCCAGCCATTGGCCTTTAGCTGCATTTTGTCCCCCCCCCCACACACATTTCCTGTCTCTGTCCTCTCTGAAATAAAGGCCCCAAAAAGAAACTTAAAGAGAAGTCTCTCCCGAAACGTCTTCAAGAGTCTTCATCCAAGTCCAGCTGGATGAAAAGACACGCTGAATTAGACTGTCGTCTCATTTAACGTTTTTCATTTTCTTTACTGACATCTTTTATATCGTAGAACAGAAAATGAAAATCTTTTTGGCTTGTGTTAAATACTGACCTTATTTCAGCCATCTAACCAAAAACCCAGCGACTTGGAGAGGAGGGGACCGGATTTTCAAACCTTGTTCATTAAAATGATCTTTTAAGAGTCATTTCGTTCATTTGAACTAGGCTGATTATTGCGGTGCTGCAGCCCTCTAGTGGGCGATGTAAAAAACAGCTGGCTGGTTGGTTTGCTTTAATTAACAAAGTATAATGCACAAATTCACCTCTTGATCTTTCTCTCTCATTTTTCTATAAAGCCCCATGGGGCCACAACCAAATTCAGACCATGTAAAAACCACAGAAATATGTTGTTAATATTCAATCACAACTACTCCATTTTCACAATCTTTATAAAACCAGACCAGCCATATATATGTATATATAATAATTACTATATATCTCTAAAGTGCTCATTCATACAGCAGCCTAATGTCCTATCCATGAGGAACATCTATATATTAACATCAGATTTGCGGGGAATATATTGAAGTAATAAGCTTGACACGCTATATGAATAAAACAAACTCTTATTAAAATTCAACCAATTTAATAATAATCTGGATAAAACCTCCAAGTTCATAAAATAACTCCAACATAGTTTGGCAGGTCTGGATGCAGAATGGGTCACATCAGGTCCGGATTCTGCTGACAGAGAGAAACAAACATGAGCACATCGCTCTCAAACACTGCACGGCTCTGTTGATAAATAAAAAGGAAAAGTTACGTTGAGTTCTCTGGTGGACCTGGATCAGCTGTTAGCTGTAAACACACCACAGGGCTAACGCTAACGTTGCTGTGGCTGTGTTTTAATGTTTTAATGACCGGGTCCCTTTGTTTTGGAGAGGAGACGACCTCTGAGGTAATTCGGCTCCCAGTAGAACCCTGTCAGAGAACTGAAGTGGACCCAGAACAACTCTCATCAGCTGTTAGCTGTAAACACTAGCAGGTCTAAAGTTACGGTGCGGCTGTGTTAAAACTATAACTTAGCACAACATCACTGCGCTGTAATAGCGTTATGCTTTGTTAAATGTCACATAATTAACAAAATAGATATGTAGCCTACTCGTTCCTCCTGACCTGTCCGTTCTTTGACCAACACGATCTCCTGCAGCACTCCACAGGGAACCAATCGAAACGCAGATGATGTCATTATTCTATTTCCATTTCACGGTGCAATCAGTACTTTACTTGTATGTCTGAAACAGTTATCTGTTTCCACTTTAAACTCACTTTCATGTTTCTGAGTTCTGCAGTCTGAAAATGTTGAACAAACTTAACACGAAGTCCATGATAAAGGTTTCACAGTCTAACCAGTAAAAAGTGGCTGTTGCTGTGGTAACCCTGAGCTGTTGTCTCTGCAGGTCAGTCCAGTAACCACGTCTACTGGGAGCAGCAGCACAAACAGCTGCTGCAGAGTCTGTCTCCTGCGCTGCTCCAGGACTACGGCGAGGACTACGTGACCGAGACCAAGGAGCTGTTCCAGAGCTACGCCCGCAGGCCAACCCCGACTTCAGCCCCGTCGTCGACTCCATTGTGCAGGCGTTGCTGTCGCCGCAGCCGCAGGCGCGTTACTTTGCGGGGCCCGGCGTCGGCCTCATGTACTTCATCCACAGCTACTGCCCCTTCAGCGTCAGCAACCGCTTCCTCCAGAAACTGTTCGTGAAGAAGAAGCTGATGCCGCTGGCTCTGAGGAGGCAGTCGGGCTTCGACCTGAACCTCAGCCTCCACAACAACAACAACAACGAGGAGGAGGAGGAGAAACTCAAGTAGCTGTGCGACAGTAGGAACATCCTGTTGGTGTGACCCTGCAGAGATAGAGGACCACTTCTGTAACGCACTCATAGAGCTGTTTCCTGTCCTTTTGTATGTGGTGTTTTAAACTGTTGAAGGGATCATAGAGAGGCACCAAAATGGTTTCTGTTTGTTTCGGCATCGTCTGGCCTCGTGACCCCCACCCCGTGAGCAGCGAGGACACAGCTGGAGGTCAGGGGGCGGGGTCTGGTTGATCAGAGAACACCTCCGTCAGCGAGATCAGCTGTGCTGTACCCACTCCAAGAGTCACACTGACTTCATGTGCCTTCATCACACAGAGAATCAGAAGAGAGAAGAGATGGAGGATCAGTCGGACACTGCAGCAGCTCGTTTTTAAAGCAAATATCCAGAAACTTCTTCCGTGTATGTAATTACACTCTAGCCTTTTAGCTTGTTATAATCATTTCTTACTAACTTCATTTTGTTGAGGCGCAGTGACATCATCAGTCACCATTCAGCCAAATGGTTCAGTGTCTTGCTCAAGGATACTTCAACAGGAGCCGGGGGATCAAACCAGGAACCATCCAATTACCAGACGACCGCTCTACCTCCTGAGCCACGCCACCTCGTATTTCAAAGGGTTTGAACTCCGGGTGTCGACTCTGCTGCTGTCACATTAAAGTTTTTACACGACGTGAGAGGGCGAAAACGTAGCTCTCGTATAGCTGCCCGGGTCGATCACCTGGTCAGACCTCCTGAAATATTTCTACCTGGACGCTGGGTGATGCAGTGACCACGTGTAAGGCTCCATATTAAAAGCTGTGTTAGCGTAGCTTTTAGCTCAGACATCTTGACTGACTGATGCTGTCACTCAGACCTCAACAAAGATCTCATGGCAAAAATAAAAGCTGCTGTGAAAAGGTAGATTCTTGATTACAAGGCGTCATGAAACAGCCGGTCGGCGTCATGTAAAATCAGGAGCCTTGAAACGCTCTGAGAAATGAGCTGCTGTAGCGATGCCTCCGTCCGTCAGCCACCAGACATCTCTGACAGAATATATTTCCAATCGTGATTCTGTTTGTTTTCTGTAAAGTAACAGCCTCTACATATAAAACCAGATCATCCACTTCTTCTGTTTTGGTTTGGTTTGATTATAAACCACGAAAACATTTTTCTAAATGTGTCCAATGAAACAGAAAAACTAATTTCTCTGCATATTCAGGATCTTTGAATGTTAGTGACCTTGTGTTTTGAGGATTCAGTGTATGAAAGGAAATGAAGCATGTAGCAGTCATTTTATCAGCTGTGATGAATCCAACCTGGGTCTGTTTGTTGTGGTGCAGATAAAACTCATAAACGCACAAAAGTCAGAAAGCCAATATTTTGAGAATATATTTGCACATGTTCAGTGTGTGTCTCATCAGATTCACCTCCTCCAACATTGTTAGTATTCTGTTTGTATTTCTGCCCATTTTTTGTTTTTGAATCAAACTATTTATGGAGTCTCTTCTTTTATTATCATCACTTAAACTGTGAATTTTGTATTTTGCAAAAAAATGTAAACAACAAAAATATGATCACTTGGTTCTTTGATAGAAGTAAAGTTGACTTTTTCAGACTTTGCTGTTTGTGTGTTTCTGTTTGGTTGTCAAACATGTTCACTGTCATCAACGTCTCAAGACTTATCTAACCAGCGCTGAGGTCTGGTTAACCTGTAACTTCCTGCTGCCAGTAGGTGGCGCTATTTAGGCACGTGGGACTCTTTATCAAACAGGCGAAGTTTGGGGCAGATTTGACCACGTACAGTCCAGTTATACACCACTTCCTGCCCAGAAAAACGTCACTACGACCCATATCAATGTTTACTGTGGCAGCGCCCTCTAGTGACCGTACGACTGTAGCAAAGGAGGAAGTTTGGTGACGTGTTATAAATAGCGAGAAAGTCCGTTTGTAAGGAGGTGGATGGACGGGTCAAACCAACCCAGGATTTTCAGTCAGGCGTTCGAGTCCCACGTGAAACCAAGTAAACAGTAAGTAATTTAGATTTATTAGTTAAATAGTGTTAGTGAGTTCTGTCACATGTGAAGTCACGTGATCACTGATGAGATGTACATATTTTAACCCAAACCATAATGTTTAAATGGTACGGGAAATGCTGTGTAGTTTTGGGAGACATGTATAAACAACCTCAGGCTGGAGGACTCGTACCTGTTTCATGGACAAACATGGAAATTCGACCCCAAACCAGGGCTACGTCGCTGAACAACTTTTCAACGTGACGGTTTTTAGACAGTGCGCGTCCAAATCTGTAGTTGATCAGATTAATTCGCACTAATTCAGCGAGATTACGACATGCTGCTGAACCCCCAACATTCTCATCTCAGTGCGTCATAACTGACGCTTTCAGACAGCGTGACAAGGGTAAGGGTTTTACGCTAAAGGTACCCTTCAGCGGCCGTATGAAACGTCCCCATTTGGTACGTTGCAGCAACACAAAGGAGGATAACCCTACCTGGGATAGCCGGTTGTCATGCATACAGTGGGTGACTTAGATTTAGGTACTAACATTTCTGATGGTTGTGGTTAGGGTAGGGGCTTCAGGGGGCTGTCAACACCTTTAACATGAACGCGGCTAGCTGACTCATACAGACGCTTCTGGAAGCATCTATAGAGACGCACCCGGTGCATCTCACACACGCCCTAAAGGGTACCTTTAGCGTCAAATAACGAAGTTTTGTCACTTTTTCTGAAAGCATTGGTATTGGATGCCCTGAGATGAGAACGGTCTGGAACCCCAGGAGGACAATACGTTACTGATCTGATCTCATCCTTCTCTCTACTGTCAGCCATCTAATAAATATTTAACAAGAGAAAAAGATCAACATCCCACAACACACATCATCGTTCCCTCCGACTACACTAACAGATTGGATTGCTTTATTGATGGATTTGATGAGTTTATTCTTCCCACATCTGCCCTGGAGATTTAGAGGGGACTCTAAGAAAAACATATATTGAATCATCTGTAGCCATCGTTGGTTTCCCTTCAGTATAAAAGGTGAACGTCGGCTCACCTGTGTTTTGTACCTGAGACGTTGCTGCTGTTAGCGTTAGCTGGATCTGGGGCGTCATTGTAGCTGGGAGAGCGCGACACGTTGAACACGGTGAAGCGTTCCTTCAGATTCACGCCGTGTTGAAGGAAACGCTTCGTCATGTCGGAGCTGCTTCCTCCCTCGCACCAAACCTCCTGACTGCAGCTGGTGCAGTTTTGTAGTGAAGCTAAGTCAAACTTTGGAGCGTTTGCAGGAAGGATTCTCTTCTTCACGCTTTGTTGATGCAACACATGAGGTGACGTTAGGTTGGCGTAGCAGCTGCTGGCAGATCAGAGACACTTTGATGGACTGTAAAATGCTCACTGCAGTTCAGTCAGGAGCTGAGATATGCAGAAAGTTAGGAACTGAGAAGCAGAATCCAAACGCACAGGTCTGATCCAATCATTGGTAACTTGGGACCGATTCTCGATCCCCAACCCTACTGAGAACATAACTGAGTTCTCTCTGAGTATCTGAGGCAGCAGGACGGAGTATGTTGGCTGAGTCAGAGTAAACTTCATCATGGTGATGAAGGAACATGAGGCTCACTGATGGTTTAATAGTTTCTGTGGCTCAGAGGAAGAAGAGACATCAGGCTGAGACACGCATGACTCGTTAGGGGAGACTGCTGGTTTCAGTCTGTACATGATCATCAGACTTTTCCTTTAATTGAATCGTCCACGTCTCTACTGACATGGACCAGCACGGTGCCGCCACCCACAGGACAGACCCGGTGTGTGTCGGCATGCAGACGAGCACCGTTTCAATCTGGGCAGAGAGACGAGTCCAAATGTTCCCCTTGATTAAAATAATTGACCCCCCAGCACCAAGCCAAGTGATGGAAATAACTCACATTGTTTAAAGCTCTGTGGGAAACCATCACCGAGTCACTGAGTTTAATCTCACTCACTCAACAAGAGGAACACAATTCCCCACAGAGCACTATGATTTATTAGCACACACTCTGCTCTGCTCTCGCCTCACTTGACCCGATTCTGCTAAGAACAGAAAAACGCTGATGATAGTTAGAGGTTTTTGTGAGTCAGCTCCTCTGACGTGGCTCTGATTCAGCTGCTACATGTGCTGCATGTTCTGTCCCAATAAACTACATTTTATTTCTGGGTTTGTTTTAGTGACAAATAAAGTTAATACGTGCTACTTGTCTGAAGCTATCGTAACATCAGTGGCGGTCGACGATATGAGTTTTTCACTGGCTGATGCCGATATTTAGAGAGCAGGATATATAATGCAGATATCAGAACACAGAAAAGTCCTGTATGATCAATTGTTCCTGAAGAGAACAGTCTACATGGTTCAGCCAGTAACGTGCTGTTCTAGGTGTTTATTAATGAATGCTGTAGCTTTCAGAGCGTGGCTAGAGATAAAAGGTTACAGTTTGTCAGACGTCATTCAGCTGTATTATAATCTACAACTAGTATCGGCCTGCTGAGCGCAGGTATCGGCCCATCCACTCACCATCAGTCAGCTGACGTAACACTTGGTCCTCCTAGTTGTTTTGTGGCTTCCCCCTGCCTCCAGCCTTTGTGCTAATGCTAAGCTAATGACATGAAACCGATCTTCTCTCTGGAGAACACAGAACAGGATGTCCCAAAACGTTGAAATGAAAGAAGTTGTGAGTTATTGAAACATGAATGAGATGTGACATTTTCATGAAGAGACCAGAGGTTCACTCAGTTCATCTGTAACAGAGACTCCTCGTGTGTTGGCTGCAGAGATCTGCTGCTCTTGGCTCTGGGTGAATGTGGGACGCTGCATGAGCTCATTCCTCCTCTCTGCTCCTACTGAACTTATTACATCACCTGCTGCTCTGCTCTAATAAAGAAGAGATCATTCAGAGGGCTCTGGCAGAACGGAGGCCCGACAGAACAGTTTCACAGAGTATCTGTGTGCAAAGGTAAATTCATTTATTAATAATATCTTACAGGAGTGCAGGAGAACGACTCCTACATTAGAAGACACTGAACAAAAGCAGCTGGTGAGTTTGGAAACAGTTAAGATTCACTTCAGATGTGCAACAAGTTCGGACTTGTATTTACGTGCGTGATAATAATGCTTAAAATAAACTGTTAAACAGCCTTTTCTGTAGAAACTTGTAGAAATAATATGACCACATTGTTATGACCTGGCTCAAAAGGCAACAACAAAAGGGAGACACACCATGGTAAACGGTTAACATATGATTATTTAACGAAAATAAGCCAAATTAATAGTTATTATGAATTAACATAATCAAAGTTATGAGGTATGTAGTCTGTGGTTTCAGTAGTGTCTGTGCAGGATGATGGTTGCATGAATGTATGTGTGAAGGTGTTGTAATATGCAAAAACAAAATAAATACCACAAAGCAATAGTCAAACCAAAGAAAACCAAACTAAAGGGGAAACCAGGGAGCCGGCCCGCAGGGAGGTCTGCCCTGGCCTCGACAGCAGCCCCTTACTGAATGAGAAGAAAGTGCCAAATACTCTACAGGGCAATTAGCCCAGGTGCCCAGAGTTACTGCAATCAGCTCTTCCTCTACAAGAGGAGAGAAAGAGTGTAAATGACAAAGAATAAGGTTTTAAATGTTTCCTGTAATACTTTGTCTTTATTTCATGTTTCCTGTTTAGCCGGAAGTTTATTTTGAAAGGACACTATACACTTGTAAGAAACGGAAATTAACAAGAGAACGAGGGAAAATGGTAGCGAAGCGGTAACTGCACCTAGAGAGAAAAAGAGAAAGAGAAGTGTTAAAATGAGAAGTGTTACTTTAGCGCCAGTCCAGAGCGGTTACAAGGTATGTTTAGTGCTATAGTTTGTGTCTGAGTTAATTTAAGTGTATTTTGTGAAAATTGCTAACTTTCTGGTTATGTGTTAAGCTAATGCATTGTCTTATTTTCTGTCTGTAATTTCTGTTTAGCTCTTATGTTGGTCTATACATTGCTCTCTGCAAGGAAGTTCAATAAAAGTGACCATCAGTCAAGGCTGACCTTTTTTCGACTGGATAGCTACAGAGAGAGACAGGCCACACCCACTCATGATCCCACAGTCAGTAGTCATTTATTGCCAAGAAATAAGAACACTTTGGTTATAAAAGAAAGGGAAACAACACCCAAAATAAATATTAACTTCTCTTTTAGAGTTTGATCTGTGACCTTCAGCATCTCTGTGAACATTAACTACGTGCTGTGGCCTCACACTAACACAGTCCTGGAGGACTAAAAACACTTCACAAAAACATTCAAAATAAAAGGCATGTCCAAGTTCACCAGAACACACGAATCCCAGGAATGTTCAGAGGGGCAGAAACAGCAGAAACCTGCAGCAGAGGCAGGATGGAAACTGATTCACAACAAGTCCATCTGCTATTTCAACACCTTGTCTTAACTATAGACTGTAGAAAAGGTCTTCACCAATTGCTTCACAAGCAAAGCTACCAGGATGAAAGCAGAGCTTTCTGGAGGCTCCCTGGGGCCTCCACAATCAAATCCAAGTCCCTAATGCTGCATACAGAGTTACTACTGGGTCTGCACCGTCTACCTAAACTCCATAATCCAAGCCTACGTTCCTTCTGGTCCACTGCGCTCCTCCAACGAAAGGGCGCCTGGCTCTGCCATCCCTTCACACAAATCAACCTCAGTCCCTGTTCTCATCTGTGACACCACGATGGTGGAACAAGCTACCGCACGCCATCAGAGCAGGGGCATCCGTCTCTGACTTGAAGAAGCTCTTAAAAACTCTGCAGGGAACACTTCCTCTGATAACACCTCTAACCCCTGTCATGCACTTCCTGTGCTCTTCTTCTTCTGTCTCCTTACAAATATCCTGTATTGACTGCACTATTTGTTAACTCTTCTTTCAGGTATTTACTGCATTGATGCTTTATTGATGATCGTATGTTGTTCCTCAAATGCCTCCAAATGAGAAATTTAAAATGTAAACGTGAAAAACTTGGTTCGTTTTTTTAAAGAGGTGATATTATGGTTTTTGGCTTTTCCCCTCTCCTTTATTGAGTTATATATCTTTTTTTTGTGCATGTAACAGGTTTGCAAAGTGAAAAAGCCCAAAGTCCAGCCCAAAGGGAGTTCTCATCTCCCACAGAAAACTCTGCACTGAACTGCCTGAAAACAGCTCGTTTGTAGTCCAGCCGCTTCGTGACATCACAGGGATGAAAGCTAAATGCGCCTCATATAACGCTCGCCAAGCGGCTACTCCGACATGCCCTCAAAAACACTGGTGGAAAAACAGTGAGCTGCAGCACACAGCTCTCCTCTCCCTTCCAAACACTAGCTACCCTCCAGGCAGTCAGTGGACATAAAGTTGTTCCTGTGATGTAGAGACAGAGCTCAGTTAAAACTTTATGGATACAGATTAATAACTCACCGCTCTGAAACTCTCGCTCCAGTCCATGTTGCCGAGCCGGTTGGCAACACGTACGGCTGAACCCGAGCCGTTTACCGGCTTCTCGCTGACCCGCACTTCTCTGCTTCTGATTGGCTAGTAGTCCTTAACTAGGAACTGAGCATGTGCAACTCCCAACAAAGATCATTTAGAGACAAAATGTATCACTCCATAGCTAAAACGAAGCCTTCAACACAGGCTGAAAAGAGGAGCTGCAGCAATGTACAGTGTGACAAAAAATATGGTGTTTTTTGAAAATTAAACCATGTAAACCTGTTCTGGTACAACCCCTAAATAGGATTTTGAACCTGACAATGAGCATAATACCACCTCTTTAAACTAAAACATTTAGTTCCAGTAGAGAAAACATAGTTTCCTCTTAGATCAAAAACATTCAAAACATAAGATACCTGGTCAACCACGAAGTTAGGAACCTTCTAAAAATGTATTAATTAATGAAATAAATTCCATCCCATGCAGGGTTTCTTTATTGTGAGCATGCGCTAAAGTGTCCTTATAATCTATTTGTTTAACAAAGGAGAAAAAAAGTCTGCCGGATGATGGAATTGACGACTTTCATATTTAACACAGTTTGCCTTCCATTTACATTTTTCTCCATATTTACATACACATTTTTAACCTATATTTACACATGAATTATTCACATCGTGGGTCTAAATGAATTTGAGCTTGGGCTACATTCACACCCTCAGAGCCCTAAATGTCAGGTATTTGTGGAAGAAAATCCTTCTCCCACAGCAGGTCTTGAACCCAGACCACCTGGGTTTAAACAGGAACCTTGCTGCTGGACCACCTGGAACAACTGGGAAGGAGCGTCAGCTGAACAGCCAGAAAGAAGCCTCTGTCGATTCCTGCATGAACCTCCACATCACTGACAGCTCCCACCAGGGTCCACATGGAAAAATGATATTAGCTGCAACTGGTGGAGAGATGGTCCTGATCCAGATCATTCTGCTCATCATGTTTGCACTTTTTGTAAAGTTTTAAGGGTGATTAGGGTTCATTTTTGCAGGTTCCTCCCTCAGTCTGACCTTCTGTAGAATTATAGGGTGAAAATCAGCTACACTATCGTCTCCAGAACTTGGACTTGAACCCAGACCCCTTACATGCGAGGCTGATGTTCTGACCACTGGACCATCAGGACCAAGAGCTCTTACTTTATTATAAATGATGAGAAGAGCAGCTCAACAACCAAATGATTAGAAGCTCCAAAGAACAGACAATCCATCCATCCAGAGTTTCCTCTCCAGACTGATGGAGGTGGATCTTCTGCAGGTTCCTCCCTCAGTCTGATTGTCTTCCTCTCTCTCTGGGTGTTGGTCTTCATCTGTACTGAATTTGGTCCGGTGGGGAAGGACGCCGCCCCCATCGTGAATTTCCGCCACAGCCGACCTTCAAGGGACCGAGGAACAGCTCACTGAGGTAAGTCCAGCTAGCTGGCTTGATGAAAGCCTGCTAGCTGTCTTTCTTTGAACATTTTATTATACCAAAGAACATAAAAAAGGAAATGATGACTGTACACCAGATTTCAAAATAAAACAACTCTAATGCAGCTCTTTCTTGTTAACTGTGGGAAGCAGCCCTCACTGGACATTTATGTATGCTTACCTGGATGGGATTGGACAATATGGACGAACGTTTTTATTAAATGTTTAGGTTTTATTCAAGAAAATGATTTTCTTTGGTGTCTTTGGTGACAGGCGAGTTTGCATGGGAGAGACAGAGTTTAGAAAGCTGGTATAAATTGTGGTGTACTGCTTTGTGGGTGGACCAGTAGGTGAAGGGGGGTCTGTAATGTCGCGCAGCACTTTTATGGTTGCATCTGTAATTGTTTTTTCTTGGATTACTGGCATCGTTGTCCAGCAGCTTGTAAAGTTTCACATCATCTGCAGGGCAAGTAGAAACGCTGTATGTGGCTGTGCTGACTGGCTGGATGATCGATGGCTGTGGAGGGATGTGTGTCTCTGATTAACGCACTGCATTCTGATGTTAGTCGTCCAACTACGTCTGTATGTGATTATAAAATCCAAATGGTTTGAATCTTGGATCTAAAAGTTTAGCTGGTGTCAAAACACTTGCTGAGTGCAGAGCAGAAAATGTATCCACTAATCTTCTTGAGCAATTGTTTCCCAGCTGGCCTGCAGTTTTTTGGAAATGTGTTGAGGGTTTTGAGGGTTTCAGTTGTTGTGCACCACTCATACTGCCACCTGCTGGTAGAGAGGGGCAGCTTCCTCTGCTTTTACCCTACGTTCACTCAAACAGCAGCACATTACAGTGTAAACCATGAACACCAGTGGTGACAGTAACAGCTGTGCGCACAGTAATTACTGCGGTTAAACTATATTACCACACTGTCCAAAAGGGAGCTGAAGGCTCAGGCAGGAACAGGTTTAGGACCCTAGTGCAGACACTTGACACGACAACATGAATTGAACTGATTTATTAACAACAAAACAAAGGGTACAAAATGTGGAGCAGTCCGCACAAATGCAAACATGGTAATCCAACAGGTAAAGAAAATGTGCAAAAGAAAATACACATATCCAGGATGTCAGGCAGGAAAACTATGAATCCGGAAACACAATGAGGTCAGAGATGATTTAGGAAAAAGACGCCTCCCAAAGGATCCTAAAGGGACTAATATGAGGTAAGTCCGTAACGCTAAAGATGGCGGCTGTATTCACATGTCCCACCCCTCCCGAATCGTGGTCCTCCAGTTTCAGATGTTGTGGTAGCAGCGTGGAGCAGCTGTGTGACCAGATCAGATGCCCTGCATGGCACCAGCTGTGGTATGCAGTATGTGTTAGAAAAACGGATATGATATATGCTGTGCATGTGTAGTGGAAGTATACCTTGCAGGGAAAACCCTGTCTAAACCTTAATTTGGGGCAAAGTCAACAAACTCTTTCAGGATTTCCTGCTGATTCATGCAAGTTTTATGGTGAAGGTGCAGTTCTGGCATGTTCTTATATATAGTTCTATATATATATATATACTTTTTAATCAACAAATCATTACATTATGAGTGAGATTGGGAGTCTGTGTCTGTAGCTCAGTTTGTGTGACATTATACTTTAATGCTTTTCTTTATGGTGCCAGAAGATGTGAGTTCGAATCCCACCTTCAGTAACAGCTTGAAAGTCTCACACAGCGGTGGCATTTCAGGTCAGTTCGGCCTAAGCATTTCCTGTTTTATAGGAGTAGGGTGGTCATGGATGACATCAACGTTTTCTAGTCAGGGGGAGCGGAGTGAACTGGTAACTAAGTTCCAAATTTTAAGACACATCTAGGTAGTAATGTTACGGAGTAGATCAACCTGCCTCAGAATGGGATGGCCTGAAGCAGTTTGGGTGGGAATTGAACACACTATATAAATGGTGGGATTTGTGCTCCCAAGAGGAAAAGAGGTGAGGCTGTGCTGCTGTGAACACGTGCCTTTTGTTAGCGTTGCTGTAAGTTTAATGAGTTATTTTCTGTTTGTTTGTTGAGTTATCCATGTACTGCAGACCACTGTAAATAAAACCATTACCTCTGGAAACACACAATGTTTGAGTCTGCCTACCTACCACTTCCTAGCCACCTTGGTCAGCTTTATGCCAAGTAGGTTTACACATACAAGGAAGTCATGTGGTGCTAAAGAATGAACACAAAATATTTAATTGACAACATTTAAATAATTAGAACGGGTATTTTCTAAAGAGTTGCCAGCTGCGGCTGCTGCTCCATCAGCAATTTTTCTAATCCTGTAGCGCCGCCTGCATGTACAAAATGTGTATTTGCTGCATTTGCTTAACATGCCCTGAATAGGATTTGAACTGCGTGGTGTCTTTCTCTTCAGTTCAGCACTGACAAAACTAACCACCAAGTTCCACCGAGATTTCAACTCATCTGGATCCAGAGTCCAGAGTGCTAACCATCACACCAAACTGACCACATGCTGACCTGTCACTTCTCTGAAATGTGAAATCACACAAAAACCGGCAAAAAGACGCGGTTTGGTTGTTTGGCGCCACAGACAGACATCAATACAACATGTGACACAATCAATAATAACCACAGAGTCAGATACAGAGGTGAAGTGTTTATTCTTTACTGTAAAATAAACTATAAAAATATTCCAGATGGATGTTGGATGAAAAAACATGTTTTCACTGGTTGTACCGAACTGGTTTTATTTCTGGGGGAAATCCATAATTTTATAAAAGAGATGAGCTGAACTTTGGACACTTTTACCAAAAGTATTTGAAAATGGAATTCCAAAAAAAGGAAACTGTGTAACATCAGTCTGTGCACATAAAACATTGTAGTGTCTGTGAAGATTCTCAGTGATCCAGCTCATAGTTCTCCAAGGAGGGCAGCTGGACTGGTTGAAGACATTTCACCTCTCAGATGGTCACCCTTGATTTAACCCTCTTGAATAAACTGAATTGTTGATTTTAATTCTTCATAATTATTATTGTCTGTGATACTATCCCTGTGATTATCAGTTTGTTTATTGTTGTTAGGTTATTTATTCAACATTTTATTCATTTATTATCATTTTCAGAATAATAACTAAAGCACAGAACTCTTTTATTTCTGATGGTGTCTGCAGCTGACAGCCTCCCACCACCAGGTGGTAGTGTAACACAAACTGTTTAATAAGAACTGATTTGAAACAGTGATTCCAAAGAAATAATGTCAAATAATAATAATAATGCAAAACATAAATGCAAAATAAATTTCCTTTACCACATTGTAATCATTAAGTATAAAATAAAAGTAAATAAAAACAAGGGGTTATTTCAGTTTGTTATCATTAATCACCTGGAAGTCTTTCATGAAGTATTTATGAGCTGTTAATGATATCTCAAGCTCTATATGAAAAGTGACATGAGATAACTTCTGTTATGAAACCCTAACCCTAACCCTATTGAAATGAATCAAAGTCATCTTCTGTCTCCTGCAGAAACTAATTATTTTACTAAATCTTTGTAAGCCGAATGTTAAATTTAAATAATGTACTTTTTTTATTATTGAAACATTCTGAAATGAAGAAATATGAAGACCCAAAAGGCTCAAATATAAATAATAATCACGTGAATAAACATAATATATATAAAAATATGAAATACTCCAGTAAATGTTAATCATTTAGTTGTTTGATGAGAGTGATCACATCACATTTATAATGACACATAGCTGACTGAACAACACACAAACTGCTGTTATGAAATAAAAAAAATCCAAACATGGTAAATAAAACAGAAAAACAGACCTGTAATAAACTCTGTTATTGTTCAAATAAGCAGAATACAATTACATTTCTCTTATAAGGAACTACATTTAAAATATGTATTAAATTATTTCACACTTATTTTGTCTGTTGCTTTATATATAATTATTTACTTTTTTTATATTTCATTTATGGATGTAGTTTGTGTCATTTTTACACATTTTATTATATTATCATTATATTTGTTTCTTTATGTCTTATTCACTAAAAACATACATATTTACTAGTTTCTTTATTTAAACTGTGTTTATTGGTAACTCAGACACACAGATCTGTTCTGTTGAGATTTTAACAATGGTGGGAATCTGCTGTGAGTTATTGATCCTGTGTATGAATATTGTTTTGCTGTTATCACCCTGTTGACACATCTCTCTCACCTCCAGTTTATTTGATATCATTTTATTTATTTTACCTTTATTTTACCAGGAAAGAAATCCATTGAGATTTTTAATGTCCTGGAATAAATGATCTGTATGATCAATGACTGTAGGAGATTTACACTTCACAAGTTGGTTGTTTGGAATTACTAATAATAAATAATCAACAATTAATAACACACACTTTATTGTTGTTTTCTGAGTCTTACCACATTTTTATTCATTTTTATATCTCTCTGTTATGCATCTAAATAATAAAATAGTCCAACATGATCCAGGAGAATCAAAAGCACCACAACACCACCTGTGTCTGCAGAAGAAGAATCCATTTCCTGTACGTCTTTATTTAAACACAGAGAGCAAAGTAAAGTGGCGAATATTAAATTCTTGTGTAACTGAAGCTGACGATCCATCGACGTGTTCAGAAGAGAAAACTGCCGGGTGACGATCCAGCAGACACTAATGAGATTGATCAGCTTGAAGTGGTGGAAACATGAGATGCTGTTTTGGGGAACAGAAGCACTTTAACAGGCGTCGACTCTGCGGCTCAGACATCCATCAGACCATCACAGTCTGCAGCTCAGTCATGAAAGACAGCAGGTCCAGCAGACAGCGGGGTCAGGAGGTAGCAGGTCCAGCAGGCAGCAGGATCAGGAGGTAGCAGGTGCAGCAGGCAGCAGGATCAGGAGGTAGCAGGTGCAGCGGGATGTGTGATCCAGCAGATGAAGGCCGATGTGCTGAGGCAGCAGGAACACGGTGTCGTCACCACAGCTGGCTGGTCACAGTAATCAGGATAAATGTCCTGGTGGTGTTTCAGTGCTGCAGCGACAACTTTCCACCTGAACTGAAGAACCTCTGAACAGCAGCCTGAAACCTGAAACCAACAGCTGCTGCAGGAGCTGACAGGTTTTCAGCTCATTCAGTCACCTCCTCTGTATGCTTAAACAAGCATCTGTTTTTCTTTTATTAACTCTGAATCAGGTGACTGTAGTACACTTCCCCTCTGGTTCTGTCTTAGTGTTGCCATCAAACAAGCTCTGATAAACCAAGCAGCAACCTCCGGGGCCAGAGGGTACCTAAATATGCAGTTCTTTGAATGTCCACTTAAAGCTGGCTCCAAATTGAGTCACTCCTCACAGACCTCCATGTTAAAAACACAACTTTTACAGCAGAAATAACCCGCCTGATTCTCTATAGTGAACTTCCCCTTCATGACAACTGAATATGTAATTAACTGGCTTCACAGATGCTCTTCAGAAACCTACGAGCAACATCTTGGACACTATGTCCATGTTTATACAGGCTGTGTGATAAACCCACCGAACAGTACCTGCCCAGCAGAACACACCGGTGGATCTATGGAAAAATGCTAATGTTAGCCACCTGAAGCTGCAGCCAGCAACAGTGTAACTTTGGAAGAGAAGTCTAACTGTGACTGTGCTGCATCTTAAGATAAACTGTAGAATATAATTCCACTGCGGACTTTGTCCTCCCTCACTTAGGTTAAAATCCAAGGTTCCAGAGTGTACAGAAGGAATGACAAAATCAGTTTCTTTGTTGACATGCAAGCGTTGTATTGACATGTGTCCCGAAAGACTGAGGCTGTGTTTACAGAAGGAAACATGTTGTCTGCAGACCATCGTGAGAGAAACAGGATTACGTTGCTGCAGAAGTTCGTGACTCTGTCGCTGCATATTTGATGTCTATTCCCATAAAAACATTGAGCTGAACAGCTTTCTGTCCGTCTGTGTTTCTGTTTGCAGAAAGAAAAGCTGAATCTCACGTTGGAGCTGTCATGAATTACTTCTTCCCCATTGATGCCGTACACGCTAACAGCCCTTACTAATATCTATTGTAACTTTGGATAAAAGCATCTGCAGACTGAGGAGCACCTCGTCCCTCAGCTCAGAGTTGTTCCAGATCTCGCGACGTGAACCTGAATCAGTTTGCTTTGATAAGAAGCTTCATGAAGCATCAAGCAACAGAAAAATCTTTTATTTGATTCTAGCCACAAAACATTCCTGTTGAATGAGTGAAAGCTGATCTATCAAGTTTATCAAAGCCAAAGTTTACAGGTGAGATGACAGAGAGCCCTTCCATCAACTGAACTACAGTTTACTATGATTGTCGTTATGCACCAGAACATTTCACTACACCAGATGTACAAATTAACCACAGCTAGAAGCAATTTACAACATGCACTTCATGAAAGGTTGCATAGCTAGTCACTGTTGCCCTTTAAAACTGTGCTTTTTCAGTCCAGTCGGTGGATTCTGCCCTTCTGCAAAGCACTGAAGTCAGAAAAGCCCTGTTATGTGTCCTCTGAAGTGTCTCAGAAGAGCAGAACCGTCCAGAGGAGCTCTGTTGGTATAAAATTAGCCCCGTCTTGGTTTATCGTGCTCGTCCGCCTGCAAACATTTCTAATAAAGAGAAAGGTTTCATGCAGTAACTGCTTTCTCTCTGAAACGTCCGCTGTGAGTCCAGACCAGACTCTGTGTCAGGTTCCGCTGGAGAGGAAGACTCTCGGTCGGCGATAGAAAGGACAGGCACTGAGTCGAGGTGGGTCTGAGGTTCAGGTGGAGTCTGGAGTGTGAAGACCAGTCGGATCAGGAAATGGGGACAAAGTGAGACGTCTTCCCTCTGCAGGATCTCAGCAGTCTCATATTCGTACGTGGAAGTTACTGTAAAACAAATCACATAATGAGTTTCATCTGTTGAACACAGAGATTCTGCCTGTCCTGTGGGAGACTCTAACCCTGATCACAGCACCTCCACTCAGATCAGCTGGTTTTGCTGCCGTTCCCGGGCCTTTATTCAGCATTGAAAACACAGCAGTGAAAAGTCACTCCTGTCTCAGCCGCTACTTTCTCCACTCCCAGCACAACCAGCGGGCTTCGTTGCAGCTAGTCTGTGACCGGTGGTCCGGTGTGAGATACAGATTTATGGCCACGCCTTTTCTTCCCTCCTGCTAGGTTCGGGTGGAGGAGTGAAACTGCTCATTGATGAATCATCAGCAGAATAATTTTGTGGATTTTATCTCTGAGTGGACTGCAACTGTACGCCGAGTCCTGCCTAAAACACACGCAACTGACCTCAACTGAAAACACCACGATCTGTCTAACTGAACCACAATCTGTCTAATCTCTAGAGAGAGAAGGGTCTGTCTAATCTCTGGATGGAGACGGGTCTGTCTAATCTCTAGAGAGAGAAGGGTCTGTCTAATCTCTGGATGGAGACGGGTCTGTCTTATCTCTGGAGTGAGAGAGGTCTGTCTAATCTCTGGATGGAGACAGGTCTGTTTGATCTCTGGAGTGAGAGAGGTCTGTCTAATCTCTGAATGGAGACAGGTCTGTTTGATCTCTGGAGGGAGATGGGTCTGTCTTATCTCTAGAGAGAGATGGGTCTGTCTAATCTCTGGAGTGAGAGAGGTCTGTCTAATCTCTGGATGGAGACGGGTCGGTCTGATCTCTGGAGGAGACGGGTCTGTCTAATCTCTAGAGAGAGAAGGGTCTGTCTAATCTCTGGATGGAGACGGGTCTGTCTAATCTCTGGAGTGAGAGAGGTCTGTCTAATCTCTGAATGGAGACAGGTCTGTTTGATCTCTGGAGGGAGATGGGTCTGTCTTATCTCTAGAGAGAGATGGGTCTGTCTAATCTCTGGAGTGAGAGAGGTCTGTCTAATCTCTGGATGGAGACGGGTCGGTCTGATCTCTGGAGGAGACGGGTCTGTCTAATCTCTAGAGAGAGAAGGGTCTGTCTAATCTCTGGATGGAGACGGGTCTGTCTAATCTCTGGAGTGAGAGAGGTCTCTATAATCTCTGAATGGAGACAGGTCTGTCTGATCTCTGGAGGGAGACGGGTTTGTCTAATCTCTGGATGGAGACGGGTCTGTCTAATCTCTGGATGGAGACAGTGATTTTGGTATTTTTGTCCAAGTTTAATTAAGCTCTACACTGCTGCACACGAGAGGATTTACAGATTTTCACTGATGTTAAAAACCTTTGATGTTAAAGATGTAACAACAGAATGAACTGATCTTTGATATTTTTTTATAGAGATTTTAATATTTTAATCATAAGAATACCCACAGCAGAAACTTCGGTCCAGATGAAGGACCACATGTTGCAGAGTGGCGGTTTGTGGGATCTCACGGAATCTCGAATGAGCAAACGTGACTTTGGCGAGAAACAAACATGAACGCAGACTATCGTCATCAGCTGACATCACATGTTTTGTTCTCCAACCCTCAGTTCATCATTTGGCGCCGCCTGTAGTTACAGGTGGTAACTTCAGGTGTGCAGTATGTAATAATCCAGATGTTTGACCACTCTGACATAAAAACACTGATGTGGCTGAGGGATAATCAGAAACGGCACCGTACCTCAGGAAGTCAGGAGCCTTTGAGATCATGTTCTCAAAGTCGGCGAAGGACAGCTTGTGGTCTCCGTCCAGGTCGGCCTCCTCGATGGCTTTATCGCACACCAGGATGACCTCCTCTGGGGTCAGCTCGCCTTTGGTCAGCTTGTTCAGAGTCTTCTTCAGGTCCTCCTTACAGATAAAGTTGTCCCTGTTGAAGTCTGAACCACAACCAGAAGATTACACATTTCATTACATCCGAGAAGAAGAAGAACAACAAACACAGCTGGTGTAAAACCACTCAGCTCTGCGTGGACCATGATCCTGGACCCTGCGGGTAAACCATATCCCCATGCTGGACCATGATATTGAAGACTGCTGAATACTACCCTGCTTCTCTGTCTCAAACCGCGGTAGCTTTCCTGCTTAAAGGATGTTCACCTTCCCAGGTAAACTTTAGCACCTTTTAGCAGCAGCTCTGAGGTTTCTCACCTGAGGAGGACTCTCTCAAACATCTCACCGTAAATCTTGAAGGCGTAGATGATCTTGAGCTCTCTGGGTGAAGTTTCACAGAGGGCAGAAAACATGTCGACAAAGTCGTTGAAGCTCTGGTTCCCCTGTCCGTCCTCAGAGAACGTCTCCACAATTCTGTCTCTGAACGGGTTCTCCTGTCAGGACATTCAGACAGATGAAGTGACTCACTGCTAACCGCTAACTCTAACTGTCACCTCTACCTGTCAAATCTCTACCTGTCACCTCTACCTGTCACCTCCACCTGTCACCTCTCCACCTGTCACCTCTACCTGTCACCTCTACCTGTCACCTCCACCTGTCACCTCTACCTGTCACCTCTACCTGTCACTTCTACCTGTCAGCTCTCCACCTGTCACCTCTACCTGTCACCTCTACCTGTCACCTCCACCTGTCACCTCTACCTGTCACCTCTCCACCTGTCACCTCTACCTGTCACCTCTACCTGTCACCTCCACCTGTCACCTCTACCTGTCACTTCTACCTGTCAGCTCTCCACCTGTCACCTCTACCTGTCACCTCTACCTGTCACCTCCACCTGTCAGCTCTACCTGTCACTTCTACCTGTCACCTCTACCTGTCACCTCTACCTGTCACCTCCACCTGTCACCTCTACCTGTCACTTCTACCTGTCAGCTCTCCACCTGTCACCTCTACCTGTCACCTCTACCTGTCACCTCCACCTGTCAGCTCTACCTGTCACCTCCACCTGTCAGCTCTCCACCTGTCAGCTCTACCTGTCACCTCTCCACCTGTCACCTCTACCTGTCAGCTCTACCTGTCACCTCTACCTGTCACCTCTACCTGTCACCTCTCCACCTGTCACCTCTACCTGTCAGCTCTACCTGTCACCTCTACCTGTCACCTCTACCTGTCACCTCTACCTGTCAGCTCTCCACCTATCACCTCTACCTGTCACCTCTACCTGTCACCTCCACCTGTCAGCTCTCCACCTGTCACCTTTACCTGTCACCTCTACCTGTCAGCTTTACTTGTCAGCTCTACCTGTCACCTCTACCTGTCAGCTTTACTTGTCAGCTCTACCTGTCAGCTTTACTTGTCAGCTCTACCTGTCACCTCTACCTGTCACCTCTACCTGTCAGCTCTACCTGTTACCTCTACCTGTCACCTCTACCTGTCACATCTACCTGTCAGCTTTACTTGTCACCTCTTCCTGTCAGCTCTACCTGTCAGCTCTCCACCTGTCACCTCTACCTGTCAGCTTTACTTGTCACCTCTACCTGTCAGCTCTCTAACTTCAGCTCTCCACCTGTCACCTCTACTTGTCAGCTCTACCTGTCACCTCTACCTGTCACCTCTACTTGTCAGCTCTACCTGTCAGCTCTCTAACTTCAGCTCTCCACCTGTCACCTCTACCTGTCAGCTCTACCTGTCAGCTTTACTTGTCAGCTCTACCTGTCACCTCTACCTGTCAGCTCCACCTGTCACCTCTAACTGTCAGCTCTCCACCTGTCACCTCTACCTGTCAGCTCTACCTGTCAGCTCTCTACCTGTCACCTCTACCGGTCACCTCTACCTGTCAGCTTTACTTGTCAGCTCTACCTGTCACCTCTACCTGTCAGCTCTACCTGTCAGCTCTACCTGTCAGCTCTACCTGTCGCCTCTCTACCTGTCAGCTCTACTTGTCAGCTCTACCTGTCACCTCTACCTGTCAGCTTTACTTGTCAGCTCTACCTGTCACCTCTACCTGTCACCTCTACCTGTCAGCTTTCCACCTGTCAGCTCTCCCTGTCAGCTCTACCTGTCAGCTCTACCTGTCAGCTCTCTACCTGTCACCTCTACCGGTCACCTCTACCTGTCAGCTTTACTTGTCAGCTCTACCTGTCACCTCTACCTGTCAGCTCTCTACCTCTCACTTCTACCGGTCACCTCTACCTGTCAGCTTTACTTGTCAGCTCTCTAAATTCAACTCTCTACCTGTCAGCTCTACCTGTCACCTCTACCTGTCAGCTCTACCTGTAACCTCTACCTGTCAGCTTTACCTGTCAGCTCTACCTGTCAGCTCTCTAACTTCAGCTCTCTACCTGTCACCTCTACCTGTCACCTCTACCTGTCACCTCTACCTGTCAGCTTTACCTGTCAGCTCTACCTGTCACCTCTACCTGTCCCCTCTACCTGTCACCTCTACCTGTCACCTCTACCTGTCAGCTCTACCTGTCAGCTTTACCTGTCAGCTCTACCTGTCAGCTCTACCTGTCCCCCTACCTGTCACCTCTACCTGTCCCCTCTACCTGTCACCTCTACCTGTCAGCTTTACTTGTCAGCTCTGTAACTTCAGCTCTCTATATGTCAGCTTTACTTGTCAGCTCTAACTGTCAGCTTTACCTGTCACCTCTACCTCTCAGCTTTACTTGTCAGCTCTACCTGTCAGCTTTACTTGTCAGCTCTACCTGTCAGCTTTACTTGTCAGCTCTAACTGTCAGCTTTACCTGTCACCTCTACCTGTCACCTCTACCTGTCAGCTTTACTTGTCAGCTCTACCTTTCACCTCTCTACCTGTCACCTCTACCTGTCAGCTTTACTTGTCAGCTCTACCTTTCACCTCTCTACCTGTCACCTCTACCTGTCAGCTTTACTTGTCAGCTCTACCTGTCACCTCTACCTGTCAGCTCTCTAACTTCAGCTCTCTATCTGTCACCTCTACCTGTCAGCTCTCTAACTTCAGCTCTCTATCTGTCAGCTCTACCTGTCAGCTCTCTAACTTCAGCTCTCTACCTGTCAGCTTTACTTGTCAGCTCTACCTGTTACCTCTACCTGTCAGCTTTACTTGTCAGCTCTACCTGTCAGCTCTCTAACTTCAGCTCTCTACCTGTCAGCTCTGTAACTTCAGCTCTCTACCTGTCAGCTCTCTAACTTCAGCTCTCTACCTGTCAGCTCTACCTGTCAGCTCTCTAACTTCTGCTCTCTATCTGTCACCTCTACCTGTCAGCTCTACCTGTCACCTCTACCTGTCAGCTTTACTTGTCAGCTCTCTAACTTCAGCTCTCCACCTGTCACCTCTACCTGTCAGCTTTACTTGTCAGCTCTACCTGTCACCTCTACCTGTCACCTCTACCTGTCAGCTCTACCTGTCAGCTTTACTTGTCAGCTCTACCTGTCACCTCTACCTGTCACCTCTACCTGTCAGCTCTACCTGTCAGCTCTCTACGTGTCACCTATACCTGTCACCTCTACCTGTCAGCTTTACTTGTCAGCTCTACCTGTCACCTCTACCTGTCAGCTCTACCTGTCAGCTCTCTACCTGTCACCTCTACCTGTCAGCTCTACCTGTCACCTCTACCTGTCAGCTTTACTTGTCAGCTCTACCTGTCACCTCTACCTGTCAGCTCTACCTGTCAGCTCTCTACCTGTCACCTCTACCTGTCAGCTTTACTTGTCAGCTCTACCTGTCAGCTTTACTTGTCAGCTCTACCTGTCACCTCTACCTGTCAGCTCTCCACCTGTCACCTCTACCTGTCAGCTTTACTTGTCAGCTCTACCTGTCACCTCTACCTGTCAGCTCTCCACCTGTCACCTCTACCTGTCAGCTCTACCTGTCACCTCTACCTGTCAGCTCTCCACCTGTCACCTCTACCTGTCAGCTCTACCTGTCAGCTCTCTACCTGTCACCTCTACCGGTCACCTCTACCTGTCAGCTTTACTTGTCAGCTCTACCTGTCACCTCTACCTGTCAGCTCTACCTGTCAGCTCTACCTGTCAGCTCTACTTGTCAGCTCTACCTGTCACCTCTACCTGTCAGCTTTACTTGTCAGCTCTACCTGTCACCTCTACCTGTCACCTCTACCTGTCAGCTTTCCACCTGTCAGCTTTCCACCTGTCAGCTCTCCCTGTCACCTCTACCTGTCAGCTCTACCTGTCAGCTCTACCTGTCACCTCTACCTGTCAGCTCTCCACCTGTCACCTCTACCTGTCAGCTCTACCTGTCAGCTCTCTACCTGTCACCTCTACCGGTCACCTCTACCTGTCAGCTTTACTTGTCAGCTCTACCTGTCACCTCTACCTGTCAGCTCTACCTGTCAGCTCTACCTGTCAGCTCTACCTGTCGCCTCTCTACCTGTCAGCTCTACTTGTCAGCTCTACCTGTCACCTCTACCTGTCAGCTTTACTTGTCAGCTCTACCTGTCACCTCTACCTGTCACCTCTACCTGTCAGCTTTCCACCTGTCAGCTCTCCCTGTCAGCTCTACCTGTCAGCTCTACCTGTCAGCTCTCTACCTGTCACCTCTACCGGTCATCTCTACCTGTCAGCTTTACTTGTCAGCTCTACCTGTCAGCTTTACTTGTCAGCTCTCTAAATTCAACTCTCTACCTGTCAGCTCTACCTGTCACCTCTACCTGTCAGCTCTACCTGTAACCTCTACCTGTCAGCTTTACCTGTCAGCTCTACCTGTCACCTCTACCTGTCAGCTTTACCTGTCAGCTGTACCTGTCACCTCTACCTGTCACCTCTACCTGTCACCTCTACCTGTCCCCTCTACCTGTCACCTCTACCTGTCAGCTTTACCTGTCAGCTCTACCTGTCAGCTCTACCTGTCCCCCTACCTGTCACCTCTACCTGTCCCCTCTACCTGTCACCTCTACCTGTCAGCTTTACTTGTCAGCTCTGTAACTTCAGCTCTCTATATGTCAGCTTTACTTGTCAGCTCTAACTGTCAGCTTTACCTGTCACCTCTACCTGTCAGCTTTACTTGTCAGCTCTACCTGTCAGCTTTACTTGTCAGCTCTACCTGTCAGCTTTACTTGTCAGCTCTAACTGTCAGCTTTACCTGTCACCTCTACCTGTCACCTCTACCTGTCAGCTTTACTTGTCAGCTCTACCTTTCACCTCTCTACCTGTCACCTCTACCTGTCAGCTTTACTTGTCAGCTCTACCTTTCACCTCTCTACCTGTCACCTCTACCTGTCAGCTTTACTTGTCAGCTCTACCTGTCACCTCTACCTGTCAGCTCTCTAACTTCAGCTCTCTATCTGTCACCTCTACCTGTCAGCTCTCTAACTTCAGCTCTCTATCTGTCAGCTCTACCTGTCAGCTCTCTAACTTCAGCTCTCTACCTGTCAGCTTTACTTGTCAGCTCTACCTGTCAGCTCTACCTGTTACCTCTACCTGTCAGCTTTACTTGTCAGCTCTACCTGTCAGCTCTCTAACTTCAGCTCTCTACCTGTCAGCTCTCTAACTTCAGCTCTCTACCTGTCAGCTCTACCTGTCAGCTCTCTAACTTCTGCTCTCTATCTGTCACCTCTACCTGTCACCTCTACCTGTCACCTCTACCTGTCAGCTTTACTTGTCAGCTCTCTAACTTCAGCTCTCCACCTGTCACCTCTACCTGTCAGCTTTACTTGTCAGCTCTACCTGTCACCTCTACCTGTCAGCTCTACCTGTCAGCTCTACCTGTCAGCTCTCTACGTGTCACCTATACCTGTCACCTCTACCTGTCAGCTTTACTTGTCAGCTCTACCTGTCACCTCTACCTGTCAGCTCTACCTGTCAGCTCTCTACCTGTCAGCTCTACCTGTCAGCTCTACCTGTCACCTCTACCTGTCAGCTTTACTTGTCAGCTCTACCTGTCACCTCTACCTGTCAGCTCTACCTGTCAGCTCTCTACCTGTCACCTCTACCTGTCAGCTTTACTTGTCAGCTCTACCTGTCAGCTTTACTTGTCAGCTCTACCTGTCACCTCTACCTGTCAGCTCTCCACCTGTCACCTCTACCTGTCAGCTTTACTTGTCAGCTCTACCTGTCACCTCTACCTGTCAGCTCTCCACCTGTCAGCTCTACCTGTCAGCTCTACCTGTCACCTCTACCTGTCAGCTCTCTACCTGTCAGCTTTACTTGTCAGCTCTCTAAATTCAACTCTCTACCTGTCAGCTCTCTAACTTCAGCTCTCTGTCACCTCTACCTGTCAGCTTTACCTGTCAGCTCTACCTGTCAGCTCTCTAACTTCAGCTCTCTATCTGTCACCTCTACCTGTCAGCTCTACCTGTCACCTCTACCCGTCCCCTCTACCTGTCACCTCTACCTGTCAGCTTTACCTGTCAGCTTTACCTGTCAGCTCTACCTGTCACTTCTACCTGTCAGCTCTCCACCTGTCACCTCTACCTGTCACCTCTACCTGTCACCTCCACCTGTCAGCTCTACCTGTCACTTCTACCTGTCAGCTCTCCACCTGTCACCTCTACCTGTCACCTCTACCTGTCACCTCCACCTGTCACCTCTACCTGTCACTTCTACCTGTCAGCTCTCCACCTGTCACCTCTACCTGTCACCTCTACCTGTCACCTCCACCTGTCAGCTCTACCTGTCACCTCCACCTGTCAGCTCTCCACCTGTCAGCTCTACCTGTCACCTCTCCACCTGTCACCTCTACCTGTCAGCTCTACCTGTCACCTCTACCTGTCACCTCTACCTGTCACCTCTCCACCTGTCACCTCTACCTGTCAGCTCTACCTGTCACCTCTACCTGTCACCTCTACCTGTCAGCTCTACCTGTCAGCTCTCCACCTATCACCTCTACCTGTCACCTCTACCTGTCACCTCCACCTGTCAGCTCTCCACCTGTCACCTTTACCTGTCACCTCTACCTGTCAGCTTTACTTGTCAGCTCTACCTGTCACCTCTACCTGTCAGCTTTACTTGTCAGCTCTACCTGTCAGCTTTACTTGTCAGCTCTACCTGTCACCTCTACCTGTCACCTCTACCTGTCAGCTCTACCTGTTACCTCTACCTGTCACCTCTACCTGTCACATCTACCTGTCAGCTTACTTGTCACCTCTTCCTGTCAGCTCTACCTGTCAGCTCTCCACCTGTCACCTCTACCTGTCAGCTTTACTTGTCACCTCTACCTGTCAGCTCTCTAACTTCAGCTCTCCACCTGTCACCTCTACTTGTCAGCTCTACCTGTCACCTCTACCTGTCACCTCTACTTGTCAGCTCTACCTGTCAGCTCTCTAACTTCAGCTCTCCACCTGTCACCTCTACCTGTCAGCTCTACCTGTCAGCTTTACTTGTCAGCTCTACCTGTCACCTCTACCTGTCAGCTCCACCTGTCACCTCTAACTGTCAGCTCTCCACCTGTCACCTCTACCTGTCAGCTCTACCTGTCAGCTCTCTACCTGTCACCTCTACCGGTCACCTCTACCTGTCAGCTTTACTTGTCAGCTCTACCTGTCACCTCTACCTGTCAGCTCTACCTGTCAGCTCTACCTGTCAGCTCTACCTGTCGCCTCTCTACCTGTCAGCTCTACTTGTCAGCTCTACCTGTCACCTCTACCTGTCAGCTTTACTTGTCAGCTCTACCTGTCACCTCTACCTGTCACCTCTACCTGTCAGCTTTCCACCTGTCAGCTCTCCCTGTCAGCTCTACCTGTCAGCTCTACCTGTCAGCTCTCTACCTGTCACCTCTACCGGTCACCTCTACCTGTCAGCTTTACTTGTCAGCTCTACCTGTCACCTCTACCTGTCAGCTCTCTACCTCTCACCTCTACCGGTCACCTCTACCTGTCAGCTTTACTTGTCAGCTCTCTAAATTCAACTCTCTACCTGTCAGCTCTACCTGTCACCTCTACCTGTCAGCTCTACCTGTAACCTCTACCTGTCAGCTTTACCTGTCAGCTCTACCTGTCAGCTCTCTAACTTCAGCTCTCTACCTGTCACCTCTACCTGTCACCTCTACCTGTCAGCTTTACCTGTCAGCTCTACCTGTCACCTCTACCTGTCCCCTCTACCTGTCACCTCTACCTGTCACCTCTACCTGTCAGCTCTACCTGTCAGCTTACCTGTCAGCTCTACCTGTCAGCTCTACCTGTCCCCCTACCTGTCCCTCTACCTGTCCCCTCTACCTGTCACCTCTACCTGTCAGCTTTACTTGTCAGCTCTGTAACTTCAGCTCTCTATATGTCAGCTTTACTTGTCAGCTCTAACTGTCAGCTTTACCTGTCACCTCTACCTCTCAGCTTTACTTGTCAGCTCTACCTGTCAGCTTTACTTGTCAGCTCTACCTGTCAGCTTTACTTGTCAGCTCTAACTGTCAGCTTTACCTGTCACCTCTACCTGTCACCTCTACCTGTCAGCTTTACTTGTCAGCTCTACCTTTCACCTCTCTACCTGTCACCTCTACCTGTCAGCTTTACTTGTCAGCTCTACCTTTCACCTCTCTACCTGTCACCTCTACCTGTCAGCTTTACTTGTCAGCTCTACCTGTCACCTCTACCTGTCAGCTCTCTAACTTCAGCTCTCTATCTGTCACCTCTACCTGTCAGCTCTCTAACTTCAGCTCTCTATCTGTCAGCTCTACCTGTCAGCTCTCTAACTTCAGCTCTCTACCTGTCAGCTTTACTTGTCAGCTCTACCTGTCAGCTCTACCTGTTACCTCTACCTGTCAGCTTTACTTGTCAGCTCTACCTGTCAGCTCTCTAACTTCAGCTCTCTACCTGTCAGCTCTGTAACTTCAGCTCTCTACCTGTCAGCTCTCTAACTTCAGCTCTCTACCTGTCAGCTCTACCTGTCAGCTCTCTAACTTCTGCTCTCTATCTGTCACCTCTACCTGTCAGCTCTACCTGTCACCTCTACCTGTCAGCTTTACTTGTCAGCTCTCTAACTTCAGCTCTCCACCTGTCACCTCTACCTGTCAGCTTTACTTGTCAGCTCTACCTGTCACCTCTACCTGTCACCTCTACCTGTCAGCTCTACCTGTCAGCTTTACTTGTCAGCTCTACCTGTCACCTCTACCTGTCACCTCTACCTGTCAGCTCTACCTGTCAGCTCTCTACGTGTCACCTATACCTGTCACCTCTACCTGTCAGCTTTACTTGTCAGCTCTACCTGTCACCTCTACCTGTCAGCTCTACCTGTCAGCTCTCTACCTGTCACCTCTACCTGTCAGCTCTACCTGTCACCTCTACCTGTCAGCTTTACTTGTCAGCTCTACCTGTCACCTCTACCTGTCAGCTCTACCTGTCAGCTCTCTACCTGTCACCTCTACCTGTCAGCTTTACTTGTCAGCTCTACCTGTCAGCTTTACTTGTCAGCTCTACCTGTCACCTCTACCTGTCAGCTCTCCACCTGTCACCTCTACCTGTCAGCTTTACTTGTCAGCTCTACCTGTCACCTCTTCCTGTCAGCTCTCCACCTGTCACCTCTACCTGTCAGCTCTACCTGTCACCTCTACCTGTCAGCTCTCCACCTGTCACCTCTACCTGTCAGCTCTACCTGTCAGCTCTCTACCTGTCACCTCTACCGGTCACCTCTACCTGTCAGCTTTACTTGTCAGCTCTACCTGTCACCTCTACCTGTCAGCTCTACCTGTCAGCTCTACCTGTCGCCTCTCTACCTGTCAGCTCTACTTGTCAGCTCTACCTGTCACCTCTACCTGTCAGCTTTACTTGTCAGCTCTACCTGTCACCTCTACCTGTCACCTCTACCTGTCAGCTTTCCACCTGTCAGCTCTCCCTGTCACCTCTACCTGTCAGCTCTACCTGTCAGCTCTACCTGTCACCTCTACCTGTCAGCTCTCCACCTGTCACCTCTACCTGTCAGCTCTACCTGTCAGCTCTCTACCTGTCACCTCTACCGGTCACCTCTACCTGTCAGCTTTACTTGTCAGCTCTACCTGTCACCTCTACCTGTCAGCTCTACCTGTCAGCTCTACCTGTCAGCTCTACCTGTCGCCTCTCTACCTGTCAGCTCTACTTGTCAGCTCTACCTGTCACCTCTACCTGTCAGCTTTACTTGTCAGCTCTACCTGTCACCTCTACCTGTCACCTCTACCTGTCAGCTTTCCACCTGTCAGCTCTCCCTGTCAGCTCTACCTGTCAGCTCTACCTGTCAGCTCTCTACCTGTCACCTCTACCGGTCATCTCTACCTGTCAGCTTTACTTGTCAGCTCTACCTGTCAGCTTTACTTGTCAGCTCTCTAAATTCAACTCTCTACCTGTCAGCTCTACCTGTCACCTCTACCTGTCAGCTCTACCTGTAACCTCTACCTGTCAGCTTTACCTGTCAGCTCTACCTGTCACCTCTACCTGTCACCTCTACCTGTCAGCTTTACCTGTCAGCTGTACCTGTCACCTCTACCTGTCACCTCTACCTGTCACCTCTACCTGTCCCCTCTACCTGTCACCTCTACCTGTCAGCTTTACCTGTCAGCTCTACCTGTCAGCTCTACCTGTCCCCCTACCTGTCACCTCTACCTGTCCCCTCTACCTGTCACCTCTACCTGTCAGCTTTACTTGTCAGCTCTGTAACTTCAGCTCTCTATATGTCAGCTTTACTTGTCAGCTCTAACTGTCAGCTTTACCTGTCACCTCTACCTGTCAGCTTTACTTGTCAGCTCTACCTGTCAGCTTTACTTGTCAGCTCTACCTGTCAGCTTTACTTGTCAGCTCTAACTGTCAGCTTTACCTGTCACCTCTACCTGTCACCTCTACCTGTCAGCTTTACTTGTCAGCTCTACCTTTCACCTCTCTACCTGTCACCTCTACCTGTCAGCTTTACTTGTCAGCTCTACCTTTCACCTCTCTACCTGTCACCTCTACCTGTCAGCTTTACTTGTCAGCTCTACCTGTCACCTCTACCTGTCAGCTCTCTAACTTCAGCTCTCTATCTGTCACCTCTACCTGTCAGCTCTCTAACTTCAGCTCTCTATCTGTCAGCTCTACCTGTCAGCTCTCTAACTTCAGCTCTCTACCTGTCAGCTTTACTTGTCAGCTCTACCTGTCAGCTCTACCTGTTACCTCTACCTGTCAGCTTTACTTGTCAGCTCTACCTGTCAGCTCTCTAACTTCAGCTCTCTACCTGTCAGCTCTCTAACTTCAGCTCTCTACCTGTCAGCTCTACCTGTCAGCTCTCTAACTTCTGCTCTCTATCTGTCACCTCTACCTGTCAGCTCTACCTGTCACCTCTACCTGTCAGCTTTACTTGTCAGCTCTCTAACTTCAGCTCTCCACCTGTCACCTCTACCTGTCAGCTTTACTTGTCAGCTCTACCTGTCACCTCTACCTGTCAGCTCTACCTGTCAGCTCTACCTGTCAGCTCTCTACGTGTCACCTATACCTGTCACCTCTACCTGTCAGCTTTACTTGTCAGCTCTACCTGTCACCTCTACCTGTCAGCTCTACCTGTCAGCTCTCTACCTGTCAGCTCTACCTGTCAGCTCTACCTGTCACCTCTACCTGTCAGCTTTACTTGTCAGCTCTACCTGTCACCTCTACCTGTCAGCTCTACCTGTCAGCTCTCTACCTGTCACCTCTACCTGTCAGCTTTACTTGTCAGCTCTACCTGTCAGCTTTACTTGTCAGCTCTACCTGTCACCTCTACCTGTCAGCTCTCCACCTGTCACCTCTACCTGTCAGCTTTACTTGTCAGCTCTACCTGTCACCTCTACCTGTCAGCTCTCCACCTGTCAGCTCTACCTGTCAGCTCTACCTGTCACCTCTACCTGTCAGCTTTACTTGTCAGCTCTCTAAATTCAACTCTCTACCTGTCAGCTCTCTAACTTCAGCTCTCTGTCACCTCTACCTGTCAGCTTTACCTGTCAGCTCTACCTGTCAGCTCTCTAACTTCAGCTCTCTATCTGTCACCTCTACCTGTCAGCTCTACCTGTCACCTCTACCCGTCCCCTCTACCTGTCACCTCTACCTGTCAGCTTTAATTGTCAGCTCTAACTGTCAGCTTTACCTGTCACCTCTACCTGTCAGCTTTACTTGTCAGCTCTACCTGTCACCTCTACCTGTCACCTCTACCTGTCAACTCTACCTGTCACCTCTACCTGTCACCTCTACCTGTCAACTCTACCTGTCAGCTTTACTTGTCAGCTTTACCTGTCAACTCTACCTGTCAGCTTTACTTGTCAGCTTTACCTGTCACCTCTACCTGTCACCTCTACCTGTCAACTCTACCTGTCACCTCTACCTGTCAGCTTTACTTGTCAGCTTTACCTGTCACCTCTACCTGTCACCTCTACCTGTCAGCTTTACTTGTCAGCTCTACCTGTCAGCTTTACTTGTCAGCTCTACCTGTCACCTCTACCTGTCACCTCTACCTGTCAACTCTACCTGTCAGCTTTACTTGTCAGCTCTACCTGTCAGCTCTCTAACTTCATCTCTCTATCTGTCACCTCTACCTGTCACCTCTACCTGTCAGCTTTACTTGTCAGCTCTACCTGTCAGCTCTCTAACTTCAGCTCTCTGTCAGCTCTACCTGTCAGCTTTACTTGTCAGCTCTACCTGTCACCTCTCTAACTTCAACTCTCTACCTGTCACCTCTACCTGTCACCTCTACCTGTCAGCTCTCTATCTGTCACCTCTACCTGTCACCTCTACCTGTCAGCTTTACTTGTCAGCTCTACCTGTCAGCTCTCTAACTTCAGCTCTCTATCTGTCAGCTCTACCTGTCAGCTTTACTTGTCAGCTCTACCTGTCACCTCTCTAACTTCAACTCTCTACCTCTCAGCTTTACTTGTCAGCTCTATCTGTCAGCTCTCTAATTTCAGCTCTCTACCTGTCAGCTTTACTTGTCAGCTCTACCTGTCACCTCTCTAACTTCAACTCTCTACCTGTCAGCTCTACCTGTTACCTCTACCTGTCAGCTTTACTTGTCAGCTCTACCTGTCAGCTTTCTAACTTCAGCTCTCTAACTTCAGCTCTCTACCTGTCAGCTCTACCTGTCAGCTCTCTAACTTCAGCTCTCTATCTGTCACCTCTACCTGTCAGCTCTACCTGTCAGCTCTACCTGTCAGCTTTACTTGTCAGCTCTACCTGTCAGCTCTCTAACTTCAGCTCTCTACCTGTCAGCTCTACCTGTCAGCTCTCTAACTTCAGCTCTCTGTCAGCTCTACCTGTCAGCTCTACCTGTCACCTCTACCTGTCACCTCTATCTGTCACCTCTACCTGTCAGCTCTCTACCTGTCAGCTCTCTATACCTGTCACCTCTACCTGTCAGCTCTACCTGTCAGCTCTACCTGTCACCTCTACCTGTCAGCTCTACCTGTCAGCTCTCCCTGTCAGCTCTACCTGTCACCTCTACCTGTTAGCTCTCTACCTGTTAGCTCTCTACCTGTCAGCTCTCTATCTGTCAGCTCTACCTGTCAGCTCTACCTGTCACCTCTACCTGTCAGCTCTACCTGTCAGCTCTACCTGTCACCTCTACCTGTTAGCTCTCTACCTGTTAGCTCTCTACCTGTCAGCTCTCTATCTGTCAGCTTTACTTGTCAGCTCTACCTGTCAGCTCTCTACCTGTCACCTCTACCTGTCAGCTCTACCTGTCAGCTCTACCTGTCAGCTCTACCTGTCAGCTCTCTATCTGTCAGCTTTACTTGTCAGCTCTACCTGTCACCTCTACCTGTCACCTCTACCTGTCACCTCTACCTGTCAGCTTTACTTGTCAGCTCTACCTGTCACCTCTCTACCTGTCAGCTCTACCTGTCAGCTCTTTAACTTCAGCTCTCTATCTGTCAGCTCTACCTGTCACCTCTACCTGTCAGCTTTACTTGTCAGCTCTACCTGTCACCTCTCTACCTGTCAGCTCTCTAACTTCAGCTCTCTATCTGTCACCTCTACCTGTCAGCTTTACTTGTCAGCTCTACCTGTCAGCTCTCTAACTTCAGCTCTCTACCTGTCAGCTCTACCTGTCACCTCTACCTGTCAGCTTTACTTGTCAGCTCTACCTGTCACCTCTCTAACTTCAGCTCTCTACCTGTCACCTCTACCTGTCAGCTTTACTTGTCAGCTCTACCTGTCACCTCTCTAACTTCAGCTCTCTACCTGTCAGCTCTACCTGTCAGCTCTCTACCTGACAGCTCTACCTGTCACCTCTCTAACTTCAGCTCTCTACCTGTCAGCTCTACCTGTTCCCTCTCTAACTTCAGCTCTCTACCTGTCACCTCTCTAACTTCAGCTCTCTACCTGTCAGCTCTACCTGTTCCCTCTCTAACTTCAGCTCTCTACCTGTCACCTCTCTAACTTCAGCTCTCTACCTGTCAGCTCTACCTGTCAGCTCTCTACCTGTCAGCTCTACCTGTCAGCTCTACCTGTCACCTCTACCTGTCAGCTATCTACCTGTCACCTCTACCTGTCAGCTCTACCTGTCAGCTATCTATCTGTCAGCTCTACCTGTCACCTCTACCTGTCAGCTTTACTTGTCAGCTCTACCTGTCAGCTCTCTAACTTCAGCTCTCTACCTGTCACCTCTACCTGTCAGCTTACTTGTCAGCTCTACCTGTCACCTCTCTACCTGTCACCTCTACCTGTCAGCTCTCTACCTGTCACCTCTACCTGTCACCTCTCTAACTTCAGCTCTTTACCTGTCACCTCTCTAACTTCAGCTCTCTACCTGTCAGCTCTACCTGTCAGCTCTCTACCTGTCAGCTCTACCTGTCACCTCTCTAACTTCAGCTCTCTACCTGTCAGCTCTACCTGTTCCCTCTCTAACTTCAGCTCTCTACCTGTCACCTCTCTAACTTCAGCTCTCTACCTGTCAGCTCTACCTGTTCCCTCTCTAACTTCAGCTCTCTACCTGTCACCTCTCTAACTTCAGCTCTCTACCTGTCAGCTCTACCTGTCAGCTCTCTACCTGTCAGCTCTACCTGTCAGCTCTACCTGTCACCTCTACCTGTCAGCTATCTACCTGTCACCTCTACCTGTCAGCTCTACCTGTCACCTCTACCTGTCAGCTCTACCTGTCACCTCTACCTGTCAGCTTTACTTGTCAGCTCTACCTGTCAGCTCTCTAACTTCAGCTCTCTACCTGTCACCTCTACCTGTCAGCTTTACTTGTCAGCTCTACCTGTCACCTCTCTACCTGTCACCTCTACCTGTCACCTCTCTACCTGTCAGCTCTACCTGTCAGCTCTACCTGTCACCTCTACCTGTCAGCTATCTACCTGTCACCTCTACCTGTCAGCTCTACCTGTCAGCTTTACCTGTCACCTCTCTAACTTCAGCTCTCTACCTGTCAGCTCTACCTGTCAGCTATCTATCTGTCAGCTCTACCTGTCAGCTCTACCTGTCAGCTTTACCTGTCACCTCTCTAACTTCAGCTCTCTACCTGTCAGCTCTACCTGTCACCTCTCTAACTTCAGCTCTCTACCTGTCAGCTCTACCTGTCACCTCTCTAACTTCAGCTCTCTACCTGTCAGCTCTACCTGTCAGCTCTACCTGTCAGCTCTACCTGTCACCTCTCTAACTTCAGCTCTCTACCTGTCACCTCTCTAACTTCAGCTCTCTACCTGTCAGCTCTACCTGTCAGCTCTCTACCTGTCAGCTCTACCTGTCACCTCTCTAACTTCAGCTCTCTACCTGTCAGCTCTACCTGTTCCCTCTCTAACTTCAGCTCTCTACCTGTCACCTCTCTAACTTCAGCTCTCTACCTGTCAGCTCTACCTGTTCCCTCTCTAACTTCAGCTCTCTACCTGTCACCTCTTTAACTTCAGCTCTCTACCTGTCAGCTCTACCTGTCACCTCTCTAACTTCAGGTCTCTACCTGTCAGCTCTACCTGTCAGCTCTCTACCTGTCAGCTCTCTACCTGTCAGCTCTACCTGTCAGCTTTACCTGTCACCTCTCTAACTTCAGCTCTCTACCTGTCAGCTCTACCTGTCACCTCTCTAACTTCAGCTCTCTACCTGTCAGCTCTACCTGTCACCTCTCTAACTTCAGCTCTCTACCTGTCAGCTCTACCTGTCAGCTCTACCTGTCAGCTCTACCTGTCACCTCTCTAACTTCAGCTCTCTACCTGTCACCTCTCTAACTTCAGCTCTCTACCTGTCAGCTCTACCTGTCAGCTCTACCTGTCAGCTCTCTACCTGTCAGCTCTACCTGTCACCTCTCTAACTTCAGCTCTCTACCTGTCAGCTCTACCTGTTCCCTCTCTAACTTCAGCTCTCTACCTGTCACCTCTCTAACTTCAGCTCTCTACCTGTCAGCTCTACCTGTTCCCTCTCTAACTTCAGCTCTCTACCTGTCACCTCTCTAACTTCAGCTCTCTACCTGTCAGCTCTACCTGTCACCTCTCTAACTTCAGCTCTCTACCTGTCAGCTCTACCTGTCAGCTCTCTAACTTCAGCTCTCTACCTGTCAGCTCTACCTGTCAGCTTTACCTGTCACCTCTCTAACTTCAGCTCTCTACCTGTCAGCTCTACCTGTCACCTCTCTAACTTCAGCTCTCTACCTGTCAGCTCTACCTGTCACCTCTCTAACTTCAGCTCTCTACCTGTCAGCTCTACCTGTCACCTCTACCTGTCAGCTCTACCTGTCACCTCTATCTGTCACCTCTACCTGTCAGCTATCTACCTTCAGCTCCGGCATGCTGACGATGAGCGTCAGAGGAACTCTGATGTCGGGGTTGTTGGTGTAATCCAGCGGCACTAAGTGAGGAGCCAACTCTCGGTACCTGCCATGTAGCCTGCAGAGGACAAGGGACAGAGGACAAAGGGCAGAGGATAAGGGACAGGGGATAGAGGATAGGGGACAGAGGACAGGGCACAGAGGAAAAGGAAAGAGGACAAGGGACAGGGGATAAGGGCAGAGGATAAGGGACAGGGGACAGAGGACAGTGGACAGAGGACAGTGGACATGGGACAGAGGACAAGAGACAGGGGACAGAGGATAGTGGACAGTGGACAGAGGACAGTGGACAGAGGACAGAGGGACAGGGGACAGAGGACAGTGGATAGGGGACAGAGGACAGTGGATAGGGGACAGAGGACAGCGGACATGGGGCGAAAGACAGGGGACAGGTGTCATACAGAGAGGTAGACAGACAGAGTGTCCCGAGCATAGGTGGAAATCGAGGGGGGGGGGTCAGGACCTTCCCAATCTGAGGGTCCACCCCCTAAAAACCTAATTAAATAATATAATGATATTGACTTAAAATAATTGTGCAAGCTGTAAAACAATACAAACAGTGCAACACCATTAGCTTTAATTAATTAATTAAGTTTAGGAACACTTAGAGTCCCCCCTCTCTTCCCTCACAGTGGTTTGGTCCAGTGCTGCTGTCCCCCTTTACTCGCCTGCACACAGTCTGGGGGGAGTCCAGTAAGTAACCGACTACTTTAAGAATCCTCTATACAACTTTATAGGGAAAGCCCATAATGCCAAAGATGGCGGTTATCCCGCCCCTCCTGTTAGAAAGCCAATTGTCTGCTTTTAACATCTGAGGCAGGAAACATATTTCAGCCAATCGTGTGGCTCCCCTGATGGAAGGGTCTGCTCTATGTGTAGTAGAAGTATGACCTGCGGGGAAAAACACTTTTCAAACCTTATTTTGGGGCAAAGTCATGAAACTGTCTGCCTGTTCATTTAAAGAGAGACCTGATCCTGTTAGTCTGAGGCCTTACCAAGATGGCTGCAGAGAGGCGAGACTCACCTCTAAGGACTTTGGTTAAACTGTGGATCTTCTGTTGGGATTATGATGTTAAGTGGCAGCTCAGCTGCAGCTGAAATATCTGAGTAAGAGACGAGGTAATTTAATAATTATAATATGACCCCGTGTTGAACCTAACTATAGCTTTGTGTTGTTGACCAGATAAACTCACAGAGAAAAGAAAAAAGGACAAGAGATAGTTTTTCAGTTACTCTGGAACATCACGTCTCCATGCTGCATTAATAACAGTAAGGTCCCCCCAGCTGTTAGATGAATGTGCGCCCCTGGTCCTGGGTGGATGTAATAACCAGCTGCAGGAGTCCTTCTCTGACATTAACGTCAGTCAGCTGACCTGTGGCTCCGCCCCCTCACTCTGCCGTGATGAAGGTGTGATTTCTGAACAACAACTCACCGCAGGACTTCTTTCCTGGTGAAGAAGGTGCAGTCCTGTGGACAGACAGAGAGACAGTGAGAGGACGCAGAGAGGCTGGAGCTCAGCCAATCAGCAGCAGGAGAGACGCCCTGCACGCTCTGCTGTCCTGTCGACCCCCGTACACAAAACAGACACACCTTATAAAGCAGGACCCGGTCCCCGTTATTATATGAACCGTGCAGAGTCACCTGATAGGCCTCCAGCTGCTCGTCGGTGAACGTGGTCTGCTTGTTGCCCATCCTGCTCGGCGGACATCACACAGCTGCATCACACTGGAGGCTGCAGCTGCTCTGAGGTCCGTTTACATCCATCCAGGTCCACAGGTTCCGGTCCAGCTGCTGGTCTGACGTCCACACTCCTGGTCCGGGTTTAGCTCCTCTCCGCTGAGGAAAAGGGGATTTTTCACTCCTCAGCGGTGCGGGAGGAGGCGGTGCGGGAGGAGGCGGTGCGGGTACCAGCGCGCTGCTTTCAGGTGCGGCTCGTACAACCCGGCTTTCATGGGGGAAGTGGCAGGCACGTGTCTCTGTTATTTCAAAGTTACTCTGTTATTTTATTGTGACATTTTCCGACTGAGACTTTTATTTTGTAATCTCACTTTTCAGGAAGTCAATGTCACAAAGTCCCGCCCTTCGTATTTTAGCCAATAAATTCTGACTGTTCCTGAAGGCAGCACACACACACACACACACACACACACACACACACACACACACAGATTTAATCAGGGCTCTGTGAACTCGTTTGGCTTCAGAATCAGAATCAGAAATACTTTATTGATTGATGAAGTATAAATATACAATATAAAGAAACAATATAAAGGAGTGTGGATCTGTACAATATTAAATTATTAACAGAATTGTAATGAAGAACGGTAGTAGTGAATAAATAGTAGTAATAATGAGTACTGGTAGAGCTCATGTGGGATGGATTACAAATCCTTAAAAATCCTTAAACAGGGCAGTATAAAGGTTAAAAACTGCAGTATTGGGATCAGAAGAAGAGTTGAGAAAGAAGCTGTGACTCCTCTTCCTCACAGATCAGAGTGACTCCTCTTCCTCACAGAGGATCTTTGTGACTCCTCTTCCTCACAGATCAGAGTGACTCCTCTTCCTCACAGAGGATCTTTGTGACTCCTCTTCCTCACAGATCAGAGTGACTCCTCTTCCTCACAGACGATCTTTGTGACTACTCCTGCTCTCAGATCAGAGTGACTCCTCTTCCTCTTAGAGGATCTTTGTGCCTCCTCTTCCTCACAGATCTTTGTGACTCCTCTTCCTCTCAGAGGATCTTTGTGACTCCTCTTCCTCACAGATCAGAGTGACTCCTCTTCCTCTTAGAGGATCTTTGTGCCTCCTCTTCCTCACAGATCTTTGTGACTCCTCTTCCTCTCAGAGGATCTTTGTAACTCCTCTTCCTCACAGATCAGAGTGCCTCCTCTTCCTCACAGAGGATCTTTGTGACTACTCCTGCTCTCAGATCAGAGTGACTCCTCTTCCTCACAGAGGATCTTTGTGACTCCTCTTCATCTTAGATCAGAGTGACTCCTCTTCCTCACAGAGGATCTTTGTGACTCCTCTTCCTCTCAGAGGATCTTTGTGCCTCCTCTTCATCTTAGATCAGAGTGACTCCTCTTCCTCTTAGAGGATCTTTGTGCCTCCTCTTCCTCACAGATCAGAGTGACTCCTCTTCCTCACAGATCAGAGTGACTCCTCTTCCTCACAGAGGATCTTTGTGACTCCTCTTCATCTTAGATCAGAGTGACTCCTCTTCCTCTTAGAGGATCTTTGTGCCTCCTCTTCCTCACAGATCAGAGTGACTCCTCTTCCTCACAGAGGATCTTTGTGACTCCTCTTCCTCTCAGATCAGAGTAACTCCACTTCCTCTTAGAGGATCTTTGTGCCTCCTCTTCCTCACAGATCAGAGTGACTCCTCTTCCTCTTAGAGGATCTTTGTGCCTCCTCTTCCTCACAGATCAGAGTGACTCCTCTTCCTTACAGAGGATCTTTGTGACTCCTCTTCATCTTAGATCAGAGTGACTCCTCTTCCTCACAGAGGATCTTTGTGACTCCTCTTCCTCACAGATCAGAGTGACTCCTCTTCATCTTAGATCAGAGTGACTCCTCTTTCTCACAGAGGATCTTTGTGACTCCTCTTCATCTTAGATCAGAGTGACTCCTCTTCCTCTTAGAGGATCTTTGTGACTCCTCTTCCTCTCAGATCAGAGTGACTCCTCTTCCTCACAGAGGATCTTTGTGACTCCTCTTCATCTTAGATCAGAGTGACTCCTCTTCCTCTTAGAGGATCTTTGTGACTCCTCTTCCTCACAGATCAGAGTGACTCCTCTTCCTCACAGAGGATCTTTGTGCCTCCTCTTCCTCACAGATCAGAGTGACTCCTCTTCCTCACAGACGATCTTTGTGCCTCCTCTTCCTCACAGATCAGAGTGACTCCTCTTCCTTACAGAGGATCTTTGTGACTCCTCTTCATCTTAGATCAGAGTGACTCCTCTTCCTCACAGAGGATCTTTGTGACTCCTCTTCCTCTCAGATCAGAGTGACTCCTCTTCCTCACAGAGGATCTTTGTGACTCCTCTTCCTCACAGATCAGAGTGACTCCTCTTCCTTACAGAGGATCTTTGTGACTCCTCTTCATCTTAGATCAGAGTGACTCCTCTTCCTCTTAGAGGATCTTTGTGACTCCTCTTCCTCTCAGATCAGAGTGACTCCTCTTCCTCACAGAGGATCTTTGTGACTCCTCTTCCTCACAGATCAGAGTGACTCCTCTTCCTTACAGAGGATCTTTGTGACTCCTCTTCATCTTAGATCAGAGTGACTCCTCTTCCTTACAGAGGATCTTTGTGACTCCTCTTCATCTTAGATCAGAGTGACTCCTCTTCCTCTTAGAGGATCTTTGTGACTCCTCTTCCTCTCAGATCAGAGTGACTCCTCTTCCTCACAGAGGATCTTTGTGACTCCTCTTCCTCACAGATCAGAGTGACTCCTCTTCCTCACAGAGGATCTTTGTGACTCCTCTTCCTCACAGATCAGAGTGACTCCTCTTCCTCACAGATCAGAGTGACTCCTCTTCCTCACAGACGATCTTTGTGACTCCTCTTCATCTTAGATCAGAGTGACTCCTCTTCCTCTTAGAGGATCTTTGTGCCTCCTCTTCCTCACAGATCAGAGTGACTCCTCTTCCTCACAGAGGATCTTTGTGCCTCCTCTTCCTCACAGATCAGAGTGACTCCTCTTCCTTACAGAGGATCTTTGTGACTCCTCTTCCTCACAGATCAGAGTGACTCCTCTTCCTCACAGAGGATCTTTGTGACTCCTCTTCCTCACAGATCAGAGTGACTCCTCTTCATCTTAGATCAGAGTGACTCCTCTTCCTCACAGAGGATCTTTGTGACTCCTCTTCATCTTAGATCAGAGTGACTCCTCTTCCTCACAGAGGATCTTTGTGACTCCTCTTCCTCTCAGATCAGAGTGACTCCTCTTCCTCACAGAGGATCTTTGTGACTCCTCTTCCTCACAGATCAGAGTGACTCCTCTTCATCTTAGATCAGAGTGACTCCTCTTCCTCACAGAGGATCTTTGTGACTCCTCTTCATCTTAGATCAGAGTGACTCCTCTTCCTCACAGAGGATCTTTGTGACTACTCCTGCTCTCAGATCAGAGTGACTCCTCTTCCTCACAGAGGATCTTTGTGACTACTCCTGCTCTCAGATCAGAGTGACTCCTCTTCCTCACAGAGGATCTTTGTGACTACTCCTGCTCTCAGATCAGAGTGACTCCTCTTCCTCACAGAGGATCTTTGTGACTCCTCTTCATCTTAGATCAGAGTGACTCCTCTTCCTCACAGAGGATCTTTGTGACTCCTCTTCCTCTCAGATCAGAGTGACTCCTCTTCCTCACAGAGGATCTTTGTGACTCCTCTTCCTCACAGATCAGAGTGACTCCTCTTCATCTTAGATCAGAGTGACTCCTCTTCCTTACAGAGGATCTTTGTGACTCCTCTTCATCTTAGATCAGAGTGACTCCTCTTCCTCTTAGAGGATCTTTGTGACTCCTCTTCCTCTCAGATCAGAGTGACTCCTCTTCCTCACAGAGGATCTTTGTGACTCCTCTTCCTCACAGATCAGAGTGACTCCTCTTCCTCACAGAGGATCTTTGTGACTCCTCTTCCTCACAGATCAGAGTGACTCCTCTTCCTCACAGATCAGAGTGACTCCTCTTCCTCACAGACGATCTTTGTGACTCCTCTTCATCTTAGATCAGAGTGACTCCTCTTCCTCACAGAGGATCTTTGTGCCTCCTCTTCCTCACAGATCAGAGTGACTCCTCTTCCTCTTAGAGGATCTTTGTGCCTCCTCTTCCTCACAGATCAGAGTGACTCCTCTTCATCTTAGATCAGAGTGACTCCTCTTCCTCACAGAGGATCTTTGTGACTCCTCTTCATCTTAGATCAGAGTGACTCCTCTTCCTCACAGAGGATCTTTGTGACTCCTCTTCCTCACAGATCAGAGTGACTCCTCTTCCTCACAGACGATCTTTGTGACTCCTCTTCCTCACAGATCAGAGTGACTCCTCTTCCTCACAGACGATCTTTGTGACTCCTCTTCATCTTAGATCAGAGTGACTCCTCTTCCTCACAGAGGATCTTTGTGCCTCCTCTTCCTCACAGATCAGAGTGACTCCTCTTCCTCACAGAGGATCTTTGTGACTCCTCTTCCTCACAGATCAGAGTGACTCCTCTTCCTCACAGAGGATCTTTGTGACTCCTCTTCCTCACAGATCAGAGTGACTCCTCTTCCTCACAGAGGATCTTTGTGACTCCTCTTCATCTTAGATCAGAGTGACTCCTCTTCCTCACAGAGGATCTTTGTGACTCCTCTTCCTCACAGATCAGAGTGACTCCTCTTCCTCACAGACGATCTTTGTGACTCCTCTTCCTCACAGATCAGAGTGACTCCTCTTCCTCACAGACGATCTTTGTGACTCCTCTTCATCTTAGATCAGAGTGACTCCTCTTCCTCACAGAGGATCTTTGTGCCTCCTCTTCCTCACAGATCAGAGTGACTCCTCTTCCTCACAGAGGATCTTTGTGCCTCCTCTTCCTCACAGATCAGAGTGACTCCTCTTCCTCACAGAGGATCTTTGTGACTCCTCTTCCTCACAGATCAGAGTGACTCCTCTTCCTCACAGAGGATCTTTGTGACTCCTCTTCCTCACAGATCAGAGTGACTCCTCTTCATCTTAGATCAGAGTGACTCCTCTTCCTCACAGAGGATCTTTGTGACTCCTCTTCATCTTAGATCAGAGTGACTCCTCTTCCTCACAGAGGATCTTTGTGACTCCTCTTCCTCACAGATCAGAGTGACTCCTCTTCATCTTAGATCAGAGTGACTCCTCTTCCTCACAGAGGATCTTTGTGACTCCTCTTCATCTTAGATCAGAGTGACTCCTCTTCCTCACAGAGGATCTTTGTGACTACTCCTGCTCTCAGATCAGAGTGACTCCTCTTCCTCACAGAGGATCTTTGTGACTACTCCTGCTCTCAGATCAGAGTGACTCCTCTTCCTCACAGAGGATCTTTGTGACTACTCCTGCTCTCAGATCAGAGTGACTCCTCTTCCTCACAGAGGATCTTTGTGACTCCTCTTCCGCAGCAGAATGGCAGGCAGCGCGTGGAGGTCAATGGTAAGAAATAGCTGATTTATAACGAACAGAGAACCCTGAGGAGGAGTCAAACAGTCTGGTTCTGTGGGTTCTTTGTGAGCGGACGTGTCGGCTGTTCTGTTGTTTTGTTGTGCGGGTTCGAGTCTCTGAAAGCGGCTTTAACCGCTGTCGTTAGCTCGTTAGCATATCAGCTAACTCCTGCGTGTCCTTCAATGTGATGAGAGATGCAGGAGCTAGCAGAGCTAGCAGAGCTAGCAGAGCTCACTGTTGTTGTTCACTCTGATCAGAGTAGATCAGAGTGACTCCTCTTCCTCACAGAGGATCTTTGTGACTCCTCTTCCTCTCAGATCAGAGTGACTCCTCTTCCTCACAGAGGATCTTTGTGACTCCTCTTCCTCACAGATCAGAGTGACTCCTCTTCATCTTAGATCAGAGTGACTCCTCTTCCTCACAGAGGATCTTTGTGACTCCTCTTCATCTTAGATCAGAGTGACTCCTCTTCCTCACAGAGGATCTTTGTGACTACTCCTGCTCTCAGATCAGAGTGACTCCTCTTCCTCACAGAGGATCTTTGTGACTACTCCTGCTCTCAGATCAGAGTGACTCCTCTTCCTCACAGAGGATCTTTGTGACTCCTCTTCATCTTAGATCAGAGTGACTCCTCTTCCTCACAGAGGATCTTTGTGACTCCTCTTCATCTTAGATCAGAGTGACTCCTCTTCCTCACAGAGGATCTTTGTGACTCCTCTTCATCTTAGATCAGAGTGACTCCTCTTCCTCACAGAGGATCTTTGTGACTACTCCTGCTCTCAGATCAGAGTGACTCCTCTTCCTCACAGAGGATCTTTGTGACTACTCCTGCTCTCAGATCAGAGTGACTCCTCTTCCTCACAGAGGATCTTTGTGACTCCTCTTCATCTTAGATCAGAGTGACTCCTCTTCCTCACAGAGGATCTTTGTGACTCCTCTTCCTCTCAGATCAGAGTGACTCCTCTTCCTCACAGAGGATCTTTGTGACTCCTCTTCCTCACAGATCAGAGTGACTCCTCTTCCTCACAGAGGATCTTTGTGACTCCTCTTCATCTTAGATCAGAGTGACTCCTCTTCCTCACAGAGGATCTTTGTGACTACTCCTGCTCTCAGATCAGAGTGACTCCTCTTCCTCACAGAGGATCTTTGTGACTACTCCTGCTCTCAGATCAGAGTGACTCCTCTTCCTCACAGAGGATCTTTGTGACTACTCCTGCTCTCAGATCAGAGTGACTCCTCTTCCTCACAGAGGATCTTTGTGACTCCTCTTCATCTTAGATCAGAGTGACTCCTCTTCCTCACAGAGGATCTTTGTGACTCCTCTTCCTCTCAGATCAGAGTGACTCCTCTTCCTCACAGAGGATCTTTGTGACTCCTCTTCCTCACAGATCAGAGTGACTCCTCTTCCTCACAGAGGATCTTTGTGACTCCTCTTCATCTTAGATCAGAGTGACTCCTCTTCCTCACAGAGGATCTTTGTGACTACTCCTGCTCTCAGATCAGAGTGACTCCTCTTCCTCACAGAGGATCTTTGTGACTACTCCTGCTCTCAGATCAGAGTGACTCCTCTTCCTCACAGAGGATCTTTGTGACTACTCCTGCTCTCAGATCAGAGTGACTCCTCTTCCTCACAGAGGATCTTTGTGACTCCTCTTCATCTTAGATCAGAGTGACTCCTCTTCCTCACAGAGGATCTTTGTGACTCCTCTTCCTCTCAGATCAGAGTGACTCCTCTTCCTCACAGAGGATCTTTGTGACTCCTCTTCATCTTAGATCAGAGTGACTCCTCTTCCTCACAGAGGATCTTTGTGACTCCTCTTCATCTTAGATCAGAGTGACTCCTCTTCCTCACAGAGGATCTTTGTGACTCCTCTTCATCTTAGATCAGAGTGACTCCTCTTCCTCACAGAGGATTTTTGTGACTACTCCTGCTCTCAGATCAGAGTGACTCCTCTTCCTCACAGAGGATCTTTGTGACTACTCCTGCTCTCAGATCAGAGTGACTCCTCTTCCTCACAGAGGATCTTTGTGACTCCTCTTCATCTTAGATCAGAGTGACTCCTCTTCCTCACAGAGGATCTTTGTGACTCCTCTTCCTCTCAGATCAGAGTGACTCCTCTTCCTCACAGAGGATCTTTGTGACTCCTCTTCCTCACAGATCAGAGTGACTCCTCTTCCTCACAGAGGATCTTTGTGACTCCTCTTCATCTTAGATCAGAGTGACTCCTCTTCCTCACAGAGGATCTTTGTGACTACTCCTGCTCTCAGATCAGAGTGACTCCTCTTCCTCACAGAGGATCTTTGTGACTACTCCTGCTCTCAGATCAGAGTGACTCCTCTTCCTCACAGAGGATCTTTGTGACTACTCCTGCTCTCAGATCAGAGTGACTCCTCTTCCTCACAGAGGATCTTTGTGACTCCTCTTCATCTTAGATCAGAGTGACTCCTCTTCCTCACAGAGGATCTTTGTGACTCCTCTTCCTCTCAGATCAGAGTGACTCCTCTTCCTCACAGAGGATCTTTGTGACTCCTCTTCCTCACAGATCAGAGTGACTCCTCTTCCTCACAGAGGATCTTTGTGACTCCTCTTCATCTTAGATCAGAGTGACTCCTCTTCCTCACAGAGGATCTTTGTGACTACTCCTGCTCTCAGATCAGAGTGACTCCTCTTCCTCACAGAGGATCTTTGTGACTACTCCTGCTCTCAGATCAGAGTGACTCCTCTTCCTCACAGAGGATCTTTGTGACTACTCCTGCTCTCAGATCAGAGTGACTCCTCTTCCTCACAGAGGATCTTTGTGACTCCTCTTCCGCAGCAGAATGGCAGGCAGCGCGTGGAGGTCAATGGTAAGAAATAGCTGATTTATAAAGAACAGAGAACCCTGAGGAGGAGTCAAACAGTCTGGTTCTGTGGGTTCTTTGTGAGCGGACGTGTCGGCTGTTCTGTTGTTTTGTTGTGCGGGTTCGAGTCTCTGAAAGCGGCTTTAACCGCTGTCGTTAGCTCGTTAGCATATCAGCTAACTCCTGCGTGTCCTTCAACGTGATGAGAGATGCAGGAGCTAGCAGAGCTAGCAGAGCTAGCAGAGCTAGCAGAGCTAGCAGAGCTCACTGTTGTTGTTCACCGGGTCTGTCACGACTTTCTCCGCATGTTCACTAACACCACCGGGAAACTACAAACTGTCACCGCCGGCCGAGGCTCCGGTGAGGCGGCCGAGACTCCTGTAGAGAATCTGCTAATTTAAGGTTCCTTCGCACTTTGGGCAAAATCCAAACCGCGTAGAAAAGAAAAGAAGAGTTGAGAAAGAAGCTGTGTTCCCACTGTTAAATTCGGCTAACATGAAGTCCTCCGTAGAGCTCTGAAGTTTTGTCCAAATACACACAAAATGAGGAAACAAGACAACATGTCCCTCCTGTGGGACAGGACGGACACAGAAAGATGAAGATAAACAGGGGAAACGTTAACATACGTGTTTTCTTCCCGATACTACTGGAATTAACATCAGACCTTTCTCTGAATCCGTGATGGTGAAACCGGTTAGTCACTAAAAGTTCACTGGAAGTGAATAACATGAAGACTTTGTTGGTTTATTATAATAATAATTTATGATAATCACCGTTTCTATCGACCTGCTGTTCATCGATAACAAAGAACCCTGAAACTAACGAATACCTGTGCAGACAGCTTTTAGTGAAACACAGGAAGTGAAAGCGTTTGTGGTTAAAGTGACCTTCATGTCTCCTCAGCTGACCCAGGTGGTGGGGGGGGCCCTCAGGAGACCCGCTCTGTCTTCAGCTGCCTTTTCCAGAGGGGTGAGTAGTTCAGGGTCCAACCGGACACCAGCCTGCTGTGACACACACACACACACACACACACGCACAGTGAACCCCAGGTTGCTCCTGAAGGTGTGGTCAGAGTGTGATTGGGTGGTGATGGAACAGTGGATAAGACGTGCCTTTGGTGTGAGAGACCCTGGTTCAATCCCCCACTGTGACCCATCCACCAGTGTGTCCCTGATCAAGACACTTAAAGGCGTGCGACCTCTGATAAATCTGCGTGATATGATCTGCTGATATGAGCCAACTGCAGATAAATCAATACCTGATTAATTAATGATTAGAAAAGAGGTTGATGCTTCAGTCACGTTGGGAGTGTTGTTGTTGCATAGTTTGTCCACCAGGAGGCGCTCAGCAACAGACCCACCTCAGCTGATCAGCTGTTGATTATTTTAGGAGTCACTGAATTTTCTTGGTGAAACGTTTTTATAAAGATCAACAGATTATTTGAAGCTGTCGTGTTTTCTCGCTGAGGTCAGAACGACATGAACTCGCGTTCAAAAATCTAATGGCCGATAAATCAGATTTTTTTTTAATCAGCCGCCACGGCGAGTCTCTCACGCCGCTGTCTCTCTGTCTGCAGATGCAGACCGTCACTCTGATTCCTGGAGACGGGATCGGGCCGGAGATCTCCACGGCGGTCATGAAGATCTTTGAAGCGGCCAAAGTGAGTGTTCTGAAGAAGCGGCGGACCTGGTGAGTTTCAGAAGCTTTCAACGTGTTCTTTTGACCCGCAGGCTCCAATCAGGTGGGAGGAGAGGAACGTGACGGCCATCAAGGGACCCGGCGGCAGATGGATGATCCCTCCGGACGCCAAAGAGTCCATGGACCAGAACAAGATCGGACTGAAAGGTCTGGTGAGGCTCAGAGCTGCGCTTCAGATTCAGTTTTCTGTGAGTGCCCCCTAAACGTTGTGTCCTCCAGGACCCCTGAAGACGCCCATCGCCGCAGGTCACCCCTCCATGAACCTGCTCCTGAGGAAGACCTTCGACCTTTACGCCAACGTGCGACCCTGCATCTCCATCGAGGGCTACAAGACCCCGTACACCGACGTCAACCTGGTGACCATCCGAGAGAACACGGAGGGCGAGTACAGCGGCATCGAACACGTGGTGAGTGTTCGGGACGCAGAGACGGGTTCAAACCGGACTCACCTGTGACCTGCTGCACCGTGACGCAGCCGCGGCGACGTTAGCGAACGTGTTCTCGCCGAGGGCTCGACAGGTCGTTTATAAAAAGCTAACGCTACGTTCAGCCGCCGTCTCCTGCCGGACAGCGAGCGTTGCTTCGTGCACGCCGCCTGAAGGTGAACACACTTCACTACAGGTTACAAAAAGGCAAATACTGGAGAGCTCCTGCTGCTCGATCTTTACTGGCATCAAGAGTTTATTCTGACCAGAAAGTTATTGTTTTTAGTTTGAGGATGTTGCGTCACTTTAAACGTTGCTACGCAAGGAATTGTGGGACGGCGTCACCTCCTTTCCTTTAGTGAAGGATGTTCCGGTGTTCCTACGCAGCAGGAGGTGAGGAAGCACTGAAGCACCACGATGACAAAAACACGTTTAGAGCCTCCTCCACCTGCTGCTCCGAGGCAGAGTCCAGATCCAGCACTCACCAGGTGTGACACTGAGATCAGGTGACTGTGAAGGCTGCAGCATTTATTACTCACCAGACCGCTCAGTGACCCTGAAGCTCTCGGTCTTTAGCCCAGCTATTCCAGAACAGTTTAAATTCTGACCTTCTGTCGTTCCCCAACACGCTGATAAATGACTGTAAACAGGAAATGTTTCCATCTGAATCGCAGCACAAACAGAAAAACGGCTCAAACATCTTCAGTGTAAAACGAAAGTTTAAAAAGTGCTGACAAACTGAAAATACTTGATGACTCAACTGTGCGCTGTTATCAGATACTCTGATAGAAATGTAACTACGCGTCACGGCGACTCAGACCACATCATTTCCTCTGAGCTCCTGAAGCCAGTTTCACTGGCGACCAAACCAGCAGCTGTAACACGATGGATACTTTCTTTAGAGCGCCAGAACAGCCGCGTCAGTTTGATCCATTCAGTCCATAACATCTGGAAAATAGAGCGCACGGTTATTATTTTATCAACATTCAAGTGAGCGCAGGGCTGAAGGGGGAGCGAGCTGGCTCACCGGAAAAGGTCGACAAAGTGGACGCTATAACGCCACCAACGCCAGCTCGTGCTTCGGAATCACAGACACCAAACTAAGAGCACAGAGTTTCTCTAAACACCAACTGTTTTATTTTCCCCTCCTGATTATTGTAATTCTGGGCGACGGCAGCTTCATCTGCAGTTTAGCAAAAAGAAAACCTGATCGGATCCGACAAAAGTTCTTAATTTGTTTGTAGGAACGTGTTGAGGTCAAACCTTTTGTTTTGTCTTTGAAAAGTTAAAAGATGAATCAACTTTTTTCATAAATGAGCAGATGAAACCGTTCAAGCTGAAGATGAGTTTCAGCCGGACTCTTGTGAGTGAAACACGGTGGACCGACCCAGACCCCGAATCCAGCCCGGGAGTCTCTCGGCTGACTTCCTGTGGTCGTTCTGTTCTGAAACTCCGGTCTCGTCGTTGTAGATCGTGGACGGCGTCGTTCAGAGCATCAAACTGATCACAGAGGACGCCAGCAGACGCATCGCAGAGTACGCCTTCGAGTACGCCAGGAACAACCAAAGAACCAGCGTGACGGCCGTCCACAAGGCCAACATCATGTGAGTATGAACCCAGCAGGACGATGACGGGTTGGCGACTGGATCGGTAACTCTCTCTCTCTCTCTCTCTCTCTGTCCGTCCAGGCGGATGTCAGACGGGCTGTTCCTCAGAAAGTGTCGCGAGGTGGCCGAGAACTTCAAAGACATCAAGTTCACAGAGATGTACCTGGACACCGTTTGTCTCAACGTGAGTCTGAGAGTCCTGACCCTGCCGGTGAAGTCACATAAACATGCTCTCTAGTTTAAAATGCGAACTCTGGTTCTGACCTGATGCTTCGGGCTTTCAGATGGTTCAGGATCCGACCCAGTTCGACGTGCTGGTCATGCCCAACCTGTACGGAGACATCCTCAGGTCAGTCCGTCCTCCTGCACGCGTTTGTCTTCATGTTCTGCTCTGAGGGTTCAGTGTTGACTCCATGTCTCGAACTGTTGCAGCGATCTGTGCGCCGGTCTGATCGGAGGCCTCGGAGTCACTCCAGCGGGAACATCGGCGCCAATGGAGTCGCCATCTTTGAATCGGTTTGTTTCTCCTTTTTTTTTTTTTTTTTTAATTTCAGTTCGTTTCAGCTCTGCAACAAACTTTAATAATCAACATGTTTCTTTCTTCCTGTGAATGAAAAGATGATTAAAGATTTAGAAGAAAAGTAAATTCAGCAGCCTGAACAGAATCTGCTCCTCCTGCAGGTCCACGGCACCGCCCCCGACATCGCCGGCCTCGACATGGCGAACCCCACCGCCCTGCTGCTCAGCGCTGTCATGATGCTGCGCCACATGGGTCTCCATGACTACGGCAACAAGATCCAGACGGCCTGTTTCGACACCATCAGAGACAAGAAGGTGAGACTCTGAGGCTACTGAAGTAGAAACAGGCGTTTGGGTCACTGACCGTCCTGCGTCTCTACGCTAAACTGTAATCCAAGACGCCACGGCAGCTTCCTGCACGCCGCGCGCTCATCAGAGGCTTATTCAGAAAGCAGAGAGGTCCGTGACTCATAGGGGGCAGTCGAGTAATGAGGCCTGGACCGGGTTCGGTTCAGACCCAAGAGAAGACTGTGAATGTGTCTCTGAGGAGTCTGAGTGGCCCGGTGTCCTCGGATCAGGATCAGGTTTAATGCCAGGAGGTTTTCAACAGACAAAGAATTTGCTTTGGTATTTTGGTCCCAATGAACGTAGAAAGAAAAGTTCTGCAGAGGTCTGGAGTCCTTGCTGCTCCTTAAAAAGTCTGGAAAGGTCTTCAAATTAAATCAGGGCACTTAAGGTATTAAATTTTCCGATGGTGCGTTCAAGGCTGGTGGGAATATTTTCTCACACGGTGGCCTAACACCGTAGTGTTAGACGATGTTTGATATAAGTTTTATGTTCCGTTATCCCACGGGTTCTGAAATGCTCCAGCGGTAAGCAGCGGCTACCTGTGGGGCTATGCTAATGCATCGTTAGCACGTAGCAGACCTGAAAGTTCTGACTCCCTCACATCGTCTCTGTAGTTTAGTGTCACCGCCAGAGACGCAGAGAGCAGAGTCAGTGCGGCGCGTTCGCTGTGTTCCCTGGAAGTTATTATCCTGTCATAGCAATTATCTTCCTATTAAAGTATCGTTTGGGATTCTGCTGAACAATGAATCAAAATAACCAACTGCTGCAGTGACATGTGATCTACAACATGTGAGGTTGTAACCATGGAAACGGCGTTGTTTGACGAGGCGTGTTTGTACCTCAGGTGCTGACGAAGGACCTGGGAGGAAACTCCAAGTGTTCGGAGTTTACAGCTGACATCTGCCGTCGCATCCAGGATATGGACTGAAACTGAGGGAGCTGCTCCGCCACCGGCGCCGCCACAGAGCCACGCCCCCCCCCCCCCCCCCCCCCCCCCCTCCACTGCAGAGCGGGTGGAGCTGCAGGGACACGGTCTCCTGAGAGCCTCTGAGTTTTCTTTCTACTGTATTTACATGATGGAAAAGTTGTTGCTGTAATGAGATGATGACAGGTGTGGAGGGGGCGGGGCTTCTGCTGCGGCTGCTACCTGGGTGGTGTACACGACGAAACATTCACAGTAAACATGCGCACAAGTTTTATATGACCAAGATAGAATGCAGATGTCTTCATCAGAATAATCTGTTGTAACTGAAATGCCTTCTTATTTATTGTTTCCTGTTACCGTCTTCAGAAATCTGTGACGAGAACGCTGCTTCACTGACGGGCAGCTGCTCTGTCTTCTTACTGAACGCTTTAGCACATTCAGTCATTAAAAAAGGGCTTTCAAAGGACCAACCTGCATTTACGTCTTTTTAAAACTCTTTAAAACCACAGAGATCCCCGATTGGCAGCCCACCACTGTGGACACGCCTCCCTCTGGATGACGTCAGGGCACCACGCCCCCTGCTTCCTGGGCGCGACAAGCTGTCAGAGACAGACCAGAAGACCCTGCATTTTCACCTTCAAAGTAAAAGCGTATCATCTGGCCTGTTCTGAGCTCAGAATCGACAGGAAGTCAGAATCTTTGCTATAAAAGCAAGTGAGCAAACATTTCAACCCTCACCTGATATCATAAGTATAGACATTACTTACTGTGTACTAAGGGTTTGCTGTATCATTGCTTTATCATCAGACTCGGGTCACTTTACATGTTGGGACATCATACTTTATTTATACCAGATTAGGTGATGAATATAATAATGAAAAGTGTGAAAATAACAAATATAAGCAATAATATAATATGTAGTTAAATATATTAAGTAATAAATTAACCAAACACAGAAATTTACCAAAACCAAACCATTGAATAATTAATATATGTCAAAATTAAAAGCCAAATCTCTACTAACCAACATTATAAATAATGGAGCAACATGGAGATAATGGTTGAGTATTTATTTTGGCAGTACAAGAGGCACATACAACTTTAAATGGCTGTATTTTGTATTTATTAATAATAATACATTTCATTTGTAATGCACTTTATATTTACGCAAATCCCAAAGTGCTACATGATAAAACAGGTAAGTGTTAAAAAATTTTTTTTAAAAACAGTCGTTTTTTCTTTTCTAAATACTAAACGTATTTCCCACTCCTACCTGGACCTCCACACCCCGGGTTTACACCCTAACCTGATCTGGATCCAGGTGATGAACCAACAGATCTGGCCTCTGTGTTCACACCTGCTTTATTTGATCTGTTCTTGTTCTCCTCACTGAGATCGGATCCATCGGCAAAACCTGCATGTGAGTAACGTGAAGTAGCGCTGAGTTCCCCCCAGACTCCCTTTAAAAATCCCATCGTTTAGCGAGTTGTTGAGTTAGAGGAAACTGTACAAACTCTGTGAAACGCAGTCTACGACAGATTTTTAATTATGTGTCGTCTCTTGTAAATTCGGCCGATGCAACACGTGAAGTTAGTCCTGCTTTGTGTAAATAATGTTGTGTCTTGGTTCAGTTTCACAGCTGGACTTGTAGTAACGTTTGCAGGGCTGCAGGAGAGGACACAGTAAAGTTGGGCTGGTAGTTTAATCTTTGTCCTGATGAGGGAAGGGTGGAGTAGGACTCGCTCTTAAACATTATATTGTTTGGAAAAGGTCAGACAGCCTTTTACTTCCTCCAGGACCTCTGGTTATTATGGAGGAGGGTCCATCTGCATTTCCCCATTCAGTCGGGGAGGAAACAGCAAATAAGTAAAAAATGAGACGTGTTACATTAATTACTGGGTGTAATTAGAGCTACAATCAATCGATTAATTGATTATTGAAGTAGTTGTTCGAGCTGTAGTTTTCAGAGGAAGCAGTTTGTTATACTTGTTGAGGCTGTATTGCTGATCATAGACACGCAGAAATTGGTAGGAACAGGTAGAATCTGGAGAATAAAGTTGGTGCGATAAAGAAACCAGCGGAGGAGTTGCTTAGTGTTTTATTCTGAAAGGCCGCACCGGAAGTGTGGTGCGGTGTATTCTGGGTAGCTTGAGCTGGCTCGTTTCCTGCTTCCTCTCGGTCCCGTTTCAGTGGAACCCAGTCCGGAACCCGCGGCCCCGGTGAACCCAGTGAGCCCAGCAGAGTACCGCAGAGCGCGAGGAGCCCGCAGGCTCCGTTACAGCACCGGGACAGACGGCGGGAAAATGGCGAAGACGTACGACTATCTGTTCAAACTGCTGCTGATCGGGGACAGCGGCGTCGGTAAGACCTGCTGTTCCGGTTCAGCGAGGACGCCTTCAACACCACCTTCATCTCCACCATCGGTGAGTCCCCTCCCGGTCCCCCGGTCCACCGGAGGCTCCAGCCCCCAGGTGGACAGGTGTGACACCAAAATGTGTGACCTATCAGATCCTGTGACACAAATGGCAGGTTAAGCGCCAGCGGCTTTGCTGACGATGTGAAGCGGTTTGGTTCTTTTTAGGCACCAAAAGTGACGTTACGGTCAGGAACACATCGCCATTTGGGTGTAGTCACAGAATCTGATGGGTCACACATTCTGGTGTTACACCGGCGGCTAACGGGACCGAGCGTCCCGTTAGCCGCTGAGCAAACGGGAAAGTGAAAGCGATCGGGAGGGGGGCGGGAACTGTGAGCCACGTGACCTTTGCCCCCCCCCCCGATTAGTTATATTGATCAGTTCCTCAGTTTAAGAACCGCAGCTGTGTGGATGAAGATGTAACTCAAGTACTCGAGTACAACTCTGAGGTACTTGTACGTCACTACACAAGGAGATACTGTAGTTTTTACTGCGCTACGTGATCTGACAGCTTACTCGACAGATTAAAGGAGTTTATAAAATCTGATGTTATGAATGAAACACAGCTGATCGATCAGCCTCTGATGTTTGTTCAGACTCCAAAGTCCAAAACCATGATTTTCACATGTCGAGTTATTTTGCACAAAATGTACAAAACATTATTATTTCTCTGTTTTAGCTGCACATCCAGTAAATTTCTTATACTTTTAGTATTTTACAGGTAAAGTTAAAACTCTTCATATGAATCATTTATTATGTGAAGTTTGATTTCTAGAGCACAAGAGGTGTGGTCATGTGACAAAATGCTCAGTGTGTGAGCTAATTAGAGCTTTCTTAAAATGACATGTTTCCTGGCAGAGTTTTTAAATATCTGTGTTTATTTTATCTGTAAATACGTAAAAATAAAGGCTCCGTCACACAAATGAGCGGTTTTCCTTGAATAAATCAATGAAAAAACTAGATTTTGAAGAACCGTTCGGTAAACGTCTGAATGTTTTGATATATTATCACAATAAAACCAATTATGATATGCAAATCAGTGCATATGTAATGAGGAAGTACCTAATTTACATATTACAAATAAAAAAATAGTATGTGGTATTAGTTCTTTTACTGCAGTAAATGATCCCTCAGCGTTGACAAATAATCGTAAAATAACCGAACACTTTGTTGGCAGCACTGTAAAGATTACACAGTAGGACTTAAAGCCAGAACAGGAAACATCTGGACGGCAGCAGGGAAATACAAAATAAAGCAAAACGAAATATATAAAGGCTGAAAACAGGTGGAGAAGGAGCTCCGATCAGCTGATCGATGGAAGTGATTGTTGTTGATTTGAGTCACTCGTGCACACGTATGGCGTATGTGTGTGTGCCACGTTCTCCGTGACCCTTCACCAGCCACCAGCTGAGTGCGCCGCCTCTGTCTTCCTGGTGGAAACAGGAAGTGGGAACTGTCACAGTGACAGAGAGAGGTGTGTGTGTTTCAGGTAAAGCTGCTCTGACGTCATGTGGTCTGATCTAAAGGTTTGATCAGGTTCAGGAGACAGAGGGGGGGACCCTGTTCAGGACAGACGGACAGGAAGGATGTGGATTGGCGTGCAGCCAGAGGTCATTGACCTGCTCTGCTGCACGTTTCCGTAGCAACCAGCAATAACTGGGTTTCACTTCCTGCTGACGGAGCGAGAGAAGAAAACAGGCGTGGTGGGGACAGGTTTCTGAACCAGCTGGGACCTGAG
>NW_024044348.1:3075211-3107855 GCF_014851395.1 Micropterus salmoides | reverse complement strand
AAATACTTTTCTGCCATGAATATCTATTACGCATTTATATTTACACAACTCTCCATTTGTAGAGAGTTCTGCTACATTAAAGACCTCATGACTTTCCTCTGGAATGGATGGAAACAACACTGTCTGTGAATAAGAGGGACATTGTAAGCACGTTGAATAACAGCAGCAGGAAGAACATATGTTGTGGAGGAAGATGAGGGCAGTGGATCTCTGCTGGGATGTGAACACTCTGACCTGATTTCAGCTGTTTTCTCCAGCAGGATTCAGAATAATTCGGGTGAACAATGTGAATGGAGCGATCAGAACAGTCAGCACTCAGCACGATGCAAAGTCAACTTCCCCCCGTCCGAAGAATGCTCTCTTTGTGGAGGTGGAGGTGCTGCTTCAGGATCCGTCTGTGTTTTAGACTCTCATTAGGTGGCGTGACACAAGGACCTCCAGCGTGGACACCAACTGATTCAGACACTGTCTAAACACCGCATGTCCACAGTAACACAAGAACGTAACAATAGTACCGTGCGTACGCTTCATTTCACAATTAGTGCTCAGCAGTAAACAACATTGTCTGTGGGAGCCTCGCTTTTCATGTGTGACCTCAACTGATTCTGGATCAAATGGAGCAGGAAGATGGCGAGAACGATACGTGACATGTCACAGAGATAAATTTCACTTTTTACTAAGAATTAAGACTTTCTGACACAGTTTACAGGAAGTTTGAAAAATAGACTCAGAAGAACACTCTACAACAAGGACTAAAACCCAACTGATACTGGACTTTTCTGCCCTGGCTCTGGGGGTGCTTGCATTTCCTTTACTCAGGAGAGCACAGGTATCGGCCGATTCTGATGTGGAGAAGTGAGTGAGCGTAAGTGATGAAGTTGGACAAAGATATGATGTTGATGGAAGGAAATGGCAGGTTGAACAAAGTATGGAAGGCTTGGAAAAGTATGAACACTTCCTTCGAGAACACTTCCTCTTGTAACACCTCTAACTCCTAACATCTAACATGCACTTCCTGTGCTCTTCTTCTTCTTTCCCCTACAATTATCTTGTATTGACTGCACTTTTTGTTAACTCTAACTTATTTCCCTATGTATGTACCCCATTGATGCAATGTGTGCCATTAGTGCTTCCTAATATTTATTGCTGCGTTTATTATTATGTATTGTCAGTTATAGATCTCGTGCTGTATTTGATGCTCTGTTGATGTTTGTATGTTCCTCAAATTTAAGTCGCTTTGGATAAAAGCGTCTGCCAAATGAGTAAATGTAAATGTAAATGTAATGGAAAACTGCACCCTCAGTTGTTTTGCTATTTTGTTTTAAGAAAACATTTACATACTGTTTTTATGGATTTGTTGCAATTTATGTTTAATATTTTCTGGACAGTGTTATGGCTCTCTATGAGTGTGTGTACTCTGAGCAAAATACCTCATGTGATGTTCGAATAATGTATTTGTGATGTATTTTGTTGTCTCTTTCATTTTGCACAGCTGAGGGAAGCAGAGGTGCAGTAAGAAAAAGAAGACATCTCATGAATTTTCCTTCACATGCCCCTAACCACACCCGTTACACTTCTTAAATCGGTAGGCAAGGAGGAGTTTGAAATGTATGAATGTACGTAACATGGTAAGAAACATGGTGGAGTATCTTGGTTGGTAGGGAGGCGTGGAAGGAACGTGAATCCAGGGTTATGCCGAGGAATTCAAGGGATGTTCTGAGTCCTTCTTTTTCTCCTGGGGAAACGGAAATATCAAGCTGGAGAAAGGCAGATAGAAGTGTGGAGATGGAGGTGAGGATGAGGGTACGAAGGTACAGAAGTTATCCAGAAGATACATGACATGTGTAAGCTTTTGGTTATAGAGAAGGAGCCAGCAGAGTGCTTCGGAAAGTGAAAGGCATGCTCTTGCACCCAAATGTGAAGCGGATGGCAAATTGATATTGAACAGTTCACTGTTGAAGGAAGTAGGGTAAGCCTACATATAGAGGGAGTCCAGCCCAACAGGACAGTTTTATCCACACATCTCTCTCTTCTTCTAAAGAATGGCTGTTTCCTGAATAAGTAACAGCAGGTAACTGCTGATTGAAGCCAAGATCAGTTTCAGTTTAATGAATTCAGCATTGAGCATCGCTATAAATCAAATAGCAACCAATTAGAATTAGAAAGAGCTTTCCAGCACGACCACCAGTGGCACAGTGTGCAAAATGCATTTGTCTGGATCTATCACAAGTGCTCTCCTGCATACCTGAGTAAAGAGTAAAAGTAGAGTTTTAAACGAGCATCTTTTAGAGGACTCTGACTTCATCATTGCAGCCTGTGATTATTGTGTGATTTAAATTGACAGCAGCAGGTTTCGTTTAATCTGAAGTGTAAGCTGATGCCTTCATTAATCCTCAGGAGGATCCTTCGCTCCTGCTGTGTGGCTGCGGATCATCTCATTAGCAGTTAATGAGTTAATGAGGGGGTGAGTGAGTACTCAACAAGCTTCGTGCGAAATGATCTTCCTGGTATGGTGTCCTCTGAGGGATCTGACCCGGGTCAGACCCTGCTGTCCCCAGCCAAGACATCATAAACAATAACAACCATCCTGTCAGACAGCGCTGAGGCCCACATCATGCTGAATCACTCGGTCAGCAGACTAGCACATTACTCAACAGTTCGTCTGTGTCAATCTTGTTACTCTGCTGCTCAAACAACTCGTGTTCCCCTCTGTCTGTTTTTGTCTGTTGTGGATTGAAAGGTCGAAGTCCAGCAGAGGATTTAACCTGCTCGCTTTTAGACCAGACGTTCAGTAAAAACCTTTTTCCATGACGCAATCATTATCCATGAGCAAGACTGGTCTGCCCTACCTGTGCAAAGGCTATCCCTGAGTTTGAAAAGAAGACTCAAGCTGATAATACACGGGGCAACTTTTTGAGCAATGTTGCTGGGCAATCTTTTTGGTGGCAAGTCCGACAATGTTTTGAACGGATAGCGGTAGTGCAGGGAGGGTGGCGGAGTGGCGGGAGAAGGGGATTACAGTAGTAATCTTTACTCAATACCATTGACAGCAACATTCCCCAGCGCCATTGCTCTAAAAGTTGTATCATCAGCTTAAGGTTTTCTCTTAAAATGTAAGAAATTTATTTCCAGGATAAAAACCCCTTGAGATGTACCATCTCGTTTTCAAGGGGTCCTGACCAAAAACATACAATAATGTAAAGCTAAACAATATAAAGCAAACATCAAACACGCAATAGTCAACATTTCAAGAATACAAAAGAAAACACATTGACTCATGTACCATGCACATGCCACAAAATCTAGACACTAACACTAATGGTAAAAAAGTAGAGTATAGAAGTAAGTAACAATAATTAACAGGAGCAGTCTGTTGTAAGGTGAATAATAAGAGCAATCTTAAATGAACTAGATACTGCAAAGAAGGAAAGTTGGTAGATTGTTCCAGTCTCTAGGAGCCTTAACCCTAAATGCCTTTTTTCCTATTTCAAGTGTAGTTTTTGGAACATGGGAAAAAAAAGATTGTTATTGCTTCTAAGAGAATAAATATGATTAGAATTATGCAGAATTAAAAACTCTTGTAAATAAATAATAAAATAATAATAAAATAAAATATTTAAAATTAATACATTTGAAAAGAAACTGATACCAGTGTAACTGTCTTCTATTTTTGAGAGAAAGCCACTGCAGTTGATTGTACATTACACAATGGTGGGTTTAAAAGTCACAATTCAGAATAAATCTGCACAAACTATTAAATTTAACATTAATAAGAATTATGAATTATTTTGATACACAATGTCTCCATAATCAATATCAGACAATAACAACTGAGATACCAGCCTCTTTTTTACATTCATGGTGAAACAGTCCTTTGACCTGTACAAAACACCAATAGAACAGCCAGTCTTGTTACATATATAATCAATATGCTTTTATATGATAATTCCAGCGTGTTCTCATGCTCAGGCGTCACATATATACGCTTTGGAAAAGGGGGGTTAGCCTCCTTTGTGTTGCAACGCTATTGCTAACTGCAGTGTATCGTATACACGCAAAATTGCGTACAATAGACATGGTTTTTCCAAAGCGTGTATATGTGAAGCATGAGATGCGATGGGTTTGGATAATTCAGAGTCAATCCATAGCCCCAGATATTTAACACAATCAACCTTAGTGAGTAGTGCACCATTAGATGTGGAAATTGAAAGATTATTAGTATCAGATTTTGTTTTGTTCCAAACAACATAATGTAAGACTTTGTTGAATAGTTAAGGACTAATTTATTTGTAGTTAACCAGTTTTGTATCGAAATCTGACTGTAAAGAAGCAGTGATCTGATATATATTTACACTAGAAAAACAGATTACTGTATCATTCGCATACAAATTAATATTCAAAGTTTTACATAATGATGGGAGTTTATTAATAAAAATAGAAAGGGGCCCAGAATAGAACCTTGTGAAACTCCTTGATTTATATTAAGAACATCAGACTGATGCCCTTCAATAAACACTCACTGCTTCCTATCACCAAGATATGCATGAAACCAAGCCAATGCATTCTGAATAAGTCCAATAGTTTTTAATTTTTGCAGCAATATATGATGGTAAAATTGCACCTGTTAATTTGCCTTGGTCAGCGGAAGAGGATATGTTATTAGTAATTTTCAATAGGGCTGTAGTCGTGGAATGATTGGGTATGAAACCAGATTGAAAAGATGATAGTATGTCATGTTCTGTAAAGTAATTGAATAGTTGAGTATATATTAGTTTATCAAAAACTTTTGCAACTGTACAAATGATAGATATAGGTCTATAATTATTAAGATCAAGAGAATTGCCGCATTTATGTAAGGGAATTACTTTTGCAAATTTCCAAACATATGGTATTTCACTAGTAGAGAAAGAAAGGTTAAATAGGTCTGCTAGAGGGTACATCATTATATGAGCAGCCGATTTAATAAATTTTGCCTCCAGTTCATCCAAACCTGGATCTTTGTTAGACTTTAAGTTGGTAATAACGGATAATACTTCAGTTGGTTCAATTTTCCTGAAACTAAAATTATTCATTCTCTGGTGTTGAAAATAATCAGAGGCATGATGGTCAGATTCACAAAAAGCCAGTGTTGAGCCAACAGAAGTGAAATGTTGGTTGAAAACATCAGCGATATGGATAGGATCTTGAATGATGACGAATTGACTGATTTGTAGATTTATTGAGGTCATTTGCCTTTCTCCATAACTGTCTTGGATTTTTATAATGTTTGGAAACACTGCATAATAAGCTGCTTTTTCATTCTTAGTTTTAGTTTTGCTTTGATTTCCATATACAGTAAATTATACAGTGATCACTTAAAGAGTCAGATAGTTTTCAATATCCTCTCAGGATGTGTAGTTAGGATCCAATCTAATAATCTGTGATTCAGAGTTTGATGATTAAGTCTTGTAGGTTATTTCAATAGCTGAGAAAAATTCAGATTTTCAAGTCTTTCGAGGTATTATCCAACCAGTTTTTGTTAAAGTCACCAAGAATTATCCATTCATTTGACCATTCTATAGAATATATAGTGTCTATAATACAATTAATGGAGTTTGCAGGCGCATTCTCCAATCATAATTGATTGATTTTTATTATTAATAATCTTAACAAATAATGCCTCAAAATGCAATGGCTCAATCCTAGGCAATATAGGTTCAGACAGCAAAGTATCAGCAACATAAACAGCAACTCCTCCAACTCTGGTACCTCTATCTTTTCTAAAAAGTACATAATTTGTCAATGCTATTTCTTGATTAGAAATTGATTTGATTAACCATGTTTCAGACAGTGTAATTATGTTGGGCTTCTGATCCTCTACTCAAGCTTTGAATACGTCTATTTTGGAAGCAAGCTCCTAATGTTGACATGCACAATCTTTAAACCTTTACAGTTATCCATATTTGCAATGCGCGTTTGTATGTTGAGGATGGTTTCTTTCAACATCTTATTTTCCCATTGTATTTTCTAACTCAGCAACAGTACCTTTCAGTACGATGCTGTCCAGCAATAGCTCGTCAATCTGGTTCTGGCTATAAACCAGGCTTGCCTTTATTTCCAGGAGATCTTGTCGTAACAAATCCAGGGTATGTAGGTTTTCATTTATTGACTTGAGGAGCTGCACATCCACCGTGGCAGTAGTTGCAGAGAATGATAAAAGGTCAGCCACTGGTTCTTGGGAGTTAGGGTTGGACATTCTGACTAATACTTTATAGCGATTGTCAATAAACTGTTCAAGTTTACTCAGGCTGTTGCGATGTTCCCTTGCAGTTGCCAGTTTAAAATCAGGTTTCTTGCAAACACAAGAATATCTCATAGAGCCGGCATCTAGCTACAGGGCGCCGGCATGTTGAGAAATATCAAGATTGTTTGATCCGCTCTGTGCAACCACGCAAAGTCATTCAGCAGAAATCCATTTTTTTTTGTTTAATCCTTACTGTTTTCTTTCTTTCCTCCAGGCCTCTAGTCCCTGGTCAGTGGAAAGTGCAACATGGCATCAAAATCCAGGGGAAGGTACTTTCTGGCTAGGCTAACTGACCCTGAGTCTGTTAGTAGCTTTACTGGAAGTGTGGCATCCAGACAAGTGTTTGTTTGAAAGCTTGGAGTTAAGTTTCTCAGTTCAGGACAATCTCCCTGTTAAAGGTGAGAAAACACCACTAATCCCTCTCTGCTGGACACATCGTCCGGCCACAGCCGTGTGTTCACTTTATTCACACGTGCAGTGTGTTCTCTAATGGGAACTTGTTGTATGGATAGAGGGGTGGTGATGGCGCTTTGGATAAGAGCTTCTGAAACTGATTCTGTGAACTGTCTGATATTAATAATAAGTAAAAGATCTGTTTAGTTCAGAGATGAATCCAGTGGAGGAATCAGTTGTTGGTCAGGTCCATCACTGCAGCCAGGTGTTTGTGTGGATCACAGTGGACAGGTGAAAGTGGTCGGTTCTTCAATCTTTAACCACTAATGTCAAATGAAAGTCCTCCAAGACAAACAACAACATTTGTCGTTTATCCATGCCTCCAAAAAAGACACATACGACATGACATTAAACACGTGGTTAATGTTGTGAAACGATTTGGTTCGGTTTAGGCAACTAAAACTACATGGTCAGGTTTAGGAAATTGTTGTGGTTTGGGTTAAAGTATGTACATTATGTAAGTCATGTGACAGTAGTCAGTAACACAATTTAAGTTAAAACTCAGAATAACTCAATGACTCAAAAGTGTTCTCCTGAGTGAAAATCCGGGGTTTGACCCATTCACCTCCTTACACGGACTTTCTGCCTATTTATAATACATCACCTCTTTTGTTACCATCGTATGACCACTAGAGGGCGCTGCCACTACAAACCTTAATATGGGTTGTAATAACGTGCTACACAAACCACCTTTGTTGTTGTTTTTCCTGTGAGAACAGTCTGCAAATGAATGATGACCCTTGTCGGCCCTCTGTCAACTCTCTGTCAACTCTCTGTCGGCCCTCTGTCAACCCTCTGACTGCTGTCTGTCAACTCTCTGTCAACTCTCTGTCAACTCTCTGTCGGCCCTCTGTCAACCCTCTGACTGCTGTCTGTCAACTCTCTGTCAACTCTCTGTCAACTCTCTGTCAGCCCTCTGTCAACTCTCTGTCAACTCTCTATCGGCCCTCTGTCAACTCTCTGTCGGCCCTCTGTCAACCCTCTGACTGCTGTCTGTCAACTCTCTGTCAACTCTCTGTCGGCCCTCTGTCAACCCTCTGACTGCTGTCTGTCAACTCTCTGTCAACTCTCTGTCAACTCTCTGTCGGCCCTCTGTCAACCCTCTGACTGCTGTCTGTCAACTCTCTGTCAACTCTCTGTCAACTCTCTGTCAGCCCTCTGTCAACTCTCTGTCAACTCTCTATCGGCCCTCTGTCAACTCTCTGTCGGCCCTCTGTCAACCCTCTGACTGCTGTCTGTCAACTCTCTGTCAACTCTCTGTCGGCCCTCTGTCAACCCTCTGACTGCTGTCTGTCAACTCTCTGTCAACTCTCTGTCGGCCCTCTGTCAACCCTCTGACTGCTGTCTGTCAACTCTCTGACTGCTGTCTGTCAACCCTCTGTCAACCCTCTGTCAACTCTCTGTCAACTCTCTGTCAACCCTCTGTCAACCCTCTGACTGCTGTCTGTCAACTCTCTGTCAACTCTCTGTCGGCCCTCTGTCAACTCTCTGACTGCTGCCTGTCAACTCTCTGTCAACTCTCTGTCAACCCTCTGACTGCTGTCTGTCAACCCTCTGTCAACTCTCTGTCAACTCTCTGTCAACTCTCTGTCGGCCCTCTGTCAACTCTCTGACTGCTGCCTGTCAACTCTCTGTCAACTCTCTGTCAACCCTCTGACTGCTGTCTGTCAACCCTCTGTCAACTCTCTGTCAACTCTTTGTTAAACTCTCTGTCAACTCTCTGTCAACCCTCTGTCAACCCTCTGACTGCTGTCTGTCAACCCTCTGTCAACCCTCTGTCAACTCTCTGTCAACTCTCTGTCAACCCTCTGACTGCTGTCTGCCAACCCTCTGTCAACCCTCTGTCAACTCTCTGTCAACTCTTTGTTAAACTCTCTGTCAACTCTCTGTCAACTCTTTGTTAAACTCTCTGTCAACTCTCTGTCGGCCCTCTGTCAACCCTCTGACTGCTGTCTGTCAACCCTCTGACTGCTGTCTGTAAACCCTCTGTCAACTCTCTGTCAACTCTTTATCAACTCTCTGTCAACCCTCTGACTGCTGTCTGTCAACCCTCTGTCAACTCTCTGTCAACTCTCTGTCAACCCTCTGACTGCTGTCTGTCAACCCTCTGTTGGCTCTCTGACGGCCCTTTGTCAACCCTCTGTTGGCTCTCTGACGGCCCTTTGTCAACCCTCTGTTGGCTCTCTGTCAACCCACTGTCGGCCCTCTGACTGCTGTCTGTCAACCCTCTGTTGACCCTTTGTCAACCCTCTGACTGCTGTCTGTCAACCCTCTGACTGCTGTTTGTCAACCCTCTGTCAACTCTTTGTCAACTCTCTGTCAACCCTCTGTCAACTCTCTGTCAACTCTCTGTCGGCTCTCTGTCGGCCATTTGTCAACTCTTTGTCAACTCTCTGTCAACCCTCTGTCAACTCTCTGTCAACTCTCTGTCAACTCTTTGTCAACTCTCTGTCAACCCTCTGACTGCTGTCTGTCAACTCTCTGTCAACTCTCTGTCGGCTCTCTGTCGGCCCTTTGTCAACTCTTTGTCAACCCTCTGACTGCTGTCTGTCAACTCTCTGTCAACTCTCTGTCGGCTCTCTGTCGGCCCTTTGTCAACTCTTTGTCAATCCTCTGTCAACTCTTTGTCAACTCTCTGTCAACCCTCTGACTGCTGTCTGTCAAACCTCTGTCAACTCTCTGTCAACTCTTTGTCAACTCTCTGTCAACCCTCTGACTGCTGTCTGTCAACCCTCTGTCAACTCTCTGTCAACTCTCTGTTGGCTCTCTGACGGCCCTCTGTCGGTCCTTTGTCAACCCTCTGTTGGCTCTCTGTCGGCCCACTGACGGCCCTCTGTCGGGCCCTCTGTCGGCCCTCTGACTGCTTTCTGTCAACCCTCTGACTGCTGTCTGTCAACCCTCTGTTGACCCTCTGTCAACCCTCTGTTGGCTCTCTGTCGGCCCACTGACGGCCCTCTGTCAGGCCCTCTGTCGGCTCTCTGTCAACCCACTGTCGGCCCTCTGTCGGCCCTCTGTCGGCCCACTGACGGCTCTTTGTCATCCCACTGCCGGCCCTCTGTCGGCCCACTGACGGCTCTTTGTCAACCCACTGTCAGCCCTTACTTTTTGATAACAAAACAGAGAAGACGTTAAAGCTGGACGACTGGACGAGCTCAACACTTCTTTAGATTTGACCCTTTATGATCTTTGACGACCATATGTTCAACTTATAATCAGCTGTGCAGGATCTTCTGGAGAGAGTTCTGAATCTGAAATGCTTTCCATACGTCAGTGTTATATGCAGGTTTACAGGTGAAAGGTCACCACAGAGACGCAGGCTTCTGTACTTCCACCTACATCCTGAACTCACAGATTCGCTGGTTTTAATGAGATGAAGTAATGTAAGGAGACCTAAACAGCTTCTTCAGCTTAGGTCACATGATCCAATCCAATCCATTTTATTTCTAGAGCACATTTCTAAAACAGAGTTTAAAAGGTGCTGCACAAGGACAAACATGAAACATTTAAACCCTTGAAAACATAGACACAAACAAATGGTTCAGGGAAAGTTTAAAGGCAGCAAGAGACGGCCACACAGCTCTCATGCTGATTAAAAGTTTATATTATATATTATATTAAAAGGAATAAAAGTGAGTTTTCAGATGATAACTGGATCCTTCATGGGCATCTCACCTGTAACTCCTCTTTAACAGGTTTAAACAGTTTCTTATTATTGAATCTGGATGTAATCTGCAGTTTCCCAAACTCTGCCCTGACCTTGATGAAAGCTGTAAATCTTTTTACACAACACATCGAACGGGTGATCAGCTTCCTGTTTGTTGTCTGAGGACTTTGTTTTGCTGTTGTCACAGAAAAAGTTTAATCATGAAAACATGTTTCTGGTTGTCTGGTGTTCTCGTTAACACAAAGTCAGAGGCGTTGAGAGAAAGCTTCGTGTTCCCTTTCAGGAATCAGTTTTGGATAATCTGCTGCTGGATTAAAGGCCGGGTACAACATTACATAAAGAGCACGCTGTGTTGTTGTTGTTGTTTTGGACGAAGGTGTAAATACTACGTCTCTGATGGGGAGGTAGTAGGTGAGCCAATAAGCAGCCTTGCAGTAGTAGCTTGTTGCAACAAACGGAGGTGGCGTGTACCAAGATAGTACACAGCTTAAGTAGGATTGAACAGGGCCTTTCCAAAAAACAGGTTGACCTAAACCTCGTGTTAAGAACGGATAAACCCAGAGTGCAAAACATCAGCAGGCTGCCGAGTTACACAGTCGCTGTGTTACGTTAGCTGGAAACACGTGGCCCGGTACTCTGCGGCTCCTCATCAGACTACTCTCTGCTTCTAGGTAATAACAGAAAGGACAGCTCAAAGTGACTCCACGATGTTTGTTCTGTCAGTCCACACCTCAAAATGATTAAAAACACATTAAAATAATAAAGAGGAAAAACAGCAAATTCTCACGTGAAATGATTTTTACATGAAAAATGACTTCAACGGTTATTAAAATAGCTGCCAATTAAATTTGTACCAGCTGTACTACTGTTTGGGAGTTTAATTTACAACTAAACATCATATTTTATAAACTCTTCATGTGTTTTGTGTGTAAAAATCTGACTTTGTAAAGTAACTGAAGCTGTCAGAGAAATGTAGTGAAGTAAAAAGCACAAGATCTCCCTCTGAGGTGGAGTAAAAGTAGAAAGTACTCAAGTAAATTACAAATACCTCTAAAACTTAAGGACTGTACTTAGAGTAGAGTAAATGTACTTAGTGTCCACCACTGCAGAAAGACACACACACTCATTAAGAGATATTAAGAGATAATGAAATTAGTGGGAACGTGCTGCTTTTCTCTCCATAATTACTCAGAATGTGACCGAAGTGTTTGAGCTGCCAGGAAGGAGGATTAGTGTGAGTGTGTGTGTGGAACAGGAACACCGAGTCCTCCTGACCCGACTAATGAGCACGGGTCAGATTTAACTGAATGGGAGGTCTGGTACACCCCCCCAAACCCTTTTTGAACACAAACATCTTACTCCTCTTATTATTATTATTATGATGTAACTACTTATAGTACTTGTTAAATTACTAAATTACTTTCACATAATGTTTCTTAATGCCAGTGGATGAAATAAAAAATAAATCTCCTGCACAGGAAGAGTCTCTCCCGACTCTTGCTGTGCTGCTTCAGCAGATGCTTCAATAAATCAGATGTAGAATTGTTAGCGGTTAAAATCTTTTTGCTAGACGCACAAAGTTTAAAATGGACAACAATGTTCTTTGCATCTTAGACTGTGACACAATGATGGTGAAAGAACGCCTCTCTCCCTCCTTCTTCATTCTCCCTTTAGCTTTTTGGCTAACAGCTGACCTGAACAACATAAGATCCGGTGCTGCTGACCTGCTGTGCAGTCATGCATTCATGTCAAGGACGATGCATCCAATAAGGCAGTAATGCGGCATTATTTAGATTAGTAACTGCAATAATATTAATATAATTGTAATCCGTTACACTTCCGTTACTAGTTACTGAGGAAAAGTAATATTATTAGATCAGATCAGAAGATCAGAAGGAACTTTATTGCCAAGTAGTGTTTTATACATACAAGGAATTTGCTTTGGTGTTAAGGTGCTACACGCAGACAGACATACAGCTGACATAAATAGATGTAGAAATATATAAATATGTAATAAACAAATGCAAGTTATATAAGAATAACGGAAGAATAGAGAAAAATAATACAACTGACAACGTAAATAAATAAATTAAAATAACAATGGAACAACAACAATTAACAACAATTCACAACAAATATGTGCAATGTGTCAGGTTCGTGCATGATATGACATGAAGTGATATTTACATTTGCAGAGATGATCGTATTATTTGAAGGGGGGGGGGTGTAAGTGGGGGGCCCAGGCCTTGTTGATGAGGCTATCAAGGCCCTTTGGCGTCGCTTTTTAATGACCTGGGTAGCCTTTTTTAGGGCTCTGCGGTCAAGTTACCAACGCTTAGCCACAACAAACGGTAAAGTTAGCAACAATAAATATGTAACGTCCGGTTAGACCATCAAAAAAATGACAGCGTTTCGAAACATCACCATTTTGAAACGGCATGTTATTAAAGTTGTGAAACATTGAAATTTGGTTGGGTTTAGGCAACAAAACAACTTGGTTAAGGTTAGGAAAAGATCATGGTTTGGGTTAAAATCACTATGTACATCAGTTAACACATAAGTTCACTAATGTCACTTAAGTCAATTCACGTATCTTGCCTAAATAAAAATATTTAATGTCGACTTTTGGTTTCACACAGGACACGAACACCGCTCTTCTGGTTCAAAGTTGGGGTTCTGGCCCGCCATCCAGCCCCTAACCACCTTCTTACTCAGTCTTTTCTGTTAAATATCATATACCTACCTTTACCGTCAAAAACTGATGCTACAGGGCTTCGCCCACTGCGTTGACCTATGACGCTAAAGGGACCCCCAGTGCGTTAAAAAGTGACGACTGTGGCTCTTGACCATGCGTCCATATGTGACGAGTCAGGGAGTGAGAACAGGTTGATCCAACACTGAACGTTTCTGATACTTTAACGCTCTATAGTCTCGCTCCTCTCCTGCTGGACGCCTCCCTGTCAAACCCACCGTGTTTTTCGTCCCCGCAGTCAGAGTCCTGGTCAGAGCCGCTGTAAACCACCTTGTACTGTACTTCCTGTGGTTAAACTGGCCTCCATCGGCCTTGGAGGTTGTGTTGCCCGCTTGCTTGGCTCAGATTGTGGTGCTCATTCTCCGGCCCGCTGCAAATTCAATGTTTTTTCACTCTGTTATTAATGTTGGTATTTTATACACACATATGCACAAACACATGGAGAGATGTCAGAGCGAGGGCAGTAATCAAGTCACTCTCGCGCAGGGCTGGACGGCTTCGCCTCACTCTCGTGTCAGTGGTTTGATTCCAACTTTGATGAGATGATGAAGAGAGACTATCAGAACAGCAGTCAGATAAACTTGTGTTATCTCCTCTTAAAGTCAGCACATCACAGAAACGTTAATGTGCAGCTGCATTGAATCTCTGTCAGTCCTGCTAACCAGCAGAGCAGCACAGCTCTTGCCTGTCTGTGTCTTGGTTTCTTGCCTGACTGTGACTGAACAATGTTCGAGTGAAATACAACTTTATCAAACTTTATTTTGTTTGATAAACGCCGACAGGCCAGGGTGTTTATCAACTGCAGCTCGTAAAAGATAACCGCATTGCACGTGGTTCATATTCAAGCGTTCACAAAATTAAACTCGCGCATTCCAGCAAGACACATCTGTGGGACCAGTCCAGACAGGATGTGAGCGCGCTCATCATACATCATCATTTTAAAAGAAGACAGTATAGTTGAGTTACAACTCTGCACTAATGCACGATGGGAAGCAGTGGATTCACACTGAATATTAAAATGCTGATAATAGCAGGACAGACTGGGCAATATGGACACACATCTCAGTAACTAATAAGCATCCCATATTCAGCCCAGTCAGAGTATAAATAGTATTTTATATTTTTATTGATGGAAACCTGGAGGAGCCAGTTTGAATGGGCCTGATGCAGCTGATAACATTAATATATAGAAAATATATATAATATATATAACTTACAGGGTCTATGCTGAATTTTGTTAGTAGAGTAGATGCTGGCTCATCAGCCAGTACAGGAACAGCTGATGCACATCCAGCCTCAGCCAGTAGACTGTACAGAGTGTATTTATACCCCCAGAGTGTATTTATACCCCCAGAGTGTATTTATACCCTCAGAGTGTATTTATACCCCCAGAGTGTATTTATACCCCCAGAGTGTATTTATACCCTCAGAGTGTATTTATACCTACAGATTGTATTTATACCTACAGAATGTATTTATACCTACAGAGTGTATTTATACTGCCAGAGTGTATTTATACCCCCAGAGTGTATTTATACCCTCAGAGTGTATTTATACCTACAGAGTGTATTTATACCTCCAGAATGTATTTATACCTACAGAGTGTATTTATACCGCCAGAGTGTATTTATACCCTCAGAGTGTATTTATACCTACAGAGTGTATTTATACCCTCAGAGTGTATTTATACCTACAGAGTGTATTTATACCTACAGAGTGTATTTATACCCTCAGAGTGTATTTATACCTACAGAGTGTATTTATACCCTCAGAGTGTATTTATACCTACAGAGTGCATTTATACCCTCAGAGTGTATTTATACCTACAGAGTGTATTTATACCCCCAGAGTGTATTTATACCCTCAGAGTGTATTTATACCTACAGAGTGTATTTATACCTACAGAATGTATTTATACCTACAGAGTGTATTTATACCCCCAGAGTGTATTTATACCCTCAGAGTGTATTTATACCTACAGAGTGTATTTATACCTACAGAATGTATTTATACCTACAGAGTGTATTTATACCGCCACAGTGTATTTATACCGCCACAATGTATTTATACCCTCAGAGTGCATTTATACCTACAGAGTGTATTTATACCCTCAGAGTGTATTTATACCTACAGAGTGTATTTATACCCCCAGAGTGTATTTATACCTACAGAGTGTATTTATACCCTCAGAGTGTATTTATACCTACAGAGTGTATTTATACCCTCAGAGTGTATTTATACCTACAGAGTGTATTTATACCTACAGAGTGTATTTATACCCTCAGAGTGTATTTATACCCTCAGATTGTATTTATACCCACAGAGTGTATTTATACCCTCAGAGTGTATTTATACCTACAGAGTGTATTTATACCTACAGAGTGTATTTATACCTTCAGAGTGTATTTATACCTACAGAGTGTATTTATACCCTCAGAGTGTATTTATACCCTCAGAGTGTATTTATACCGCCACAGTGTATTTATACCCCCAGAGTGTATTTATACCCTCAGAGTGTATTTATACCTACAGAGTGTATTTATACCCTCAGAGTGTATTTATACCTACAGAGTGTATTTATACCCTCAGAGTGTATTTATACCTACAGAGTGTATTTATACCCCCAGAGTGTATTTATACCTACAGAGTGTATTTATACCCTCAGAGTGTATTTATACCCTCAGAGTGTATTTATACCTACAGTGTATTTATACCCTCAGAGTGTATTTATACCTACAGAGTGTATTTATACCTACAGAATGTATTTATACCTACAGAGTGTATTTATACCCCCAGAGTGTATTTATACCCTCAGAGTGTATTTATACCTACAGAGTGTATTTATACCTACAGAGTGTATTTATACCCTCAGAGTGTATTTATACCTACAGAGTGTATTTATACCTACAGAGTGTATTTATACCCTCAGAGTGTATTTATACCTACAGAGTGTATTTATACCGTCAGAGTGTATTTATACCTACAGAGAGTATTTATACCCTCAGAGTGTATTTATACCCACAGAGTGTATTTATACCCAAAGAATGAATGAACAACCAATACTTTGGAGAAATGTGGATTTTAACAGACACGCTTCATCAGCGTTTGAATCATTCTCTTCTGGTTTGGACTTGACTTACAGTCTGAGTCACCGACTCGTAAAGGAAGTGAATTAACGGCCCAGAAAATGAGAACCAGCAGAGACGGAGCAGCAGCTCCTGCTGAAGTACCACATGAAGACTCTAACAAAAGTTTCTTTATGATTGCTGCAGCCGGGTCGGTCAGAAAGACAAACTTTGTCCCAGTTCTCCAGAGACGGACACAATAAAGCTGCTCTATGCTACATGTATGGAGCTGGTGCTCGCTCTCAGCAGGTCTGAGGACTGAGGGCGGGTCTGACGACAGGACTGAGGACACTGAGGACAGCTCTGAGAACAGCTCTGAGACAGTTTTGAGGACTGATGACAGGTCCAAGGACTCTGAGGACAGCTCTGAGGACAGATCTGATGACTGAAGACAGGACTGAGGACAGGTCTGAGGAATGAGGGCGGGTCTCAGGAGAGGTCTGAGGACACTGAGGACAGCTCTGAGGACTGAAGACAGGTCTGAGGACTGAGGGAGGGTCTGAGGACAGGACTGAGGACACCTAGGACAGCTCTGAGAACAGCTCTGAGACAGTTTTGAGGACTGATGACAGGTCCGAGGACTCTGAGGACAGATCTGAGGACTGAAGACAGGTATGAGGACTGAGGGCGGGTTTGAGGAGAGGTCTGAGGACTGAAGACTGGACTGAGGACAGGTCTGAGGACTGAGGGCGGGTCTGAGGATAGGTCCGAGGACACTGAGGACAGCTCTGAGAACTGGTCTGAGGTCTGAGGACAGGACTGAGGACACTGAGGACAGCTCTGAGAACAGCTCAGACAGTTTTGAGGACTGATGAGAGGTCCGAGGATTCTGAGGACAGCTCTGAGGACAGATCTGATGACTGAAGACAGGACTGAGTACAGGTCTGAGGACTGAGGGCGGGTCTGAGGACACTGAGGACAGCTCCGAGACAGTTTTGAGGACTGATGACAGGTCTGAGGAATGAGGGCGGGTCTCAGGAGAGGTCTGAGGACACTGAGGACAGCTCTGAGGACTGAAGACAGGTCTAAGGACTGAGGGCGGGTCTGAGGACTGAGGGAGGGTCTGAGGACAGGACTGAGGACAGGACTGAGGACACCTAGGACAAGTCTGAGAACTGATCTGAGGACTGAGGACAGGTCTGAGGACATGTCTGAGGACATGTCTGAGGACAGGTCTGTGGACACTGAAGACAAGTCTAAGAACTGGTCTGAGGACTGAGGACAGGTCTGAGCACAGGTCCGAGGATTGAGGAAGGACTGAGAATAGGTCCGAGGACATTGAGGACAGCTCTGAGAACTGGTCTGAGGACAGGACTGAGGATACTGAGGACAGCTCTGAGAACAGCTCTGAGACAGTTTTGAGGACTAAGGACAGGTCCTAGGACTCTGAGGAAAGCTCTGAGGACAGATCTGATGACTGAAGACAGGACTGAGGACAGGACTGAGGACTGAGGGCGGGTCTGAGGACAGATCTGATGAGGACTGAGGGCAGGTCTGAGGACACTGAGGACAGCTCTGAGTACAGATCTGAGGACTGAAGACAGGCCTGGCTTGTGAGCAAAAGTTTCTTAGAAATACCTTTATTAATGTTTTAATTGTCAACACGCCTCTCCGTAAATAAAACATTCAGAATGTATTGATTAATGAGTGGACAAAGGTGTCCCAGGTATGTTGAACGTGAAGCATTAAAGATGAACTCTTACGTTTTCTTATGAAAAAACAGCAGTAGCAGGCGGCTCGAAGCGTCCACAGCCAAAACCAAAGAAGAACGTTCTAGCAGTTTAAAGAACATTTTCCATTACAGTATCGAGCACTCAGAACCAAATTCAGGTCAGTTACGTAGATACAGGAACAGATCTAACCCCAGATCCCTGTTTGTTCAAGTGTTCATCTTTCTGATTAATTTGGTTTTAATTTGTTACCTGATGCTTTAAAAGGTCGTTTCTCTTCATGATTGACAGCTGAGTCCTGCTGTGATTGGGTCATGGGACCTTGATGCTAGTATCACTGTGGTTCTCAGGACCATCAGCGGCGAGGACAAGCCACCTTAAGTCAGACCGGGACCTAGAGGTTGCTCTGATGTGGTGGATTTTATACTCACTTCTTTTTGCCTGATTTGATTTAAACCTGCACTCGCTGATATTTTGATTTGCAGATGAAACAGGTTGTGAACACAGCGTCACCACTTCCTCCAAAATTTCTGTGTGCAGTATTAAAACTGAAACATATGTTAGTGACAGAAACAGCAAACACAAATATTTCTGCTACACACTTCCAGTAAACGCTGTGTTTCACATGTGCATGTATGTGTTGTGATTAGATCCAGATATTGAATTTGCATTAGTGTGAATAAGTTTCTCATTATAACAACATGATCGATGATGTTCGTAATCTTTCTCTTTCTAATTATAATGTGATGCTTTTCTCATTCCAGCGTCTTGTTGATGATGGAGGCAACATACTGATGCACAAATGTTCTATATCATGTTTACATGATCTGCTTCTTCATTCATACAGAGCCAGAGTTACAGTCTGCCGAAGAAGGCCAAATCAACAGAAAGAACAGTTTAAGGTTTATTAGGAGGTGCGTTTAATGTAACTGGTGGATTTAATTTGATTTAAAGAAATGTTGGTGTCCGAACATCTATTTATTGCATTTATCTGCATAAATAAACATGAATAATACATCACACATCCCTTAAAAAGCTGAAACATCCTTTAAATACCTGAAACAATCTTTATAAACCTGAAACATCTTTTATAAACCTGAAACGCCCCTTAAAAACCTGAAACGCCCCTTAAAAACCTGAAACACCCTTTAGAAACCTGAAACCTCCTTTATAAAGCTGAAACCTCCTTTATAAAGTTGAAACATCCTTTTTAAAGCTGAAACATCCTCTATAAACCTAAAACATCCTCTATAAAGCTGAAACATCCTTTATAAAGCTGAAACATCCTTTATAAACCTAAAACATCCTCTATAAAGCTGTAACATCCTCTATAAACCTAAATCATCCTCTATAAAGCTGAAACGTCCTTTATAAACCTAAAACATCCTCTATAAAGCTGAAACATCCTTTATAAACCTAAAACATCCTCTATAAAGCTGAAACATCCTTTATAAACCTAAAACATCCTCTATAAAGCTGAAACATCCTTTATAAAGCTGAAACATCATTTATAAAGCTGAAACATCCTATATAAAGCTTAAACATCCTTTATAAACCTAAATCATCCTCTATAAAGCTGAAACATCCTTTATAAACCTAAAACATCCTCTATAAAGCTGAAACATCCTTTATAAACCTAAATCATCCTCTATAAAGCTGAAACATCCTTTATAAACCTAAAACATCCTTTATAAAGCTGAAACATCCTTTATAAAGTTGAAACATCCTTTTGAAAGCTGAAACATCCTTTATAAACCTAAAACATCCTCTATAAAGCTGAAACATCCTTTATAAACCTAAATCATCCTCTATAAAGCTGAAACATCCTTTATAAACCTAAAACATCCTCTATAAAGCTGAAACATCCTTTATAAACCTAAAACATCCTCTATAAAGCTGAAACATCCTTTATAAACCTAAAACATCCTCTATAAAGCTGAAACATCCTTTATAAACCTAAAACATCCTTTATAAAGCTGAAACATCCTTTTTAAACCTGAAACACCCTTTATAAACATCCTTTATAAACATCCTTTATAAGGCTGAAACACCCTTTTTAAACCTGAAACACCCTTTATAAACATCCTTTATAAACATCCTTTATAAGGCTGAAACACCCTTTTTAAACCTGAAACACCCTTTATAAACATCCTTTATAAACATCCTTTATAAGGCTGAAACATCCTTTTTAAACCTGAAACACCCTTTATAAACATCCTTTATAAGGCTGAAACACCCTTTTCAAATCTGAAACACCCTTTATAAACATCCTTTATAAACATCCTTTATAAGTCTGAAACACCCTTTTTAAACCTGAAACACCCTTTATAAACATCCTTTATAAACATCCTTTATAAGGCTGAAACACCCTTTTTAAACCTGAAACACCCTTTATAAACATCCTTTATAAACATCCTTTATAAGGCTGAAACACCCTTTAAAAACATGAAACATCCTTTTTAAACCTGAAACACCCTTTATAAACATCCTTTATAAACATCCTTTATAAGGCTGAAACACCCTTTTTAAACCTGAAACACCCTTTATAAACATCCTTTATAAACATCCTTTATAAGGCTGAAACACCCTTTTTAAACCTGAAACACCCTTTATAAACATCCTTTATAAACATCCTTTATAAAGCTGAAACACCCTTTTTAAACCTGAAACACCCTTTATAAACACCCTTTATAAACATCCTTTATAAACATCCTTTAAAGGCTGAAACACCCTTTTAAACCTGAAACACCATTTATAAACATCCTTTATAAACATCCTTTAAAAACATCCTTTATAAGGCTGAAACACCCTTTTTAAACCTGAAACACCCTTTATAAACATCCTTTATAAGGCTGAAACATCCTTTTTAAACCTGAAACACCCTTTATAAACATCCTTTATAAACATCCTTTATACGGCTGAAACATCCTTTTTAAACCTGAAACACCCTTTGTAAACCTGAAACATCCTTTATAAAGTTGAAACACCCTTTATAAACCTGAAACACCCCTTAAAAACCTGAAACATCCTTTAAAAGCTGAAACACCCCTTAAAAACCTGAAACATCCTTTATAAAGCTGAAACATCCTTTTTAAACCTGAAACACCCTTTATAACATCATTTATAAACATCCTTTATAAGGCTGAAACACCCTTTTTAAACCTGAAACACCCTTTATAAAATCCTTTATAAACATCCTTTATAAACATCCTTTATAAGGCTAAACATCCTTTTTAAACTTGAAACACCCTTTATAAACATCCTTTATAAACATCCTTTATAAACATCCTTTATAAGGCTGAAACACCCTTTTTAAACCTGAAACACCCTTTATAAACATCCTTTATAAACATCCTTTATAAGGCTGAAACACCCTTTAAAAACATGAAACATCCTTTTTAAACCTGAAACATCCTTTATAAACATCCTTTATAAACATCCTTTATAAGGCTGAAACACCCTTTTTAAACCTGAAACACCCTTTATAAACATCCTTTATAAACATCCTTTATAAGGCTGAAACACCCTTTTTAAACCTGAAACACCCTTTATAAACATCCTTTATAAACATCCTTTATAAAGCTGAAACACCCTTTTTAAACCTGAAACACCCTTTATAAACACCCTATATAAACATCCTTTAAAAACATCCTTTAAAAGGCTGAAACACCCTTTTTAAACCTGAAACACCCTTTATAAACATCCTTTATAAACATCCTTTAAAAACATCCTTTATAAGGCTGAAACATCCTTTATAAACATCCTTTATAAACATCCTTTATAAGGCTGAAACATCCTTTTTAAACCTGAAACACCCTTTTTAACCTGAAACATCCTTTATAAAGTTGAAACACCCTTTATAAACCTGAAACACCCCTTAAAAACCTGAAACATCCTTTAAAAGGCTGAAACACCCTTTTTAAACCTGAAACATCCTTTATAAAGCTGAAACATCCTTTTTAAACCTGAAACACCCTTTATAAACATCCTTTATAAACATCCTTTATAAGGCTGAAACACCCTTTTTAAACCTGAAACATCCTTTATAAAGCTGAAACATCCTTTTTAAACCTGAAACACCCTTTGTAAACCTGAAACATCCTTTATAAAGTTGAAACACCCTTTATAAACCTGAAACACCCCTTAAAAACCTGAAACATCCTTTAAAAAGCTGAAACACCCCTTAAAAACCTGAAACATCCTTTATAAAGCTGAAACATCCTTTTTAAACCTGAAACACCCTTTATAAACATCCTTTATAAACATCCTTTATAAGGCTGAAACACCCTTTTTAAACCTGAAACACCCTTTATAAAAATCCTTTATAAACATCCTTTATAAACATCCTTTATAAGGCTAAAACATCCTTTTTAAACTTGAAACACCCTTTATAAACATCCTTTATAAACATCCTTTATAAACATCCTTTATAAGGCTGAAACACCCTTTTTAAACCTGAAACACCCTTTATAAACATCCTTTATAAACATCCTTTATAAGGCTGAAACACCCTTTAAAAACATGAAACATCCTTTTTAAACCTGAAACATCCTTTATAAACATCCTTTATAAACATCCTTTATAAGGCTGAAACACCCTTTTTAAACCTGAAACACCCTTTATAAACATCCTTTATAAACATCCTTTATAAGGCTGAAACACCCTTTTTAAACCTGAAACACCCTTTATAAACATCCTTTATAAACATCCTTTATAAAGCTGAAACACCCTTTTTAAACCTGAAACACCCTTTATAAACACCCTATATAAACATCCTTTAAAACATCCTTTAAAAGGCTGAAACACCCTTTTTAAACCTGAAACACCCTTTATAAACATCCTTTATAAACATCCTTTAAAAACATCCTTTATAAGGCTGAAACATCCTTTATAAACATCCTTTATAAACATCCTTTATAAGGCTGAAACATCCTTTTTAAACCTGAAACACCCTTTTTAAACCTGAAACATCCTTTATAAAGTTGAAACACCCTTTATAAACCTGAAACACCCCTTAAAAACCTGAAACATCCTTTAAAAGGCTGAAACACCCTTTTTAAACCTGAAACATCCTTTATAAAGCTGAAACATCCTTTTTAAACCTGAAACACCCTTTATAAACATCCTTTATAAACATCCTTTATAAGGCTGAAACACCCTTTTTAAACCTGAAACACCCTTTATAAACATCCTTTATAAACATCCTTTATAAGGCTAAAACATCCTTTTAAACTTGAAACACCCTTTATAAACATCCTTTATAAACATCCTTTATAAGGCTGAAACACCCTTTTTAAACCTGAAACACCCTTTATAAACATCCTTTATAAACATCCTTTATAAGGCTGAAACACCCTTTATAAACATCCTTTATAAACATCCTTTATAAACATCCTTTATAAAGCTGAAACATCCTTTTTAAACCTGAAACACCCTTTATAAACATCCTTTATAAACATCCTTTATAAACATCCTTTATAAGGCTGAATCACCCTTTTTAAACCTGAAACACCCTTTATAAACATCCTTTATAAGGCTGAAACACCCTTTTTAAACCTGAAACACCCTTTATAAACATCCTTTATATACATCCTTTATAAGGCTGAAACACCCTTTTTAAACCTGAAACACCCTTTATAAACACCCTTTATAAACATCCTTTATAAACATCCTTTATAAGGCTGAAACACCCTTTTCAAATCTGAAACACCCTTTATAAACATCCTTTATAAACATCCTTTATAAGTCTGAAACACCCTTTAAAAACATGAAACGTCCTTTATAAAGCTGAAACATCCTTTTTAAACCTGAAACACCCTTTATAAACATCCTTTATAAACATCCTTTATAAGGCTGAAACACCCTTTTTAAACCTGAAACACCCTTTATAAACATCCTTTATAAACATCCTTTATAAGGCTGAATCACCCTTTTTAAACCTGAAACACCCTTTATAAACATCCTTTATAAACATCCTTTATAAGGCTGAAACACCCTTTTTAAACCTGAAACACCCTTTATAAACATCCTTTATAAACATCCTTTATAGGCTGAAACACCCTTTAAAAACATGAAACATCCTTTTTAAACCTGAAACACCCTTTATAAACATCCTTTATAAACATCCTTTATAAAGCTGAAACACCCTTTTTAAACCTGAAACACCCTTTATAAACATCCTTTATAAACATCCTTTATAAAGCTGAAACACCCTTTTTAAACCTGAAACACCCTTATAAACATCCTTTATAAACATCCTTTATAAAGCTGAAACACCCTTTTAAACCTGAAACACCCTTTATAAACACCCTTTATAAAAATCCTTTATAAACATCCTTTAAAAGGCTGAAACACCCTTTTTAAACCTGAAACACCCTTTATAAACATCCTTATAAACATCCTTTAAAAACATCCTTTATAAGGCTGAAACACCCTTTATAAACCTGAAACACCCTTTATAAACATCCTTTATAAACATCCTTTAAAAGGCTGAAACACCCTTTTTAAACCTGAAACACCCTTTATAACATCCTTTATAAACATCCTTTATAAACATCCTTTAAAACATCCTTTATAAAGCTGAAACACCCTTTTTAAACCTGAAACACCCTTTATAAACATCCTTTATAAACATCCTTTAAAAGGCTGAAACACCCTTTTTAAACCTGAAACACCCTTTATAAACATCCTTTATAAACATCCTTTATAAACATCCTTTATAAGGCTGAAACACCCTTTTTAAACCTGAAACACCCTTTATAAACATCCTTTATAAACATCCTTTATAAACATCCTTTATAAACATCCTTTAAAAGGCTGAAACACCCTTTTTAAACCTGAAACACCCTTTATAAACATCCTTTATAAACATCCTTTATAAGGCTGAAACACCCTTTAAAACATGAAACGTCCTTTATAAAGCTGAAACATCCTTTTTAAACCTGAAACACCCTTTATAAACATCCTTTATAAACATCCTTTTAACATCCTTTATAAGGCTGAGACATCCTTTTTAAACCTGAAACACCCTTTATAAACATCCTTTATAAACATCCTTTATAAGGCTGAAACACCCTTTAAAAACATGAAATGTCCTTTATAAAGCTGAAACATCCTTTTTAAACCTGAAACACCCTTTATAAACATCCTTTATAAGGCTGAAACACCCTTTTTAAACCTGAAACACACTTTATAAACATCCTTTATAAACATCCTTTAAAATCATCCTTTAAAAACATCCTTTATAAGGCTGAAACACCCTTTTTAAACCTGAAACACCCTTTATAAACATCCTTTATAAGGCTGAAACACCCTTTTTAAACCTGAAACACCCTTTATAAACATCCTTTATAAACATCCTTTATAAGGCTGAAACACCCTTTAAAAACATGAAACGTCCTTTATAAAGCTGAAACATCCTTTTTAAACCTGAAACACCCTTTATAAACATCCTTTATAAACATCCTTTATAAGGCTGAAACACCCTTTAAAAACATGAAACGTCCTTTATAAAGCTGAAATATCCTTTATAAACCTGAAACATCCTTGATAAACATGAGATGAAGCTATGTCTGAGCAGCGACAGGGTTCCTCAGGCCGAGTCCTCCTCGGCTCCTCGGTGGCAGCTCTGTTGGCAGCTCTCCATTATTTACAAGAGAGCAGAGAATGTGACACAGATTTCCAGAACACGGTGTTCTGGGCGAACTGAACCCCCCCCCCCCCTGCCCCCCCCCCCCCGTCCACGCTGTGGCTGCGTGGGCGGAGCGCCGGCCCAAACAAATCCAGTCTTTGTCCCCATGCAGAGCGAGGAGGAGAGCACCAGACACCTGCTGTTCAGACAGAAACACTTATCCGTCCACGACATCCAAGAGGTCGATGTCACGTGATGAAGCTGAGAGTCCTGAGGTTCAAGGAGGGACTGTGAAACTGATGATCTGCAGCCTCGTCATGACACAAACACTTCCTGTCGGGTATTGAAGTAGTACTTCTGTACAGTCAGAGTATTACCTGCTGTGGACAGGGTTTTGTCCCAACCCGGCTCAGAGGGAGGACAAAGAGGAGAGGACAGCACAGGAATTCTAACTAAAGATTTATTTAACAAAATGTAAATTAACCACTGGATCTAACAAGCATGTTAATCAGTAACCTCAGCAGCCTGTTGTGTGTCTGTATGTGTGCACAGTGAAGTGTGGCGAAAAAATACACAAGGAGAAACCGAACCCAGACAGCAGGCCATCGACCCAGAGAGACTGGACCCAGCAACTTATAGCCCAGCAGCAGCAGGTGGTGATCAGTAACCGTAGCTGCGTAGAAATGCAGTCCCATAGACCTGAGAAACATGGACCTGAGAAACACGGACCCGAGGACCATGGACATGAGGACCACTGTGATGGCCCCTCTGCAGGGTTCATACTGTTGTTGGTGTGCTGTCTGTCTCCAGGGCTGCAGACCTGATTGGCAGAGTAATCAGTGGCGTGGGACACACCTGGGCCCTGGTGTGCCCCATGCATATAAGCCAGAACAGCAGTCAGTCTGGGTTGGACCTCTTCATCTCACGGCTTCCTTTGTTTGTTTGGTTTCTTGTCTTTGTTTTCACAGCACAACATCCATGCAGCACATTTTCACTCATCCACTCCCTACACTACTGACACTACAGATTCTTCCCACTCACTGGTTTCACTTATTTTCTTATTAATAAATCACTTTGTTATTTAGTTTACCCTTGTGTCTCCCGTTTTTGTTACAGTCAAACATGGACTTGACGACCACAGACCTGAGGTCTTCAGGAATGTGTTTCAACTGGTTGTAATAGTTCATGTCAATTGGTATCGGCTGTGTTTCACGCTGTCCAGCTGACCTGCGGCCTCAGCTCATGAAGTCTTTTGTCCACAGCAGGGACTCGCTCTGCTTCCCGGCCTGGACTCTGACTGTGGATAAGGTATTGAAAGAAACATAATGAATTACAGGTTTTTAATAACGACCATGTGAGCTCCAGGACTGTGATGAGGAGGAGGACTCAGGAAGGATGCTCGTCTTGGTTAAATATTAACCACTTGGCGTCTCGTGGAGATTTCAGGTAAAGAAAAATAAAATAAAAGCTAAAGTTTCTTCTCTGCTTGTTTGAACATTTCTTGATGTGAGAGGCTGATTGTTCCAGCTCTTCCCGGTTCAGATGTCAGGTTCTTATCTTTAGTTCTCCCACCAGTCGAGTGCCGCAACCTCAGCCTGACAAAACGGGTTAGGTCGGGTTCTGTACCACACGCTGTTGTGGGCAGAGGGGGGGGGGGGCAGGCAGCTCTTTCTGCTGCTGGCTGTTTCTCAGCTGAAGATGTGGAGCCGGACTGAGTGACAGCATGTGGGGGCGGGGCTGCAGCGTGAGCATGAGCAGTGATTGACACAACTTTAGGGACAGGTCCTGGCTCTGATTGGTTGTTTTTGTTCAGGGAGCGGTGGATTCCTGCAGATGGGTTAGAGTTAAGCTGTTTGGCATTGTCAGAGAAGACTTGGCAAGTTTTTCATGGCTGCAACCCACAAATGCTTGCTCCTTACAAAAAGAGACAGGCTTTCCAAGTCTACAAGATTTATTGCCAAAAAGCGAAACAAAGAAATAGTCTACCGAAGAGATTTCCCTACTTTTTGTGAGTGGTTTATATATAAACACATCCTCATACCAGAATGTTTCTGCAGTTCCCCCAAACAAACAGCTCAATTTCAAAAACTGAAAGAAAGGGATAATCATTAAAAACACAACTTCCTCTTTAATCTGATCTCTCCTGTGTGTGTGATCACAGGTGTGCAGGAGTCGGTTCACCTGCTGCCAGTCATCTTCCCTCCGCTCTGCTTCAGAGACCTGGTTCCTGTCTCAACACTCCAGATCGTAGCCTGAGCCAGATGTCAGTTTCGGTCCAGGGAAGTTTGTTCTGCCTTGTGTATCTGACACCTGAACCCGACAGCCTCCTTGTCCGGACCTGACTCCTGCCTCGCTGCATTTATGTTTTCACCTACAACAGTCTTAACACAATATGTGGCTTTTTAGACCAGGTTTGATTCAACAAAACAATAAGGAGCACTAAAACTGTTTCCTTTCAACCAGCTCAGGGCGTTGTCTGTAATTCAGTGTGACTAATATGTAAAAACTGCATTTCAGTTTAATGAGTTATCTTTTAAATAAACCTTCATGGAGACACACGCTTGTTTCTTTAATTTTGCACAAGAGTGAATGAATCACCATCGCCTTCTATGTACAAGCTAACGGCTCTATTAGTCCCTACAAACTGTCCGCACAGTTACGAACAGTAATGTCCGATTTATTTTTACCCATAGGCGTGCATAATGTGAAATGAATAACTGATGATGATGTTCAATGAGAGATGCATTCTGAAAGAAGGTAAAGTCACTTCAGATGTTTTACATTTCTGCCCGCCGGCATCTTCATGTCAACTAAAACACACCCTGTTTGTTTGTAGGCGAACATGAAATGAATGTAGAATGATGCCAAATAATCAGTAGATCCGCTGAGGAATGGGTCTCAGTATAAAAGAAGAGAAATAACTTCAACAACATTCCTCTCCGCTGGCTTCTAACAGATGCTTCACTGGATAACAGCAGTGTTGTAAACAACAGTAATGTGGCAGCAGGCAGAAGAAGCTGAATCCAGACGTGGACCAAGTTCTCCCTGGTGGCTACAAGGCTTATGGCCCCACAGAAAACAGGGGCCACATTACAGACACTTCCTATCTTAAGTCTAAAGTTAAAGCTGGATTTATCCTTCTGTGTTGAATTTACGGCGTAGCCTGACGTGCACGTCCCCAAAAATGTAACTACATGTCACGGCGGCGAAGACCTCAAGAGCTGTGAGCCGGCTAACTTCCTGTTTTGTCGCGTAAAATAATAACCGTGTGGCGCTGGATCAGCAGGCAGAAACCCGTATTATGAAGGGAGTAAGGGCTAACGTTACCGTGTGTTTCAGTTTTCTATGTTATTTAATGATATAAATAAAACGAGTGCTTAGCCATCAAACACATCTGTAGGATCTGTCACCAGTTCCACCTTCTGACATTTAGATTCTGTAGAAGCATTAGAGAGCAGTTAGCAAACAGGACCTGGTGGAAAAGTTAAAGTTGGGAACACTGAACAGTTATCTGAAGTCTGTAAAGTCTTCTTTCCCAGATCAGGTCCTAACCCTCATTGCCGTGGTTTCCAGGGAGTTTCTGTAATACGTCCCCAGCTTCCATCTCGGTGAGAGCTGGGTGGCCTTAACCTGAGACCCTCAAACATCTCTACCTGGGGACCTCTGTTTCTGGCCCCACGATGACACGAGTCCAGTGGTTAGTGTGTAATCAGGTTTAAGTTCTGGCAGAAGCAGTCGGCCGTGTTGCTGCAGATCTGGGATCAGACCTGTGTGCAGTATCAAACAGTGTTATCAACTCTATGAAACAAGAGCTTCATGTGATATAATATGTGAGAAATGAACTTTTAGATTATTAGATGATTAGTACTCACTGTATTGTAGTGTTTTAACTTTCAAAGTAAGATCGAAGTGTTAAAAGGATCATTCTCTTCTGATGCGTGACACTAAGGGGGCTGTGACGACTTTACCTCGTGCTTTAACACAGCTGTGACCTCAGGAAGAGCCCGGGACCTTATGTTGAACCCCAGACTAAATGAACATTCTCATGAGGTCACCACTCGTTGTTTCTTTGCTACTTGGGAGCATTTAAGGGAGAGAGATGCTGAATGTTGAGAGAGAACAGCGATCTTCTCTCAGGGCGCACGATAAAGACTTCATTCATCACATTTGGACTCTGTGATCTTTCTTGGAAAGAACATGTTTCTGATGAATCAGAGATGATCAGTGTTTCTGGAGCAAACTCTACTGCAGAGAACTGAAGCCCCAAACAGTCCCAATGAAACGGTTTAAGGCACCACGTGCAGGAAGCAAAGGTCTCGACTGTAGGTGGAGACAGACTGAAGAAACATCTTGGACTGCACAGAGTTGAACTTTTGAGTGTGAACTTGTTTCTTAGCTCGCCGTGGGGAAGAAAAAGTCTTTCTACCACCTACCGAGAGAACATTCCCTCTGACGTGATTTACTTTAAACCTCTTTACTTTCAAACTTTTCTCCCGTGAAAAGCTTCTGTGAGTGTGTCAGTGTCCCGACGCCACTAAACTCTACATTACTAAACATTCTGCATGTCAGATCAGGAGTAAGCACGAGGGCCGGTATTATAGACCTCTTAGGAAGCATAATCTGATCATAATGCGCTAATTGTTCCCAAATGTTAGAGCAGAGTGTGGAGGAGGAGGTGGAGGAGGAATGAAGGAATCCACCCAGACACACATTAGAGAAACACTTTAAAGCATCACGTGGCGATCTGGTAGGCAGCTTTGGTTATTAGCAAATATCAAAGAGATGTATTTATAAATGATGAATGGGTAGGTAGATGAATAAATGCAGGGCCCCCTGCGATCAGGGACCAATAACCGTCAGTCAACCACAATGATGCCAATATTTAAACAATTCATGAATAAGGTGGACATGAAAGCTTTTATTACAAGAGGCTTCATTTAACCTTAGAACAGATCAATAACCAATAACTTCAGCCGATAAACCACTATTATCAATAAAGCACACACATCAGCAAGTGTGTGTGTGTAGGTGAGTAAAGGAAGACATCTCCATCAGAGCGTCTCGATATTTCATAAGCTAAAAGTTGAATTCTGTTTCCCCGTCCTGTCATGTCAAGTTTAGAACTACAGCTTCTTGTTTGGCTAATGTCCCACCATATTTGCTGTGACTTTACTGCACACATGGAAACGTTTAAAATGACTGGCAGCCGCCTCTCTGATCATGAAAGGAAATCGTTAAAGAAAACACTGACACATCAATCAAACACAGAATAAAGAAACCAGTGTAGGGGAGACACGTGACTCAGACCGGTTCATCAGATGTTCTAGGATCCAGACGGATTTAATGAAGCGCCATTATAAAAGCAATGTGCCAAAGTACAAGCACACCTGACTTTTAAGGGAACGGGTGATGACACTCTGATTGGTGTATTACATGTTACACAACCATTTTGGACCATGCGCCCGACGCACTGACCTTTATTATATAAACTAGCAACATTGGACTGCGGCATGCGCTTCACGCCTTAGATTGTTAAAACGGGGCCCACAGTTCAGGACAAACATGAGTAGCGGCCCCACATTGTGGAACCAATACAACAACAAAACGTGCCCAGAAGGGCGTGAACAGGACGAGGAACACAGCGGTGTAGTGAGCACAGAGAGGCTCAGCGGAATACTTCTCTCGTGAAGAAAACCCTAAATCTGGATCTTCCCTTTCCAGGTGTGAGCTGTCCAGTGATTAGGACCTTTACCTGGGGATGGTAAAGGTGAAGCAGGTCAGCTCCTGCAAGCAGAGCCGAGGAAGAAACAGGAACACAAACCAAACTAATAGGAAGCTTCATGTTCTAGGAAACCGGACCCGGGACTGAAATGAGAACGGGAAACGTTTGCCGTAGAGCTAACCGAAGGTCTCGACCTGGAGAGCAACATGCATGTTTGAAGGCCAATAATCCAGCCTACAGACGTGGAACCAGCTGGTTCAGAGAGCCACCAGGTGAGTCCAGTGGGGTTATAACGATTATACAGCATATGTTCACAGCTTTAGATATTTGAATGTACAAATCCCTCACTTCAGTATTTACTACAGGATCATCTGCAGACAGACTGACAGCAACGTCTGGGTCAGATTTCATCTTCTGCTTGAAGCAACATGTCAACAAGCTATTTTCAGTCAGAACCAGCGTTATCTCCGCGGCTACGCTCCAGTTCTTCTGGCCTCCATGTTGTTCTTCTGTAATCCTGACAGGTAGGTTCATGTTAGAGGAAGATCCTGTCAGATTAATCATCACCCTGTTACACAAGACTGAGTAGAGAAGATCCACACAGAAATTTGCTGTTTCAGTCGTCCACTGGGTTTAATGTCTGGTTACATGTCCACAGTTTAGTTAAAACATCATCATGAAGCTGCTGATTCTCCACTGAAGCCTGTCTGCTCGCCGTGTCATGTTTCATCTGTGTCGTCCTGTTAATCACTCTGCTGCACTATTAATGAACATCCCCCAGAGAAAAGAAAATGGAAAGACATCCGCTGTGCAAAGGTTTACTGATCATCACAGTTCAGACGACGGCAGAGCAGCGGAAAAGGAAAGCTAAAGAGATGCAGGTAGATCCCCCACAGGTGTTCTGATCAGCGACAGAAAATAATCTCATGGTGCAGTTTGCAAATATCACAAAGGTCAGATTTCCATGAACGAGGTCACTCCTGCTCTCCCTTCAGATTTGAACGATCCAGTGCCCCCTTTGGTACTAGCTGTACCAAACTGTACCTGACTTGACAGCAGTGTTTTATACCCCACACCTGCAGTCGCCTACAGCTCACATTTGACTATCAAATCAGCGAAAGTCAATTGTTGCCTTCTGGCTACTACAATACCCACGAGCCTCAGCTGCTAATGCCAGAGAAGAAGCCAGTCAGAGGTGTGAATCAGAGCAGATTCTGAAAAACTGATTCAGATTGAAAAGTGAATTAACTGAAGCTGCAGATTGTGAAAAGTCACTTCTCTCAGCAGGCTCATCTTTAGCTTCAGCTCTGTGATTTGGTGCTTGTCAGTGAAATGCAACCTTGGA
>NW_024044348.1:3033594-3074711 GCF_014851395.1 Micropterus salmoides | reverse complement strand
AGGCTGCATACAGAGTTACTACTGGGTCTGCACCGTCTACCTAAACTCCATAATCCAAGCCTACGTTCCTTCTGGTCCACTGCGCTCCTCCAACGAAAGGGCGCCTGGCTCTGCCATCCCTTCACACAAATCAACCTCAGTCCCTGTTCTCATCTGTGACACCACGATGGTGGAACAAGCTACCGCACGCCATCAGAGCAGGGGCATCCGTCTCTGACTTGAAGAAGCTCTTAAAAACTCTGCAGGGAACACTTCCTCTGATAACACCTCTAACCCCTGTCATGCACTTCCTGTGCTCTTCTTCTTCTGTCTCCTTACAAATATCCTGTATTGACTGCACTATTTGTTAACTCTTCTTTCAGGTATTTACTGCATTGATGCTTTATTGATGATCGTATGTTGTTCCTCAAATGCCTCCAAATGAGAAATTTAAAATGTAAACGTGAAAAACTTGGTTCGTTTTTTTAAAGAGGTGATATTATGGTTTTTGGCTTTTCCCCTCTCCTTTATTGAGTTTATATCTTTTTTTTGTGCATGTAACAGGTTTGCAAAGTGAAAAAGCCCAAAGTCCAGCCCAAAGGGAGTTCTCATCTCCCACAGAAAACTCTGCACTGAACTGCCTGAAAACAGCTCGTTTGTAGTCCAGCCGCTTCGTGACATCACAGGGATGAAAGCTAAATGCGCCTCATATAACGCTCGCCAAGCGGCTACTCGACATGCCCTCAAAAACACTGGTGGAAAAACAGTGAGCTGCAGCACACAGCTCTCCTCTCCCTTCCAAACACTAGCTACCCTCCAGGCAGTCAGTGGACATAAAGTTGTTCCTGTGATGTAGAGACAGAGCTCAGTTAAAACTTTATGGATACAGATTAATAACTCACCGCTCTGAAACTCTCGCTCCAGTCCATGTTGCCGAGCCGGTTGGCAACACGTACGGCTGAACCCGAGCCGTTTACCGGCTTCTCGCTGACCCGCACTTCTCTGCTTCTGATTGGCTAGTAGTCCTTAACTAGGAACTGAGCATGTGCAACTCCCAACAAAGATCATTTAGAGGCAAAATGTATCACTCCATAGCTAAAACGAAGCCTTCAACACAGGCTGAAAAGAGGAGCTGCAGCAATGTACAGTGTGACAAAAAATATGGTGTTTTTTGAAAATTAAACCATGTAAACCTGTTCTGGTACAACCCCTAAATAGGATTTTGAACCTGACAATGAGCATAATACCACCTCTTTAAACTAAAACATTTAGTTCCAGTAGAGAAAACATAGTTTCCTCTTAGATCAAAAACATTCAAAACATAAGATACCTGGTCAACCACGAAGTTAGGAACCTTCTAAAAATGTATTAATTAATGAAATAAATTCCATCCCATGCAGGGTTTCTTTATTGTGAGCATGCGCTAAAGTGTCCTTATAATCTATTTGTTAACAAAGGAGAAAAAAAGTCTGCCGGATGATGGAATTGACGACTTTCATATTTAACACAGTTGCCTTCCATTTACATTTTTCTCCATATTTACATACACATTTTTAACCTATATTTACACATGAATTATTCACATCGTGGGTCTAAATGAATTTGAGCTTGGGCTACATTCACACCCTCAGAGCCCTAAATGTCAGGTATTTGTGGAAGAAAATCCTTCTCCCACAGCAGGTCTTGAACCCAGACCACCTGGGTTTAAACAGGAACCTTGCTGCTGGACCACCTGGAACAACTGGGAAGGAGCGTCAGCTGAACAGCCAGAAAGAAGCCTCTGTCGATTCCTGCATGAACCTCCACATCACTGACAGCTCCCACCAGGGTCCACATGGAAAAATGATATTAGCTGCAACTGGTGGAGAGATGGTCCTGATCCAGATCATTCTGCTCATCAGTTTGCACTTTTTGTAAAGTTTTAAGGGTGATTAGGGTTCATTTTTGCAGGTTCCTCCCTCAGTCTGACCTTCTGTAGAATTATAGGGTGAAAATCAGCTACACTATCGTCTCCAGAACTTGGACTTGAACCCAGACCCCTTACATGCGAGGCTGATGTCCTGACCACTGGACCATCAGGACCAAGAGCTCTTACTTTATTATAAATGATGAGAAGAGCAGCTCAACAACCAAATGATTAGAAGCTCCAAAGAACAGACAGTCCATCCATCCAGAGTTTCCTCTCCAGACTGATGGAGGTGGATCTTCTGCAGGTTCCTCCCTCAGTCTGATTGTCTTCCTCCTCTCTCTGGGTGTTGGTCTTCATCTGTACTGAATTTGGTCCGGTGGGGAAGGACGCCGCCCCCATGTGAATTTCCGCCACAGCCGACCTTCAAGGGACCGAGGAACAGCTCACTGAGGTAAGTCCAGCTAGCTGGCTTGATGAAAGCCTGCTAGCTGTCTTTCTTTGAACATTTATTATACCAAAGAACATAAAAAAGGAAATGATGACTGTACACCAGATTTCAAAATAAAACAACTCTAATGCAGCTCTTTCTTGTTAACTGTGGGAAGCAGCCCTCACTGGACATTTATGTATGCTTACCTGGATGGATTGGACAATATGGACGAACGTTTTATTAAATGTTTAGGTTTTATTCAAGAAAATGATTTTCTTTGGTGTCTTTGGTGACAGGCGAGTTTGCATGGGAGAGACAGAGTTTAGAAAGCTGGTATAAATTGTGGTGTACTGCTTTGTGGGTGGACCAGTAGGTGAAGGGGGGTCTGTAATGTCGCGCAGCACTTTTATGGTTGCATCTGTAATTGTTTTTCTTGGATTACTGGCATCGTTGTCCAGCAGCTTGTAAAGTTTCACATCATCTGCAGGGCAAGTAGAAACGCTGTATGTGGCTGTGCTGACTGGCTGGATGATCGATGGCTGTGGAGGGATGTGTGTCTCTGATTAACGCACTGCATTCTGATGTTAGTCGTCCAACTACGTCTGTATGTGATTATAAAATCCAAATGGTTTGAATCTTGGATCTAAAAGTTTAGCTGGTGTCAAAACACTTGCTGAGTGCAGAGCAGAAAATGTATCCACTAATCTTCTTGAGCAATTGTTTCCCAGCTGGCCTGCAGTTTTTTGGAAATGTGTTGAGGGTTTTGAGGGTTTCAGTTGTTGTGCACCACTCATACTGCCACCTGCTGGTAGAGAGGGGCAGCTTCCTCTGCTTTTACCCTACGTTCACTCAAACAGCAGCACATTACAGTGTAAACCATGAACACCAGTGGTGACAGTAACAGCTGTGCGCACAGTAATTACTGCGGTTAAACTATATTACCACACTGTCCAAAAGGGAGCTGAAGGCTCAGGCAGGAACAGGTTTAGGACCCTAGTGCGACACTTGACACGACAACATGAATTGAACTGATTTATTAACAACAAAACAAAGGGTACAAAATGTGGAGCAGCGCACAAATGCAAACATGGTAATCCAACAGGTAAAGAAAATGTGCAAAAGAAAATACACATATCCAGGATGTCAGGCAGGAAAACTATGAATCCGGAAACACAATGAGGTCAGAGATGATTTAGGAAAAAGACGCCTCCCAAAGGATCCTAAAGGGACTAATATGAGGTAAGTCCGTAACGCTAAAGATGGCGGCTGTATTCACATGTCCCACCCCTCCCGAATCGTGGTCCTCCAGTTTCAGATGTTGTGGTAGCAGCGTGGAGCAGCTGTGTGACCAGATCAGATGCCCTGCATGGCACCAGCTGTGGTATGCAGTATGTGTTAGAAAAACGGATATGATATATGCTGTGCATGTGTAGTGGAAGTATACCTTGCAGGGAAAACCCTGTCTAAACCTTAATTTGGGGCAAAGTCAACAAACTCTTTCAGGATTTCCTGCTGATTCATGCAAGTTTTATGGTGAAGGTGCAGTTCTGGCATGTTCTTATATATAGTTCTATATATATAATATACTTTTTAATCAAAAATCATTACATTATGAGTGAGATTGGGAGTCTGTGTCTGTAGCTCAGTTTGTGTGACATTATTTAATGCTTTTCTTTATGGTGCCAGAAGATGTGAGTTCGAATCCCACCTTCAGTAACAGCTTGAAAGTCTCACACAGCGGTGGCATTTCAGGTCAGTTCGGCCTAAGCATTTCCTGTTTTATAGGAGTAGGGTGGTCATGGATGACATCAACGTTTTCTAGGGGGAGCGGAGTGAACTGGTAACTAAGTTCCAAATTTTAAGACACATCTAGGTAGTAATGTTACGGAGTAGATCAACCTGCCTCAGAATGGGATGGCCTGAAGCAGTTTGGGTGGGAATTGAACACACTATATAATGGTGGGATTTGTGCTCCCAAGAGGAAAAGAGGTGAGGCTGTGCTGCTGTGAACACGTGCCTTTTGTTAGCGTTGCTGTGAGTTTAATAGTTATTTTCTTTGTTGTTGAGTTATCCATGTACTGCAGACCACTGTAAATAAAACCATTACCTCTGGAAACATACAATGTTTGAGTCTGCCTACCTACCACCTTCCTAGCCACCTTGGTCAGCTTTATGCCAAGTAGGTTTACACATACAAGGAAGTCATGTGGTGCTAAAGAATGAACACAAAATATTTAATTGACAACATTTAAATAATTAGAACGGGTATTTTCTAAAGAGCTGCCAGCTGCGGCTGCTGCTCCATCAGCAATTTTTCAAATCCTGTAGCGCCGCCTGCATGTACAAAATGTGTATTTGCTGCATTTGCTTAACATGCCCTGAATAGGATTTGAACTGCGTGGTGTTGCCTGATTGTGTTTCTCCCGGAGTCGTGTCTTTCTCTTCAGTTCAGCACTGACAAAACTAACCACCAAGTTCCACCGAGATTTCAACCTCTGGATCCAGAGTCCAGAGTGCTAACCATCACACCAAACTGACCACATGCTGACCTGTCACTTCTCTGAAATGTGAAATCACACAAAACGGCAAAAAGACGCGGTTTGGTTGTTTGGCGCCACAGACAGACATCAATACAACATGTGACACAATCAATAATAACCACAGAGTCAGATACAGAGGTGAAGTGCTTCTTACTGTAAAATAAACTATAAAAATATTCAGATGGATGTTGGATGAAAAAACATGTTTTCACTGGTTGTACCGAACTGGTTTTATTTCTGGGGGAAATCCTAATTTTATAAAGAGATGAGCTGAACTTTGGACACTTTTACCAAAAGTATTTGAAAATGGAATTCCAAAAAAAGGAAACTGTGTAACATCAGTCTGTGCACATAAAACATTGTAGTGTCTGTGAAGATTCTCAGTGATCCAGCTCATAGTTCTCCAAGGAGGGCAGCTGGACTGGTTGAAGACATTTCCTCTCAGATGGTCACCCTTGATTTAACCCTCTTGAATAAACTGAATTGTTGATTTTAATTCTTCATAATTATTATTGTCTGTGATACTATCCCTGTGATTATCAGTTTGTTATTGTTGTTAGGTTATTTATTCAACATTTTATTCATTTATTCATTTTCAGAATAATAACTAAGCACAGAACTCTTTTATTTCTGATGGTGTCTGCAGCTGACAGCCTCCCACCACCAGGTGGTAGTGTAACACAAACTGTTTAATAAGAACTGATTTGAAACAGTGATTCCAAAGAAATAATGTCAAATAATAATAATAATGCAAAACATAAATGCAAAATAAATTTCCTTTACCACATTGTAATCATTAAGTATAAAATAAAAGTAAATAAAAACAAGGGGTTATTTCAGTTTGTTATCATTAATCACCTGGAAGTCTTTCATGAAGTATTTATGAGCTGTTAATGATATCTCAAGTCTATATGAAAAGTGACATGAGATAACTTCTGTTATGAAACCCTAACCCTAACCCTATGAAATGAATCAAAGTCATCTTCTGTCTCCTGCAGAAACTAATTATTTTACTAAATCTTTGTAAGCCGAATGTTAAATTTAAATAATGTACTTTTTTATTATTGAAACATTCTGAAATGAAGAAATATGAAGACCCAAAAGGCTCAAATATAAATAATAATCACGTGAATAAACATAATATATAAATAAAAATATGAAATACTCCAGTAAATGTTAATCATTTAGTTGTTTGATGAGTGATCATCACATTTATAATGACACATAGCTGACTGAACAACACACAAACTGCTGTTATGAAATAAAAAAAATCCAAACATGGTAAATAAAACAGAAAAACAGACCTGTAATAAACTCTGTTATTGTTCAAATAAGCAGAATACAATTACATTTCTCTTATAAGGAACTACATTTAAAATATGTATTAAATTATTTCACACTTATTTTGTCTGTTGCTTATATATAATTATTTACTTTTTTATATTTCATTTATGGATGTAGTTTGTGTCATTTTTACACATTTTATTATATTATCATTATATTTGTTTCTTTATGTCTTATTCACTAAAAACATACATATTTACTAGTTTCTTTATTTAAACTGTGTTTATTGGTAACTCAGACACACAGATCTGTTCTGTTGAGATTTTAACAATGGTGGGAATCTGCTGTGAGTTATTGATCCTGTGTATGAATATTGTTTTGCTGTTATCACCTGTTGACACATCTCTCTCACCTCCAGTTTATTTGATATCATTTTATTTATTTTACCTTTATTTTACCAGGAAAGAAATCCATTGAGATTTTTAATGTCCTGGAATAAATGATCTGTATGATCAATGACTGTAGGAGATTTACACTTCACAAGTTGGTTGTTTGGAATTACTAATAATAAATAATCAACAATTAATAACACACACTTTATTGTTGTTTTCTGAGTCTTACCACATTTTATTCATTTTTATATCTCTGTTATGCATCTAAATAATAAAATAGTCCAACATGATCCAGGAGAATCAAAAGCACCACAACACCACCTGTGTCTGCAGAAGAAGAATCCATTCCTGTACGTCTTTATTTAAACACAGAGAGCAAAGTAAAGTGGCGAATATTAAATTCTTGTGTAACTGAAGCTGACGATCCATCGACGTGTTCAGAAGAGAAAACTGCCGGGTGACGATCCAGCAGACACTAATGAGATTGATCAGCTTGAAGTGGTGGAAACATGAGATGCTGTTTTGGGGAACAGAAGCACTTTAACAGGCGTCGACTCTGCGGCTCAGACATCCATCAGACCATCACAGTCTGCAGCTCAGTCATGAAAGACAGCAGGTCCAGCAGACAGCGGGGTCAGGAGGTAGCAGGTCCAGCAGGCAGCAGGATCAGGAGGTAGCAGGTGCAGCAGGCAGCAGGATCAGGAGGTAGCAGGTGCAGCGGGATGTGTGATCCAGCAGATGAAGGCCGATGTGCTGAGGCAGCAGGAACACGGTGTCGTCACCACAGCTGGCTGGTCACAGTAATCAGGATAAATGTCCTGGTGGTGTTTCAGTGCTGCAGCGACAACTTTCCACCTGAACTGAAGAACCTCTGAACAGCAGCCTGAAACCTGAAACCAACAGCTGCTGCAGGAGCTGACAGGTTTTCAGCTCATTCAGTCACCTCCTCTGTATGCTTAAACAAGCATCTGTTTTTCTTTTATTAACTCTGAATCAGGTGACTGTAGTACACTTCCCCTCTGGTTCTGTCTTAGTGTTGCCATCAAACAAGCTCTGATAAACCAAGCAGCAACCTCCGGGGCCAGAGGGTACCTAAATATGCAGTTCTTTGAATGTCCACTTAAAGCTGGCTCCAAATTGAGTCACTCCTCACAGACCTCCATGTTAAAAAACACAACTTTTACAGCAGAAATAACCCGCCTGATTCTCTGTAGTGAACTTCCCCTTCATGACAACTGAATATGTAATTAACTGGCTTCACAGATGCTCTTCAGAAACCTACGAGCAACATCTTGGACACTATCTCCATGTTTATACAGGCTGTGTGATAAACCCACCGAACAGTACCTGCCCAGCAGAACACACCGGTGGATCTATGGAAAAATGCTAATGTTAGCCACCTGAAGCTGCAGCCAGCAACAGTGTAACTTTGGAAGAGAAGTCTAACTGTGACTGTGCTGCATCTTAAGATAAACTGTAGAATATAATTCCACTGCGGACTTTGTCCTCCCTCACTTAGGTTAAAATCCAAGGTTCCAGAGTGTACAGAAGGAATGACAAATCAGTTTCTTTGTTGACATGCAAGCGTTGTATTGACATGTGTCCCGAAAGACTGAGGCTGTGTTTACAGAAGGAAACATGTTGTCTGCAGACCATCGTGAGAGAAACAGGATTACGTTGCTGCAGAAGTTCGTGACTCTGTCGCTGCATATTTGATGTCTATTCCCATAAAAACTTGAGCTGAACAGCTTTCTGTCCGTCTGTGTTTCTGTTTGCAGAAAGAAAAGCTGAATCTCACGTTGGAGCTGTCATGAATTACTTCTTCCCCATTGATGCCGTACACGCTAACAGCCCTTACTAATATCTATTGTAACTTGGATAAAAGCATCTGCAGACTGAGGAGCACCTCGTCCCTCAGCTCAGAGTTGTTCCAGATCTCGCGACGTGAACCTGAATCAGTTTGCTTTGATAAGAAGCTTCATGAAGCATCAAGCAACAGAAAAATCTTTTATTTGATTCTAGCCACAAACATTCCTGTTGAATGAGTGAAAGCTGATCTATCAAGTTTATCAAAGCCAAAGTTTACAGGTGAGATGACAGAGAGCCCTTCCATCAACTGAACTACAGTTTACTATGATTGTCGTTATGCACCAGAACATTTCACTACACCAGATGTACAAATTAACCACAGCTAGAAGCAATTTACAACATGCACTTCATGAAAGGTTGCATAGCTAATCACTGTTGCCCTTTAAAACTGTGCTTTTTCAGTCCAGTCGGTGGATTCTGCCCTTCTGCAAAGCACTGAAGTCAGAAAAGCCCTGTTATGTGTCCTCTGAAGTGTCTCAGAAGAGCAGAACCGTCCAGAGGAGCTCTGTTGGTATAAAATTAGCCCCGTCTTGGTTTATCGTGCTCGTCCGCCTGCAAACATTTCTAATAAAGAGAAAGGTTTCATGCAGTAACTGCTTTCTCTCTGAAACGTCCGCTGTGAGTCCAGACCAGACTCTGTGTCAGGTTCCGCTGGAGAGGAAGACTCTCGGTCGGCGATAGAAAGGACAGGCACTGAGTCGAGTGGGTCTGAGGTTCAGGTGGAGTCTGGAGTGTGAAGACCAGTCGGATCAGGAAATGGGGACAAAGTGAGACGTCTTCGCTCTGCAGGATCTCAGCAGTCTCATATTCGTACGTGGAAGTTACTGTAAAACAAATCACATAATGAGTTTCATCTGTTGAACACAGAGATTCTGCCTGTCCTGTGGGAGACTCTAACCCTGATCACAGCACCTCCACTCAGATCAGCTGGTTTTGCTGCCGTTCCCGGGCCTTTATTCAGCATTGAAAACACAGCAGTGAAAAGTCACTCCTGTCTCAGCCGCTACTTTCTCCACTCCCAGCACAACCAGCGGGCTTCGTTGCAGCTAGTCTGTGACCGGTGGTCCGGTGTGAGATACAGATTTATGGCCACGCCTTTTCTTCCCTCCTGCTAGGTTCGGGTGGAGGAGTGAAACTGCTCATTGATGAATCATCAGCAGAATAATTTTGTGGATTTTATCTCTGAGTGGACTGCAACTGTACGCCGAGTCCTGCCTAAAACACACGCAACTGACCTCAACTGAAAACACCACGATCTGTCTAACTGAACCACAATCTGTCTAATCTCTAGAGAGAAGGGTCTGTCTAATCTCTGGATGGAGACGGGTCTGTCTAATCTCTAGAGAGAGAAGGGTCTGTCTAATCTCTAGATGGAGACGGGTCTGTCTTATCTCTGGAGTGAGAGAGGTCTGTCTAATCTCTGGATGGAGACAGGTCTGTTTGATCTCTGGAGTGAGAGAGGTCTGTCTAATCTCTGAATGGAGACAGGTCTGTTTGATCTCTGGAGGGAGATGGGTCTGTCTTATCTCTAGAGAGAGATGGGTCTGTCTAATCTCTGGAGTGAGAGAGGTCTGTCTAATCTCTGGATGGAGACGGGTCGGTCTGATCTCTGGAGGAGACGGGTCTGTCTAATCTCTAGAGAGAGAAGGGTCTGTCTAATCTCTGGATGGAGACGGGTCTGTCTAATCTCTGGAGTGAGAGAGGTCTCTATAATCTCTGAATGGAGACAGGTCTGTCTGATCTCTGGAGGGAGACGGGTTTGTCTAATCTCTGGATGGAGACGGGTCTGTCTAATCTCTGGATGGAGACAGTGATTTTGGTATTTTGTCCAAGTTTAATTAAGCTCTACACTGCTGCACACGAGAGGATTTACAGATTTTCACTGATGTTAAAACCTTTGATGTTAAAGATGTAACAACAGAATGAACTGATCTTTGATATTTTTTATATAGATTTTAATATTTTAATCATAAGAATACCCACAGCAGAAACTTCGGTCCAGATGAAGGACCACATGTTGCAGAGTGGCGGTTTGTGGGATCTCACGGAATCTCGAATGAGCAAACGTGACTTTGGCGAGAAACAAACATGAACGCAGACTATCGTCATCAGCTGACATCACATGTTTTGTTCTCCAACCCTCAGTTCATCATTTGGCGCCGCCTGTAGTTACAGGTGGTAACTTCAGGTGTGCAGTATGTAATAATCCAGATGTTTGACCACTCTGACATAAAAACACTGATGTGGCTGAGGGATAATCAGAAACGGCGCCGTACCTCAGGAAGTCAGGAGCCTTTGAGATCATGTTCTCAAAGTCGGCGAAGGACAGCTTGTGGTCTCCGTCCAGGTCGGCCTCCTCGATGGCTTTATCGCACACCAGGATGACCTCCTCTGGGGTCAGCTCGCCTTTGGTCAGCTTGTTCAGAGTCTTCTTCAGGTCCTCCTTACAGATAAAGTTGTCCCTGTTGAAGTCTGAACCACAACCAGAAGATTACACATTTCATTACATCCGAGAAGAAGAACAACAACAAACACAGCTGGTGTAAAACCACTCAGCTCTGCGTGGACCATGATCCTGGACCCTGCGGGTAAACCATATCCCCATGCTGGACCATGATATTGAAGACTGCTGAATACTACCCTGCTTCTCTGTCTCAAACCGCGGTAGCTTTCCTGCTTAAAGGATGTTCACCTTCCCAGGTAAACTTTAGCACCTTTTAGCAGCAGCTCTGAGGTTTCTCACCTGAGGAGGACTCTCTCAAACATCTCACCGTAAATCTTGAAGGCGTAGATGATCTTGAGCTCTCTGGGTGAAGTTTCACAGAGGGCAGAAAACATGTCGACAAAGTCGTTGAAGCTCTGGTTCCCCTGTCCGTCCTCAGAGAACGTCTCCACAATTCTGTCTCTGAACGGGTTCTCCTGTCAGGACATTCAGACAGATGAAGTGACTCACTGCTAACCGCTAACTCTAACTGTCACCTCTACCTGTCAAATCTCTACCTGTCACCTCTACCTGTCACCTCCACCTGTCACCTCTCCACCTGTCACCTCTACCTGTCACCTCTACCTGTCACCTCCACCTGTCACCTTAACCTGTCACCTCTCCACCTGTCACCTCTACCTGTCACCTCTACCTGTCACCTCCACCTGTCACCTCTACCTGTCACTTCTACCTGTCAGCTCTCCACCTGTCACCTCTACCTGTCACCTCCACCTGTCAGCTCTACCTGTCACTTCTACCTGTCACTTCTACCTGTCAGCTCTCCACCTGTCACCTCTACCTGTCACCTCTACCTGTCACCTCTACCTGTCAGCTCTCCACCTGTCAGCTCTCCACCTGTCACCTCTACCTGTCACCTCTACCTGTCACCTCTACCTGTCAGCTCTACCTGTCACCTCCACCTGTCAGCTCTCCACCTGTCAGCTCTACCTGTCACCTCTCCACCTGTCACCTCTACCTGTCAGCTCTACCTGTCACCTCTACCTGTCACCTCTACCTGTCACCTCTCCACCTGTCACCTCTCCACCTGTCACCTCTACCTGTCAGCTCTACCTGTCACCTCTACCTGTCACCTCTACCTGTCACCTCTACCTGTCAGCTCTCCACCTATCACCTCTACCTGTCACCTCTACCTGTCACCTCCACCTGTCAGCTCTCCACCTGTCACCTTTACCTGTCACCTCTACCTGTCAGCTTTACTTGTCAGCTCTACCTGTCACCTCTACCTGTCAGCTTTACTTGTCAGCTCTACCTGTCAGCTTTACTTGTCAGCTCTACCTGTCACCTCTACCTGTCACCTCTACCTGTCAGCTCTACCTGTTACCTCTACCTGTCACCTCTACCTGTCACCTCTACCTGTCACATCTACCTGTCAGCTTTACTTGTCACCTCTTCCTGTCAGCTCTACCTGTCAGCTCTCCACCTGTCACCTCTACCTGTCAGCTTTACTTGTCACCTCTACCTGTCAGCTCTCTAACTTCAGCTCTCCACCTGTCACCTCTACTTGTCAGCTCTACCTGTCACCTCTACCTGTCACCTCTACCTGTCACCTCTACTTGTCAGCTCTACCTGTCAGCTCTCTAACTTCAGCTCTCCACCTGTCACCTCTACCTGTCAGCTTTACTTGTCAGCTCTACCTGTCACCTCTACCTGTCAGCTCCACCTGTCACCTCTAACTGTCAGCTCTCCACCTGTCACCTCTACCTGTCAGCTCTACCTGTCAGCTCTCTACCTGTCACCTCTACCGGTCACCTCTACCTGTCAGCTTTACTTGTCAGCTCTACCTGTCACCTCTACCTGTCAGCTCTACCTGTCAGCTCTACCTGTCAGCTCTACCTGTCGCCTCTCTACCTGTCAGCTCTACTTGTCAGCTCTACCTGTCACCTCTACCTGTCAGCTTTACTTGTCAGCTCTACCTGTCACCTCTACCTGTCACCTCTACCTGTCAGCTTTCCACCTGTCAGCTCTCCCTGTCAGCTCTACCTGTCAGCTCTACCTGTCAGCTCTCTACCTGTCACCTCTACCGGTCACCTCTACCTGTCAGCGTTACTTGTCAGCTCTACCTGTCACCTCTACCTGTCAGCTCTCTACCTCTCACCTCTACCGGTCACCTCTACCTGTCAGCTTTACTTGTCAGCTCTCTAAATTCAACTCTCTACCTGTCAGCTCTACCTGTCACCTCTACCTGTCAGCTCTACCTGTAACCTCTACCTGTCAGCTTTACCTGTCAGCTCTACCTGTCAGCTCTCTAACTTCAGCTCTCTACCTGTCACCTCTACCTGTCACCTCTACCTGTCAGCTTTACCTGTCAGCTCTACCTGTCACCTCTACCTGTCACCTCTACCTGTCCCCTCTACCTGTCACCTCTACCTGTCACCTCTACCTGTCAGCTCTACCTGTCAGCTTTACCTGTCAGCTCTACCTGTCAGCTCTACCTGTCCCCCTACCTGTCACCTCTACCTGTCCCCTCTACCTGTCACCTCTACCTGTCAGCTTTATTGTCAGCTCTGTAACTTCAGCTCTCTATATGTCAGCTTTACTTGTCAGCTCTAACTGTCAGCTTTACCTGTCACCTCTACCTGTCAGCTTTACTTGTCAGCTCTACCTGTCAGCTTTACTTGTCAGCTCTACCTGTCAGCTTTACTTGTCAGCTCTAACTGTCAGCTTTACCTGTCACCTCTACCTGTCACCTCTACCTGTCACCTCTACCTGTCAGCTTTACTTGTCAGCTCTACCTTTCACCTCTCTACCTGTCACCTCTACCTGTCAGCTTTACTTGTCAGCTTTACTTGTCAGCTCTACCTGTCACCTCTACCTGTCAGCTTTACTTGTCAGCTCTACCTTTCACCTCTCTACCTGTCACCTCTACCTGTCAGCTTTACTTGTCAGCTCTACCTGTCACCTCTACCTGTCAGCTTTACTTGTCAGCTCTACCTGTCACCTCTACCTGTCAGCTCTCTAACTTCAGCTCTCTATCTGTCACCTCTACCTGTCAGCTCTCTAACTTCAGCTCTCTATCTGTCAGCTCTACCTGTCAGCTCTCTAACTTCAGCTCTCTACCTGTCAGCTTTACTTGTCAGCTCTACCTGTCAGCTCTACCTGTTACCTCTACCTGTCAGCTTTACTTGTCAGCTCTACCTGTCAGCTCTCTAACTTCAGCTCTCTACCTGTCAGCTCTGTAACTTCAGCTCTCTACCTGTCAGCTCTCTAACTTCAGCTCTCTACCTGTCAGCTCTACCTGTCAGCTCTCTAACTTCTGCTCTCTATCTGTCACCTCTACCTGTCAGCTCTACCTGTCACCTCTACCTGTCAGCTTTACTTGTCAGCTCTCTAACTTCAGCTCTCCACCTGTCACCTCTACCTGTCAGCTTTACTTGTCAGCTCTACCTGTCACCTCTACCTGTCAGCTCTACCTGTCAGCTCTCTACGTGTCACCTATACCTGTCACCTCTACCTGTCAGCTTTACTTGTCAGCTCTACCTGTCACCTCTACCTGTCAGCTCTACCTGTCAGCTCTCTACCTGTCACCTCTACCTGTCAGCTCTACCTGTCACCTCTACCTGTCAGCTTTACTTGTCAGCTCTACCTGTCACCTCTACCTGTCAGCTCTCTACCTGTCACACCTACCTGTCAGCTTTACTTGTCAGCTCTACCTGTCACCTCTACCTGTCAGCTCTACCTGTCACCTCTACCTGTCAGCTTTACTTGTCAGCTCTACCTGTCACCTCTACCTGTCAGCTCTCCACCTGTCACCTCTACCTGTCAGCTCTACCTGTCACCTCTACCTGTCAGCTCTCTACCTGTCAGCTTTACTTGTCAGCTCTCTAAATTCAACTCTCTACCTGTCAGCTCTCTAACTTCAGCTCTCTGTCACCTCTACCTGTCAGCTTTACCTGTCAGCTCTACCTGTCAGCTCTCTAACTTCAGCTCTCTATCTGTCACCTCTACCTGTCAGCTCTCTAACTTCAGCTCTCTGTCACCTCTACCTGTCAGCTTTACCTGTCAGCTCTACCTGTCAGCTCTCTAACTTCAGCTCTCTATCTGTCACCTCTACCTGTCAGCTCTACCTGTCACCTCTACCCGTCCCCTCTACCTGTCACCTCTACCTGTCACCTCTACCCGTCCCCTCTACCTGTCACCTCTACCTGTCAGCTTTAATTGTCAGCTCTAACTGTCAGCTTTACCTGTCACCTCTACCTGTCAGCTTTACTTGTCAGCTCTACCTGTCACCTCTACCTGTCACCTCTACCTGTCAACTCTACCTGTCACCTCTACCTGTCACCTCTACCTGTCAACTCTACCTGTCAGCTTTACTTGTCAGCTTTACCTGTCAACTCTACCTGTCAGCTTTACTTGTCAGCTTTACCTGTCACCTCTACCTGTCACCTCTACCTGTCAACTCTACCTGTCACCTCTACCTGTCAGCTTTACTTGTCAGCTTTACCTGTCACCTCTACCTGTCACCTCTACCTGTCAGCTTTACTTGTCAGCTCTACCTGTCAGCTTTACTTGTCAGCTCTACCTGTCACCTCTACCTGTCAACTCTACCTGTCAGCTTGACTTGTCAGCTCTACCTGTCAGCTCTCTAACTTCAGCTCTCTGTCAGCTCTACCTGTCAGCTTTACTTGTCAGCTCTACCTGTCACCTCTCTAACTTCAACTCTCTACCTGTCACCTCTACCTGTCACCTCTACCTGTCAGCTCTCTATCTGTCACCTCTACCTGTCACCTCTACCTGTCAGCTTTACTTGTCAGCTCTACCTGTCAGCTCTCTAACTTCAGCTCTCTATCTGTCAGCTCTACCTGTCAGCTTTACTTGTCAGCTCTACCTGTCACCTCTCTAACTTCAACTCTCTACCTGTCAGCTTTACTTGTCAGCTCTATCTGTCAGCTCTCTAATTTCAGCTCTCTACCTGTCAGCTTTACTTGTCAGCTCTACCTGTCACCTCTCTAACTTCAACTCTCTACCTGTCAGCTCTACCTGTTACCTCTACCTGTCAGCTTTACTTGTCAGCTCTACCTGTCAGCTCTCTAACTTCAGCTCTCTAACTTCAGCTCTCTACCTGTCAGCTCTACCTGTCAGCTCTCTAACTTCAGCTCTCTATCTGTCACCTCTACCTGTCAGCTCTACCTGTCAGCTCTACCTGTCAGCTTTACTTGTCAGCTCTACCTGTCAGCTCTCTAACTTCAGCTCTCTACCTGTCAGCTCTACCTGTCAGCTCTCTAACTTCAGCTCTCTGTCACCTCTACCTGTCAGCTCTACCTGTCAGCTCTACCTGTCACCTCTACCTGTCACCTCTATCTGTCACCTCTACCTGTCAGCTCTCTACCTGTCAGCTCTCTATACCTGTCACCTCTACCTGTCAGCTCTACCTGTCAGCTCTACCTGTCACCTCTACCTGTCAGCTCTACCTGTCAGCTCTACCTGTCAGCTCTACCTGTCACCTCTACCTGTCACCTCTATCTGTCACCTCTACCTGTCAGCTCTCTACCTGTCAGCTCTCTATACCTGTCACCTCTACCTGTCAGCTCTACCTGTCAGCTCTACCTGTCACCTCTACCTGTCAGCTCTACCTGTCAGCTCTACCTGTCACCTCTACCTGTCAGCTCTACCTGTCAGCTCTCCCTGTCAGCTCTACCTGTCACCTCTACCTGTTAGCTCTCTACCTGTTAGCTCTCTACCTGTCAGCTCTCTATCTGTCAGCTTTACTTGTCAGCTCTACCTGTCAGCTCTCTACCTGTCACCTCTACCTGTCAGCTCTACCTGTCAGCTCTACCTGTCACCTCTACCTGTTAGCTCTCTATCTGTCAGCTTTACTTGTCAGCTCTACCTGTCACCTCTACCTGTCACCTCTACCTGTCAGCTTTACTTGTCAGCTCTACCTGTCACCTCTCTACCTGTCAGCTCTACCTGTCAGCTCTTTAACTTCAGCTCTCTATCTGTCAGCTCTACCTGTCACCTCTACCTGTCAGCTTTACTTGTCAGCTCTACCTGTCACCTCTCTACCTGTCAGCTCTCTAACTTCAGCTCTCTATCTGTCACCTCTACCTGTCAGCTTTACTTGTCAGCTCTACCTGTCAGCTTTACTTGTCAGCTCTACCTGTCAGCTCTCTAACTTCAGCTCTCTACCTGTCAGCTCTACCTGTCACCTCTACCTGTCAGCTTTACTTGTCAGCTCTACCTGTCACCTCTCTAACTTCAGCTCTCTACCTGTCACCTCTACCTGTCAGCTTTACTTGTCAGCTCTACCTGTCACCTCTCTAACTTCAGCTCTCTACCTGTCAGCTCTACCTGTCAGCTCTCTACCTGTCAGCTCTACCTGTCACCTCTCTAACTTCAGCTCTCTACCTGTCAGCTCTACCTGTTCCCTCTCTAACTTCAGCTCTCTACCTGTCACCTCTCTAACTTCAGCTCTCTACCTGTCAGCTCTACCTGTTCCCTCTCTAACTTCAGCTCTCTACCTGTCACCTCTCTAACTTCAGCTCTCTACCTGTCAGCTCTACCTGTCACCTCTCTAACTTCAGCTCTCTACCTGTCAGCTCTACCTGTCAGCTCTCTACCTGTCAGCTCTACCTGTCAGCTCTACCTGTCACCTCTACCTGTCAGCTATCTACCTGTCACCTCTACCTGTCAGCTCTACCTGTCAGCTATCTATCTGTCAGCTCTACCTGTCACCTCTACCTGTCAGCTTTACTTGTCAGCTCTACCTGTCAGCTCTCTAACTTCAGCTCTCTACCTGTCACCTCTACCTGTCAGCTTTACTTGTCAGCTCTACCTGTCACCTCTCTACCTGTCACCTCTACCTGTCAGCTCTCTACCTGTCACCTCTACCTGTCACCTCTCTAACTTCAGCTCTTTACCTGTCACCTCTCTAACTTCAGCTCTCTACCTGTCAGCTCTACCTGTCAGCTCTCTACCTGTCAGCTCTACCTGTCACCTCTCTAACTTCAGCTCTCTACCTGTCAGCTCTACCTGTTCCCTCTCTAACTTCAGCTCTCTACCTGTCACCTCTCTAACTTCAGCTCTCTACCTGTCAGCTCTACCTGTTCCCTCTCTAACTTCAGCTCTCTACCTGTCAGCTCTACCTGTTCCCTCTCTAACTTCAGCTCTCTACCTGTCACCTCTCTAACTTCAGCTCTCTACCTGTCAGCTCTACCTGTTCCCTCTCTAACTTCAGCTCTCTACCTGTCACCTCTCTAACTTCAGCTCTCTACCTGTTAGCTCTACCTGTCACCTCTCTAACTTCAGCTCTCTACCTGTCAGCTCTCTACCTGTCAGCTCTACCTGTCACCTCTACCTGTCAGCTATCTACCTGTCACCTCTACCTGTCAGCTCTACCTGTCACCTCTACCTGTCAGCTATCTATCTGTCAGCTCTACCTGTCAGCTCTACCGTTCAGCTTTACCTGTCACCTCTCTAACTTCAGCTCTCTACCTGTCAGCTCTACCTGTCACCTCTCTAACTTCAGCTCTCTACCTGTCAGCTCTACCTGTCAGCTCTACCTGTCCCCTCTCTAACTTCAGCTCTCTACCTGTCACCTCTCTAACTTCAGCTCTCTACCTGTCAGCTCTACCTGTCAGCTCTCTACCTGTCAGCTCTACCTGTCACCTCTCTAACTTCAGCTCTCTACCTGTCAGCTCTACCTGTTCCCTCTCTAACTTCAGCTCTCTACCTGTCACCTCTCTAACTTCAGCTCTCTACCTGTCAGCTCTACCTGTTCCCTCTCTAACTTCAGCTCTCTACCTGTCACCTCTTTAACTTCAGCTCTCTACCTGTCAGCTCTACCTGTCACCTCTCTAACTTCAGGTCTCTACCTGTCAGCTCTACCTGTCAGCTCTCTACCTGTCAGCTCTCTACCTGTCAGCTCTACCTGTCAGCTTTACCTGTCACCTCTCTAACTTCAGCTCTCTACCTGTCAGCTCTACCTGTCACCTCTCTAACTTCAGCTCTCTACCTGTCAGCTCTACCTGTCACCTCTCTAACTTCAGCTCTCTACCTGTCAGCTCTACCTGTCAGCTCTACCTGTCACCTCTACCTGTCACCTCTACCTGTCACCTCTCTAACATCAGCTCTCTACCTGTCACCTCTCTAACTTCAGCTCTCTACCTGTCAGCTCTACCTGTCAGCTCTACCTGTCAGCTCTCTACCTGTCAGCTCTACCTGTCACCTCTCTAACTTCAGCTCTCTACCTGTCAGCTCTACCTGTTCCCTCTCTAACTTCAGCTCTCTACCTGTCACCTCTCTAACTTCAGCTCTCTACCTGTCAGCTCTACCTGTTCCCTCTCTAACTTCAGCTCTCTACCTGTCACCTCTCTAACTTCAGCTCTCTACCTGTCAGCTCTACCTGTCACCTCTCTAACTTCAGCTCTCTACCTGTCAGCTCTACCTGTCAGCTCTCTACCTGTCAGCTCTCTACCTGTCAGCTCTACCTGTCAGCTTTACCTGTCACCTCTCTAACTTCAGCTCTCTACCTGTCAGCTCTACCTGTCACCTCTCTAACTTCAGCTCTCTACCTGTCAGCTCTACCTGTCACCTCTCTAACTTCAGCTCTCTACCTGTCAGCTCTACCTGTCACCTCTACCTGTCAGCTCTACCTGTCAGCTCTACCTGTCACCTCTACCTGTCACCTCTCTAACATCAGCTCTCTACCTGTCACCTCTAACTTCAGCTCTCTACCTGTCAGCTCTACCTGTCAGCTCTACCTGTCAGCTCTCTACCTGTCAGCTCTACCTGTCACCTCTCTAACTTCAGCTCTCTACCTGTCAGCTCTACCTGTTCCCTCTCTAACTTCAGCTCTCTACCTGTCACCTCTCTAACTTCAGCTCTCTACCTGTCAGCTCTACCTGTTCCCTCTCTAACTTCAGCTCTCTACCTGTCACCTCTCTAACTTCAGCTCTCTACCTGTCAGCTCTACCTGTCACCTCTCTAACTCAGCTCTCTACCTGTCAGCTCTACCTGTCAGCTCTCTACCTGTCAGCTCTCTACCTGTCAGCTCTACCTGTCAGCTTTACCTGTCACCTCTCTAACTTCAGCTCTCTACCTGTCAGCTCTACCTGTCACCTCTCTAACTTCAGCTCTCTACCTGTCAGCTCTACCTGTCACCTCTCTAACTTCAGCTCTCTACCTGTCAGCTCTACCTGTCACCTCTACCTGTCAGCTCTACCTGTCACCTCTATCTGTCACCTCTACCTGTCAGCTATCTACCTTCAGCTCCGGCATGCTGACGATGAGCGTCAGAGGAACTCTGATGTCGGGGTTGTTGTAATCCAGCGGCACTAAGTGAGGAGCCAACTCTCGGTACCTGCCATGTAGCCTGCAGAGGACAAGGGACAGAGGACAAAGGGCAGAGGATAAGGGACAGGGGATAGAGGATAGGGGACAGAGGACAGGGCACAGAGGAAAGGAAAAGGACAAGGACAGGGATAAGGGCAGAGGATAGGGACAGGGGACAGAGGACAGTGGACAGAGGACAGTGGACATGGGACAGAGGACAAGAGACAGGGGACAGAGGATAGTGGACAGTGGACAGAGGACAGTGGACAGAGACAGAGGGACAGGGGACAGAGGACAGTGGATAGGGGACAGAGGACAGTGGATAGGGACAGAGGACAGCGGACATGGGCGAAAGACAGGGGACAGGTGTCATACAGAGAGGTAGACAGACAGAGTGTCCCGAGCATAGGTGGAAATCGGGGGGGGGGGGGGGGGGGGGGGGGGGGTCAGGACCTTCCCAATCTGAGGGTCCACCCCCTAAAACCTAATTAAATAATATAATGATATTGACTTAAAATAATTGTGCAAGCTGTAAAACAATACAAACAGTGCAACACCATTAGCTTTAATTAATTAATTAAGTTTAGGAACACTTAGAGTCCCCCTCTCTTCCCTCACAGTGGTTTGGTCCAGTGCTGCTGTCCCCCTTTACTCGCCTGCACACAGTCTGGGAGGAGTCCAGTAAGTAACCGACTACTTTAAGAATCCTCTATACAACTTTATAGGGAAAGCCCATAATGCCAAGATGGCGGTTATCCCGCCCCTCCTGTTAGAAAGCCAATTGTCTGCTTTTAACATCTGAGGCAGGAAACATATTTCAGCCAATCGTGTGGCTCCCCTGACGGAAGGGTCTGCTCTATGTGTAGTAGAAGTATGACCTGCGGGGAAAAACACTTTTCAAACCTTATTTTGGGGCAAAGTCATGAAACTGTCTGCCTGTTCATTTAAAGAGAGACCTGATCCTGTTAGTCTGAGGCCTTACCAAGATGGCTGCAGAGAGGCGAGACTCACCTCTAAGGACTTTGGTTAAACTGTGATCTTCTGTTGGGATTATGATGTTAAGTGGCAGCTCAGCTGCAGCTGAAATATCTGAGTAAGAGACGAGGTAATTTAATAATTATAATATGACCCCGTGTTGAACCTAACTATAGCTTTGTGTTGTTGACCAGATAAACTCACAGAGAAAGAAAAAAGGACAAGAGATAGTTTTTCAGTTACTCTGGAACATCACGTCTCCATGCTGCTTAATAACAGTAAGGTCCCCCAGCTGTTAGATGAATGTGCGCCCCTGGTCCTGGGTGGATGTAATAACCAGCTGCAGGAGTCCTTCTCTGACATTAACGTCAGTCAGCTGACCTGTGGCTCCGCCCCCTCACTCTGCCGTGATGAAGGTGTGATTTCTGAACAACAACTCACCGCAGGACTTCTTTCCTGGTGAAGAAGGTGCAGTCCTGTGGACAGACAGAGAGACAGTGAGAGGACGCAGAGAGGCTGGAGCTCAGCAATCAGCAGCAGGAGAGACGCCCTGCACGCTCTGCTGTCCTGTCGACCCCCGTACACAAAACAGACACACCTTATAAAGCAGGACCCGGTCCCCGTTATTATATGAACCGTGCAGAGTCACCTGATAGGCCTCCAGCTGCTCGTCGGTGAACGTGGTCTGCTTGTTGCCCATCCTGCTCGGCGGACATCACACAGCTGCATCACACTGGAGGCTGCAGCTGCTCTGAGGTCCGTTTACATCCATCCAGGTCCACAGGTTCCGGTCCAGCTGCTGGTCTGACGTCCACACTCCTGGTCCGGGTTTAGCTCCTCTCCGCTGAGGAAAAGGGGATTTTTCACTCCTCAGCGGTGCGGGAGGAGGCGGTGCGGGTACCAGCGCGCTGCTTTCAGGTGCGGCTCGTACAACCCGGCTTTCATGGGGGAAGTGGCAGGCACGTGTCTCTGTTATTTCAAAGTTACTCTGTTATTTTATTGTGACATTTTCCGACTGAGACTTTATTTGTAATCTCACTTTCAGGAAGTCAATGTCACAAAGTCCCGCCCTTCGTATTTTAGCCAATAAATTCTGACTGTTCCTGAAGGCAGCACACACACACACACACACACACACACACACACACACACACACACACAGATTTAATCAGGGCTCTGTGAACTCGTTTGGCTTCAGAATCAGAATCAGAAATACTTTATTGATTGATGAAGTATAAATATACAATATAAAGAAACAATAAAGGAGTGTGGATCTGTACAATATTAAATTATTAACAGAATTGTAATGAAGAACGGTAGTAGTGAATAATAGTAGTAATAATGAGTACTGGTAGAGCTCATGTGGGATGGATTACAAATCCTTAAAAATCCTTAAACAGGGCAGTATAAAGGTTAAAAACTGCAGTATTGGGATCAGAAGAAGAGTTGAGAAAGAAGCTGTGACTCCTCTTCCTCACAGATCAGAGTGACTCCTCTTCCTCACAGAGGATCTTTGTGACTCCCTTCCTCACAGATCAGAGTGACTCCTCTTCCTCACAGAGGATCTTTGTGACTCCTCTTCCTCACAGATCAGAGTGACTCCTCTTCCTCACAGAGGATCTTTGTGACTACTCCTGCTCTCAGATCAGAGTGACTCCTCTTCCTCTTAGAGGATCTTTGTGCCTCCTCTTCCTCACAGATCTTTGTGACTCCTCTTCCTCTCAGAGGATCTTTGTGACTCCTCTTCCTCACAGATCAGAGTGACTCCTCTTCCTCTTAGAGGATCTTTGTGCCTCCTCTTCCTCACAGATCTTTGTGACTCCTCTTCCTCTCAGAGGATCTTTGTACTCCTCTTCCTCACAGATCAGAGTGCCTCCTCTTCCTCACAGAGGATCTTTGTGACTACTCCTGCTCTCAGATCAGAGTGACTCCTCTTCCTCACAGAGGATCTTTGTGACTCCTCTTCATCTTAGATCAGAGTGACTCCTCTTCCTCACAGAGGATCTTGTGACTCCTCTTCCTCTCAGAGGATCTTGTGCCTCCTCTTCCTCACAGATCAGAGTGACTCCTCTTCCTCACAGAGGATCTTGTGACTCCTCTTCATCTTAGATCAGAGTGACTCCTCTTCCTCTTAGAGGATCTTTGTGCCTCCTCTTCCTCACAGATCAGAGTGACTCCTCTTCCTCACAGAGGATCTTTGTGACTCCTCTTCCTCTCAGATCAGAGTAACTCCACTTCCTCTTAGAGGATCTTTGTGCCTCTCTTCCTCACAGATCAGAGTGACTCCTCTTCCTCTTAGAGGATCTTTGTGCCTCCTCTTCCTCACAGATCAGAGTGACTCCTTCCTTACAGAGGATCTTTGTGACTCCTCTTCATCTTAGATCAGAGTGACTCCTCTTCCTCACAGAGGATCTTTGTGACTCCTCTTCCTCACAGATCAGAGTGACTCTCTTCATCTTAGATCAGAGTGACTCTCTTTTCACAGAGGATCTTTGTGACTCCTCTTCATCTTAGATCAGAGTGACTCCTCTTCCTCTTAGAGGATCTTTGTGACTCCTCTTCCTCTCAGATCAGAGTGACTCCTCTTCCTCACAGAGGATCTTTGTGACTCCTCTTCATCTTAGATCAGAGTGACTCCTCTTCCTCTTAGAGGATCTTTGTGACTCCTCTTCCTCACAGATCAGAGTGACTCCTCTTCCTCACAGAGGATCTTTGTGACTCCTCTTCCTCTTAGAGGATCTTTGTGCCTCCTCTTCCTCACAGATCTTTGTGACTCCTCTTCCTCTCAGAGGATCTTTGTAACTCCTCTTCCTCACAGATCAGAGTGACTCCTCTTCCTCTTAGAGGATCTTTGTGCCTCCTCTTCCTCACAGATCTTTGTGACTCCTCTTCCTCTCAGAGGATCTTTGTAACTCCTCTTCCTCACAGATCAGAGTGCCTCCTCTTCCTCACAGAGGATCTTTGTGACTACTCCTGCTCTCAGATCAGAGTGACTCCTCTTCCTCACAGAGGATCTTTGTGACTCCTCTTCATCTTAGATCAGAGTGACTCCTCTTCCTCACAGAGGATCTTTGTGACTCCTCTTCCTCTCAGAGGATCTTTGTGCCTCCTCTTCCTCACAGATCAGAGTGACTCCTCTTCCTCACAGAGGATCTTTGTGACTCCTCTTCAGCTTAGATCAGAGTGACTCCTCTTCCTCTTAGAGGATCTTTGTGCCTCCTCTTCCTCACAGATCAGAGTGATTCCTCTTCCTCACAGAGGATCTTTGTGACTCCTCTTCCTCTCAGATCAGAGTAACTCCACTTCCTCTTAGAGGATCTTTGTGCCTCCTCTTCCTCACAGATCAGAGTGACTCCTCTTCCTCTTAGAGGATCTTTGTGCCTCCTCTTCCTCACAGATCAGAGTGACTCCTCTTCCTTACAGAGGATCTTTGTGACTCCTCTTCATCTTAGATCAGAGTGACTCCTCTTCCTCACAGAGGATCTTTGTGACTCCTCTTCCTCACAGATCAGAGTGACTCCTCTTCATCTTAGATCAGAGTGACTCCTCTTTCTCACAGAGGATCTTTGTGACTCCTCTTCATCTTAGATCAGAGTGACTCCTCTTCCTCTTAGAGGATCTTTGTGACTCCTCTTCCTCTCAGATCAGAGTGACTCCTCTTCCTCACAGAGGATCTTTGTGACTCCTCTTCATCTTAGATCAGAGTGACTCCTCTTCCTCTTAGAGGATCTTTGTGACTCCTCTTCCTCACAGATCAGAGTGACTCCTCTTCCTCACAGAGGATCTTTGTGACTCCTCTTCCTCTCAGATCAGAGTGACTCATCTTCCTCACAGAGGATCTTTGTGACTCCTCTTCATCTTAGATCAGAGTGACTCCTCTTCCTCTTAGAGGATCTTTGTGCCTCCTCTTCCTCACAGATCAGAGTGACTCCTCTTCCTCTTAGAGGATCTTTGTGCCTCCTCTTCCTCACAGATCAGAGTGACTCCTCTTCCTTACAGAGGATCTTTGTGACTCCTCTTCATCTTAGATCAGAGTGACTCTCTTCCTCACAGAGGATCTTTGTGACTCCTCTTCCTCTCAGATCAGAGTGACTCCTCTTCCTCACAGAGGATCTTTGTGACTCCTCTTCCTCACAGATCAGAGTGACTCCTCTTCCTTACAGAGGATCTTTGTGACTCCTCTTCATCTTAGATCAGAGTGACTCCTCTTCCTCTTAGAGGATCTTTGTGACTCCTCTTCCTCTCAGATCAGAGTGACTCCTCTTCCTCACAGAGGATCTTTGTGACTCCTCTTCCTCACAGATCAGAGTGACTCCTCTTCCTTACAGAGGATCTTTGTGACTCCTCTTCATCTTAGATCAGAGTGACTCCTCTTCCTCTTAGAGGATCTTTGTGACTCCTCTTCCTCTCAGATCAGAGTGACTCCTCTTCCTCACAGAGGATCTTTGTGACTCCTCTTCCTCACAGATCAGAGTGACTCCTCTTCCTCACAGAGGATCTTTGTGACTCCTCTTCCTCACAGATCAGAGTGACTCCTCTTCCTCACAGATCAGAGTGACTCCTCTTCCTCACAGACGATCTTTGTGACTCCTCTTCATCTTAGATCAGAGTGACTCCTCTTCCTCTTAGAGGATCTTTGTGCCTCCTCTTCCTCACAGATCAGAGTGACTCCTCTTCATCTTAGATCAGAGTGACTCCTCTTCCTCACAGAGGATCTTTGTGACTCCTCTTCATCTTAGATCAGAGTGACTCCTCTTCCTCACAGAGGATCTTTGTGACTCCTCTTCCTCACAGATCAGAGTGACTCCTCTTCCTCACAGACGATCTTTGTGACTCCTCTTCCTCACAGATCAGAGTGACTCCTCTTCCTCACAGACGATCTTTGTGACTCCTCTTCATCTTAGATCAGAGTGACTCCTCTTCCTCACAGAGGATCTTTGTGCCTCCTCTTCCTCACAGATCAGAGTGACTCCTCTTCCTCACAGAGGATCTTTGTGCCTCCTCTTCATCACAGATCAGAGTGACTCCTCTTCCTCACAGAGGATCTTTGTGACTCCTCTTCCTCACAGATCAGAGTGACTCCTCTTCCTCACAGAGGATCTTTGTGACTCCTCTTCATCTTAGATCAGAGTGACTCCTCTTCCTCACAGAGGATCTTTGTGCCTCCTCTTCCTCACAGATCAGAGTGACTCCTCTTCCTCACAGAGGATCTTTGTGCCTCCTCTTCCTCACAGATCAGAGTGACTCCTCTTCCTTACAGAGGATCTTTGTGACTCCTCTTCCTCACAGATCAGAGTGACTCCTCTTCCTCACAGAGGATCTTTGTGACTCCTCTTCCTCACAGATCAGAGTGACTCCTCTTCATCTTAGATCAGAGTGACTCCTCTTCCTCACAGAGGATCTTTGTGACTCCTCTTCATCTTAGATCAGAGTGACTCCTCTTCCTCACAGAGGATCTTTGTGACTCCTCTTCCTCTCAGATCAGAGTGACTCCTCTTCCTCACAGAGGATCTTTGTGACTCCTCTTCCTCACAGATCAGAGTGACTCCTCTTCCTCACAGAGGATCTTTGTGACTCCTCTTCCTCTTAGAGGATCTTTGTGCCTCCTCTTCCTCACAGATCTTTGTGACTCCTCTTCCTCTCAGAGGATCTTTGTGACTCCTCTTCCTCACAGATCAGAGTGACTCCTCTTCCTCACAGAGGATCTTTGTGACTCCTCTTCCTCACAGATCAGAGTGACTCCTCTTCCTCACAGAGGATCTTTGTGACTCCTCTTCATCTTAGATCAGAGTGACTCCTCTTCCTCACAGAGGATCTTTGTGACTACTCCTGCTCTCAGATCAGAGTGACTCCTCTTCCTCATAGAGGATCTTTGTGACTACTCCTGCTCTCAGATCAGAGTGACTCCTCTTCCTCACAGAGGATCTTTGTGACTCCTCTTCATCTTAGATCAGAGTGACAGCTCTTCCTCACAGAGGATCTTTGTGACTCCTCTTCCTCTCAGATCAGAGTGACTCCTCTTCCTTACAGAGGATCTTTGTGACTCCTCTTCATCTTAGATCAGAGTGACAGCTCTTCCTCACAGAGGATCTTTGTGACTCCTCTTCCTCACAGATCAGAGTGACTCCTCTTCATCTTAGATCAGAGTGACTCCTCTTCCTCACAGAGGATCTTTGTGACTCCTCTTCATCTTAGATCAGAGTGACAGCTCTTCCTCACAGAGGATCTTTGTGACTCCTCTTCCTCTCAGATCAGAGTGACTCCTCTTCCTCACAGAGGATCTTTGTGACTCCTCTTCCTCACAGATCAGAGTGACTCCTCTTCATCTTAGATCAGAGTGACTCCTCTTCCTCACAGAGGATCTTTGTGACTCCTCTTCATCTTAGATCAGAGTGACTCCTCTTCCTCACAGAGGATCTTTGTGACTACTCCTGCTCTCAGATCAGAGTGACTCCTCTTCCTCACAGAGGATCTTTGTGACTCCTCTTCATCTTAGATCAGAGTGACAGCTCTTCCTCACAGAGGATCTTTGTGACTCCTCTTCCTCACAGATCAGAGTGACTCCTCTTCATCTTAGATCAGAGTGACTCCTCTTCCTCACAGAGGATCTTTGTGACTCCTCTTCATCTTAGATCAGAGTGACAGCTCTTCCTCACAGAGGATCTTTGTGACTCCTCTTCCTCTCAGATCAGAGTGACTCCTCTTCCTCACAGAGGATCTTTGTGACTCCTCTTCCTCACAGATCAGAGTGACTCCTCTTCATCTTAGATCAGAGTGACTCCTCTTCCTCACAGAGGATCTTTGTGACTCCTCTTCATCTTAGATCAGAGTGACTCCTCTTCCTCACAGAGGATCTTTGTGACTACTCCTGCTCTCAGATCAGAGTGACTCCTCTTCCTCACAGAGGATCTTTGTGACTACTCCTGCTCTCAGATCAGAGTGACTCCTCTTCCTCACAGAGGATCTTTGTGACTCCTCTTCATCTTAGATCAGAGTGACAGCTCTTCCTCACAGAGGATCTTTGTGACTCCTCTTCCTCACAGATCAGAGTGACTCCTCTTCATCTTAGATCAGAGTGACTCCTCTTCCTCACAGAGGATCTTTGTGACTCCTCTTCATCTTAGATCAGAGTGACAGCTCTTCCTCACAGAGGATCTTTGTGACTCCTCTTCCTCTCAGATCAGAGTGACTCCTCTTCCTCACAGAGGATCTTTGTGACTCCTCTTCCTCACAGATCAGAGTGACTCCTCTTCATCTTAGATCAGAGTGACTCCTCTTCCTCACAGAGGATCTTTGTGACTCCTCTTCATCTTAGATCAGAGTGACTCCTCTTCCTCACAGAGGATCTTTGTGACTACTCCTGCTCTCAGATCAGAGTGACTCCTCTTCCTCACAGAGGATCTTTGTGACTACTCCTGCTCTCAGATCAGAGTGACTCCTCTTCCTCACAGAGGATCTTTGTGACTCCTCTTCCGCAGCAGAATGGCAGGCAGCGCGTGGAGGTCAATGGTAAGATATAGCTGATTTATAACGAACAGAGAACCCTGAGGAGGAGTCAAACAGTCTGGTTCTGTGGGTTCTTTGTGAGCGGACGTGTCGGCTGTTCTGTTGTTTTGTTGTGCGGGTTCGAGTCTCTGAAAGCGGCTTTAACCGCTGTCGTTAGCTCGTTAGCATATCAGCTAACTCCTGCGTGTCCTTCAACGTGATGAGAGATGCAGGAGCTAGCAGAGCTAGCAGAGCTCACTGTTGTTGTTCACCGGGTCTGTCACGACTTTCTCCGCATGTTCACTAACACCACCGGGAAACTACAAACTGTCACCGCCGGCCGAGGCTCCGGTGAGGCGGCCGAGACTCCTGTAGAGAATCTGCTAATTTAAGGTTCCTTCGCACTTTGGGCAAAATCCAAACCGCGTAGAAAAGAAAAGAAGAGTTGAGAAAGAAGCTGTGTTCCCACTGTTAAATTCGGCTAACATGAAATCCTCCGTAGAGCTCTGAAGTTTTGTCCAAATACACACAAAATGAGGAAACAAGACAACATGTCCCTCCTGTGGGACAGGACGGACACAGAAAGATGAAGATAAACAGGGGAAACGTTAACATACGTGTTTTCTTCCCGATACTACTGGAATTAACATCAGACCTTTCTCTGAATCCGTGATGGTGAAACCGGTTAGTCACTAAAAGTTCACTGGAAGTGAATAACATGAAGACTTTGTTGGTTTATTCTAATAATAATTTATGATAATCACCGTTTCTATCGACCTGCTGTTCATCGATAACAAAGAACCCTGAAACTAACGAATACCTGTGCAGACAGCTTTTAGTGAAACACAGGAAGTGAAAGCGTTTGTGGTTAAAGTGACCTTCATGTCTCCTCAGCTGACCCAGGTGGTGGTGGGGGCCCTCAGGAGACCCGCTCTGTCTTCAGCTGCCTTTTCCAGAGGGGTGAGTAGTTCAGGGTCCAACCGGACACCAGCCTGCTGTGACACACACACACACACACACACACACACACACACGCACAGTGAACCCCAGGTTGCTCCTGAAGGTGTGGTCAGAGTGTGATTGGGTGGTGATGGAGCAGTGGATAAGACGTGCCTTTGGTGTGAGAGACCCTGGTTCAATCCCCCACTGTGACCCATCCACCAGTGTGTCCCTGATCAAGACACTTAAAGGCGTGCGACCTCTGATAAATCTGCGTGATATGATCTGCTGATATGAGCCAACTGCAGATAAATCAATACCTGATTAATTAATGATTAGAAAAGAGGTTGATGCTTCAGTCACGTTGGGAGTGTTGTTGTTGCATAGTTTGTCCACCAGGAGGCGCTCAGCAACAGACCCACCTCAGCTGATCAGCTGTTGATTATTTTAGGAGTCACTGAATTTTCTTGGTGAAACGTTTTTATAACGATCAACAGATTATTTTAAGCTGTCGTGTTTTCTCGCTGAGGTCAGAACGACATGAACTCGCGTTCAAAAATCTAATGGCCGATAAATCAGATTTTTTTTTAATCAGCCGCCACGGCGAGTCTCTCACGCCGCTGTCTCTCTGTCTGCAGATGCAGACCGTCACTCTGATTCCTGGAGACGGGATCGGGCCGGAGATCTCCACGGCGGTCATGAAGATCTTTGAAGCGGCCAAAGTGAGTGTTCTGAAGAAGCGGCGGACCTGGTGAGTTTCAGAAGCTTTTCAACGTGTTCTTTTGACCCGCAGGCTCCAATCAGGTGGGAGGAGAGGAACGTGACGGCCATCAAGGGACCCGGCGGCAGATGGATGATCCCTCCGGACGCCAAAGAGTCCATGGACCAGAACAAGATCGGACTGAAAGGTCTGGTGAGGCTCAGAGCTGCGCTTCAGATTCAGTTTTCTGTGAGTGCCCCCTAAACGTTGTGTCCTCCAGGACCCCTGAAGACGCCCATCGCCGCAGGTCACCCCTCCATGAACCTGCTCCTGAGGAAGACCTTCGACCTTTACGCCAACGTGCGACCCTGCATCTCCATCGAGGGCTACAAGACCCCGTACACCGACGTCAACCTGGTGACCATCCGAGAGAACACGGAGGGCGAGTACAGCGGCATCGAACACGTGGTGAGTGTTCAGGACGCAGAGACGGGTTCAAACCGGACTCACCTGTGACCTGCTGCACCGTGACGCAGCCGCGGCGACGTTAGCGAACGTGTTCTCGCAGAGGGCTCGACAGGCCGTTTATAAAAAGCTAACGCTACGTTCAGCCGCCGTCTCCTGCCGGACGGCGAGCGTTGCTTCGTGCACGCCGCCTGAAGGTGAACACACTTCACTACAGGTTACAAAAAGGCAAATACTGGAGAGCTCCTGCTGCTCGATCTTTACTGGCATCAAGAGTTTATTCTGACCAGAAAGTTATCGTTTTTAGTTTGAGGATGTTGCGTCACTTTAAATGTTGCTACGCAAGGAATTGTGGGACGGCGTCACCTCCTTTCCTTTAGTGAAGGATGTTCCGGTGTTCCTACGCAGAAGGAGGTGAGGAAGCACTGAAGCACCACGAAGACAAAAACACGTTTAGAGCCTCCTCCACCTGCTGCTCCGAGGCAGAGTCCAGATCCAGGACTCACCAGGTGTGACACTGAGATCAGGTGACTGTGAAGGCTGCAGCATTTATTACTCACCAGACCGCTCAGTGACCCTGAAGCTCTCGGTCTTTAGCCCAGCTATTCCAGAACAGTTTAAATTCTGACCTTCTGTCGTTCCCCAACACGCTGATAAATGACTGTAAACAGGAAATGTTTCCATCTGAATCGCAGCACAAACAGAAAAACGGCTCAAACATCTTCAGTGTAAAACGAAAGTTTAAAAAGTGCTGACAAACTGAAAATACTTGATGACTCAACTGTGCGCTGTTATCAGATACTCGGATAGAAATGTAACTACGCGTCACGGCGACTCAGACCACATCATTTCCTCTGAGCTCACAGGAAGCGCTCAGTGCTCTGAAGCCAGTTTCACTGGCGACCAAACCAGCAGCTGTAACACGATGGATACTTTCTTTAGAGCGCCAGAACAGCCGCGTCAGTTTGATCCATTCAGTCCATAACATTTGGAAAATGGAGCGCACGGTTATTATTTTATCAACATTCAAGTGAGCGCAGGGCTGAAGGGGGAGCGAGCTGGCTCACCGGAAAAGGTCGACAAAGTGGGCGCTATAACGCCACCAACGCCAGCTCGTGCTTCGGAATCACAGACACCAAACTAAGAGCACAGAGTTTCTCTAAACACCAACTGTTTTTATTTTCCCCTCCTGATTATTGTAATTCTGGGCGACGGCAGCTTCATCTGCAGTTTAGCAAAAAGAAAACCTGATCGGATCCGACAAAAGTTCTTAATTTGTTTGTAGGAACGTGTTGAGGTCAAACCTTTTGTTTTGTCTTTGAAAAGTTAAAAGATGAATCAACTTTTTTCATAAATGAGCAGATGAAACCGTTCAAGCTGAAGATGAGTTTCAGCCGGACTCTTGTGAGTGAAACACGGTGGACCGACCCAGACCCCGAATCCAGCCCGGGAGTCTCTCGGCTGACTTCCTGTGGTCGTTCTGTTCTGAAATTCCGGTCTCGTCGTTGTAGATCGTGGACGGCGTTGTTCAGAGCATCAAACTGATCACAGAGGACGCCAGCAGACGCATCGCAGAGTACGCCTTCGAGTACGCCAGGAACAACCAAAGAACCAGCGTGACGGCCGTCCACAAGGCCAACATCATGTGAGTATGAACCCAGCAGGACGATGACGGGTTAACGGGTTGGCGACTGGATCGGTAACTCTCTCTCTCTCTCTCTCTCTCTCTGTCCGTCCAGGCGGATGTCAGACGGGCTGTTCCTCAGAAAGTGTCGCGAGGTGGCCGAGAACTTCAAAGACATCAAGTTCACAGAGATGTACCTGGACACCGTTTGTCTCAACGTGAGTCTGAGAGTCCTGACCCTGCCGGTGAAGTCACATAAACATGCTCTCTAGTTTAAAATGCGAACTCTGGTTCTGACCTGATGCTTCGGGCTTTCAGATGGTTCAGGATCCGACCCAGTTCGACGTGCTGGTCATGCCCAACCTGTACGGAGACATCCTCAGGTCAGTCCGTCCTCCTGCACAGCGTTTGTCTTCATGTTCTGCTCTGAGGGTTCAGTGTTGACTCCATGTCTCGAACTGTTGCAGCGATCTGTGCGCCGGTCTGATCGGAGGCCTCGGAGTCACTCCCAGCGGGAACATCGGCGCCAACGGAGTCGCCATCTTTGAATCGGTTTGTTTCTCCTTTTTTTTTTTTTTTTTTTTATTTTTTTTTATTTCAGTTCGTTTCAGCTCTGCAACAAACTTTAATAATCAACATGTTTCTTTCTTCCTGTGAATGAAAAGATGATTAAAGATTTAGAAGAAAAGTAAATTCAGCAGCCTGAACAGAATCTGCTCCTCCTGCAGGTCCACGGCACCGCCCCCGACATCGCCGGCCTGGACATGGCGAACCCCACCGCCCTGCTGCTCAGCGCTGTCATGATGCTGCGCCACATGGGTCTCCATGACTACGGCAACAAGATCCAGACGGCCTGTTTCGACACCATCAGAGACAAGAAGGTGAGACTCTGAGGCTCCTGAAGTAGAAACAGGCGTTTGGGTCACTGACCGTCCTGCGTCTCTACGCTAAACTGTAATCCAAGACGCCACGGCAGCTTCCTGCACGCCGCGCGCTCATCAGAGGCTTATTCAGAAAGCAGAGAGGTCCGTGACTCATAGGGGGCAGTCGAGTCAATGAGGCCTGGACCGGGTTCGGTTCAGACCCAAGAGAAGACTGTGAATGTGTCTCTGAGGAGTCTGAGTGGCCCGGTGTCCTCGGATCAGGATCAGGTTTAATGCCAGGAGGTTTTCAACAGACAAAGAATTTGCTTTGGTATTTTGGTCCCAATGAACGTAGAAAGAAAAGTTCTGCAGAGGTCTGGAGTCCTTGCTGCTCCTTAAAAAGTCTGGAAAGGTCTTCAAATTAAATCAGGGCACTTAAGGTATTAAATTTTCCGATGGTGCGTTCAAGGCTGGTGGGAATATTTTCTCACACGGTGGCCTAACACCGTAGTGTTAGACGATGTTTGATATAAGTTTTATGTTCCGTTATCCCACGGGTTCTGAAATGCTCCAGCGGTACGCAGCGGCTACCTGTGGGGCTATGCTAATGCATCGTTAGCACGTAGCAGACCTGAAAGTTCTGACTCCCTCACATCGTCTCTGTAGTTTAGTGTCACCGCCAGAGACGCAGAGAGCAGAGTCAGTGCGGCGCGTTCGCTGTGTTCCCTGGAAGTTATTATCCTGTCCTAGCAATTATCTTCCTATTAAAGTATCGTTTGGGAATTCTGCTGAACAATGAATCAAAATAACCAACTGCTGCAGTGACATGTGATCTACAACATGTGAGGTTGTAACCATGGAAACGGCGTTGTTTGACGAGGCGTGTTTGTACCTCAGGTGCTGACGAAGGACCTGGGAGGAAACTCCAAGTGTTCGGAGTTTACAGCTGACATCTGCCGTCGCATCCAGGATATGGACTGAAACTGAGGGAGCTGCTCCGCCACCGGCGCCGCCACAGAGCCACGCCCACCCCCCCCCCCCCCTCCACTGCAGACCGGTTGGAGCTGCAGGGACACGGTCTCCTGAGATCCTCTGAGTTTTCTTTCTACTGTATTTACATGATGGAAAAGTTGTTGCTGTAATGAGATGATGACAGGTGTGGAGGGGGCGGGGCTTCTGCTGCGGCTGCTACCTGGGTGGTGAACACGACGAAACATTCACAGTAAACATGCGCACAAGTTTTATATGACCAAGATAGAATGCAGATGTCTTCATCAGAATAATCTGTTGTAACTGAAATGCCTTCTTATTTATTGTTTCCTGTTACCGTCTTCAGAAATCTGTGACGAGAACGCTGCTTCACTGACGGGCAGCTGCTCTGTCTTCTTACTGAACGCTTTAGCACATTCAGTCATTAAAAAAGGGCTTTCAAAGGACCAACCTGCATTTACGTCTTTTTAAAACTCTTTAAAACCACAGAGATCCCCGATTGGCAGCCCACCACTGTGGACACGCCTCCCTCTGGATGACGTCAGGGCACCACGCCCCCTGCTTCCTGGGCGCGACAAGCTGTCATAGACAGACCAGAAGACCCTGCATTTTCACCTTCAAAGTAAAAGCGTATCATCTGGCCTGTTCTGAGCTCAGAATCGACAGGAAGTCAGAATTTTTGCTATAAAAGCAAGTGAGCAAACATTTCAACCCTCACCTGATATCATAAGTATAGACATTACTTACTGTGTACTAAGGGTTTGCTGTATCATTGCTTTATCATCAGACTCGGGTCACTTTACATGTTGGGACATCATACTTTATTTATACCAGATTAAGGTGATGAATATAATAATGAAAAGTGTGAAAATAACAAATATAAGCAATAATATAATATGTAGTTAAATATATTAAGTAATAAATTAACCAAACACAGAAATTTACCAAAACCAAACCATTGAATAATTAATATATGTCAAATAATTAAAAGCCAAATCTCTACTAACCAACATTATAAATAATGGAGCAACATGGAGATAATGGTTGAGTATTTATTTTGGCAGTACAAGAGGCACATACAACTTTAAATGGCTGTATTTTGTATTTATTTAATAATAATACATTTCATTTGTAATGCACTTTATATTTACGCAAATCCCAAAGTGCTACATGATAAAACAGGTAAGTGTTAAAAATTTTTTTTTAAAAACAGTCGTTTTTTCTTTTCTAAATACTAAACGTATTTCCCACTCCTACCTGGACCTCCACACCCCGGGTTTACACCCTAACCTGATCTGGATCCAGGTGATGAACCAACAGATCTGGCCTCTGTGTTCACACCTGCTTTATTTGATCTGTTCTTGTTCTCCTCACTGAGATCGGATCCATCGGCAAAACCTGCATGTGAGTAACGTGAAGTAGCGCTGAGTTCCCCCCAGACTCCCTTTAAAAATCCCATCGTTTAGCGAGTTGTTGAGTTAGAGGAAACTGTACAAACTCTGTGAAACGCAGTCTACGACAGATTTTTAATTATGTGTCGTCTCTTGTAAATTCGGCCGATGCAACACGTGAAGTTAGTCCCTGCTTTGTGTAAATAATGTTGAGTCTTGGTTCAGTTTCACAGCTGGACTTGTAGTAACGTTTCCAGGGCTGCAGGAGAGGACACAGTAAAGTTGGGCTGGTAGTTTACTCTTTGTCCTGATGAGGGAAGGGTGGAGTAGGACTCGCTCTTAAACATTATATTGTTTGGAAAAGGTCAGACAGCCTTTTACTTCCTCCAGGACCTCTGGTTATTATGGAGGAGGGTCCATCTGCATTTCCCCATTCAGTCGGGGAGGAAACCTCTCCGGGGAGGGTCAGGATAAAACAAATAGAGCAAATAAGTAAAAAATGAGACGTGTTACATTAATTACTGGGTGTAATTAGAGCTACAATCAATCGATTAATTGATTATTGAAGTAGTTGTTCGAGCTGTAGTTTTCAGAGGAAGCAGTTTGTTATACTTGTTGAGGCTGTATTGCTGATCATAGACACGCAGAAATTGGTAGGAACAGGTAGAATCTGGAGAATAAAGTTGGTGCGATAAAGAAACCAGCGGAGGAGTTGCTTAGTGTTTTATTCTGAAAGGCCGCACCGGAAGTGTGGTGCGGTGTATTCTGGGTAGCTTTGAGCTGGCTCGTTTCCTGCTTCCTCTCGGTCCCGTTTCAGTGGAACCCAGTCCGGAACCCGCGGCCCCGGTGAACCCAGTGAGCCCAGCAGAGTACCGCAGAGCGCGAGGAGCCCGCAGGCTCCGTTACAGCACCGGGACAGACGGCGGGAAAATGGCGAAGACGTACGACTATCTGTTCAAACTGCTGCTGATCGGGGACAGCGGCGTCGGTAAGACCTGCCTGCTGTTCCGGTTCAGCGAGGACGCCTTCAACACCACCTTCATCTCCACCATCGGTGAGTCCCCTCCCGGTCCCCCGGTCCACCGGAGGCTCCAGCCCCCCAGGTGGACAGGTGTGACACCAAAATGTGTGACCTATCAGATCCTGTGACACAAATGGCAGGTTAAGCGCCAGCGGCTTTGCTGACGATGTGAAGCGGTTTGGTTCTTTTTAGGCACCAAAAGTGACGTTACGGTCAGGAACACATCGTCATTTGGGTGTAGTCACAGAATCTGATGGGTCACACATTCTGGTGTTACACCGGCGGCTAACGGGACGCTCGGTCCCGTTAGCCGCTGAGCAAACGGGAAAGTGAAAGCGTTCGGGAGGGGGGCGGGAACTGTGAGCCACGTGACCTTTGCCCCCCCCCCCCGATCAGTTATATTGATCAGTTCCTCAGTTAAAGAACCGCAGCTGTGTGGATGAAGATGTAACTCAAGTACTCGAGTACAACTCTGAGGTACTTGTACGTCACTACTACAAGGAGATACTGTAGTTTTTACTGCGCTACGTGTATCTGACAGCTATACTCGACAGATTAAAGGAGTTTATAAAATCTGATGTTATGAATGAAACACAGCTGATCGATCAGCCTCTGATGTTTGTTCAGACTCCAAAGTCCAAAACCATGATTTTCACATGTCGAGTTATTTTGCACAAAATGTACAAAACATTATTATTTCTCTGTTTTAGCTGCACATCCAGTAAATTTCTTATACTTTTAGTATTTTACAGGTAAAAGTTAAAACTCTTCATATTGAATCATTTATTATGTGAAAGTTTGATTTCTAGAGCACAAGAGGTGTGGTCATGTGACAAAATGCTCAGTGTGTGAGCTAATTAGCTGCTTTCTTAAAATGACATGTTTCCTGGCAGAGTTTTTAAATATCTGTGTTTTATTTTATCTGTAAATACGTAAAAATAAAGGCTCCGTCACACAAATGAGCGGTTTTCCTTGAATAAATCAATGAAAAAACTAGATTTTGAAGAACCGTTCGGTAAACGTCTGAATGTTTTGATATATTATCACAATAAAACCAATTATGATATGCAAATCAGTGCATATGTAATGAGGAAGTACCTAATTTACATATTACAAATAAAAAAATAGTATGTGGTATTAGTTCTTTTACTGCAGTAAATGATCCCTCAGCGTTGACAAATAATCAGTAAAATAACCGAACACTTTGTTGGCAGCACTGTAAAGATTACACAGTAGGACTTAAAGCCAGAACAGGAAACATCTGGACGGCAGCAGGGAAATACAAAATAAAGCAAAACGAAATATATAAAGGCTGAAAACAGGTGGAGAAGGAGCTCCGATCAGCTGATCGATGGAAGTGATTGTTGTTGATTTGAGTCACTCGTGCACACGTATGGCGTATGTGTGTGTGCCACGTTCTCCGTGACCCTTCACCCAGCCACAGTGCTGAGTGCGCCGCCTCTGTCTTCCTGGTGGAAACAGGAAGTGGGAACTGTCACAGTGACAGAGAGAGGTGTGTGTGTTTCAGGTAAAGCTGCTCTGACGTCATGTGGTCTGATCTAAAGGTTTGATCAGGTTCAGGAGACAGAGGGGGGGACCCTGTTCAGGACAGACGGACAGGAAGTGGATGTGGCGTGCAGCCAGAGGTCATTGACCTGCTCTGCTGCACGTTTCCGTAGCAACCAGCAATAACTGGGTTTCACTTCCTGCTGACGGAGCGAGAGAAGAAAACAGGCGTGGTGGGGGACAGGTTTCTGAACCAGCTGGGACCTGAGATCAGTCAGTTATTAGCGTTAGCAGCCTGGCATTATTTTATACACATGTATGGGGTCCAGACTTCAGTGGAAGCTGGAGCGGTTTGAATCAGGCCGTCCCCGTCACACCGTCAGGCGCATGAGGGCTCTCTGTAGACTCTGCCTGAGGGAATTACCCACAGTTCAACAGGTGACGTCAACTCAGCCTGTGAAGGTTCAGGCTTTAGGGTGGAGACTGGGATTGAGCCCCTGATCCAGGTCTGACAGTACAGGTGTGTCAGTCCTCCTCGCCCACGTTCCTCGGGTAACAGAACCTCACCTATGATCACCTGCTCCGGTCAGACAGAACCTGCAGTTTCTCTTCTGACATCTTATGGCTCAAACTATCAGTCTGATCCAGAACCTGATGCAGGCAGGTCAGTAATGAGACCCAGACCTGCAGCGCTCCTGTTTTGTGTCCCAGTTTTGTGTACTCTGGCTGGTAGAGCCAATCAGCTGATCCGCATCCAGCTGGCCAGACTGGACCAGAGAGGGTCAGGGTGGGGAGGAGATTTACTCAGACCTGGTCCAGCTCCTCGGCCCTCTGGGCAGGAAGCACTTCTCCGCAGCAGGAAGGAGCGTTTGGTCAAATTTGCCTGTTAAAAATGTCTGTGACTTCCTTTTTACCCACCCGGTCAGCTGACAGACACCCAGAGCTGAGAAACAAATGCACCTCAGAGTTTGATTCACCAGCTGGGAGGGGAGACCTGGTTAAGGTCAGACGCAGCCTCTGTTCAGGTCAGACTCCTGTGTGTATGTACCCAGGTATTTACATTGTTTTTAAGGTTTTTAGGTGGTATTTACATTGTTTTTAAGGTTTTTAGGTGGTTTTTAGGATGTATTTAGTTGTTCTAAAAGTATTTAGGTGTTTTTAGGTGGTATTTTGATGTTTTTACGTTTTTTAGGTGGTATATAGGTGTTTTTAGGTGGTATTTTGATGTTTTTAAGGTTTTTAGGTATTTTTAAGGTTTTTAGGTATTTTTAAGGTTTTTAGGTGGTATTTAGGTGTTTTTACAGTTTTTAGGTGTTTTCAAGGTTTTTAGGTGGTATTTAGGTGTTTTTACGGTTTTTTAGGTGGTATTTTGGTGTTTTTAGGTGGTATTTAGGTGTTTGTAAGGTTTTCAGGTGGTATTTAGGTGTTTGTAATGTTTTTAGGTGGTTTTAAAAGGTTTTTAGCTGGTATTTAGGTGTTTTTAGGTGGTATTTAGGTGTTTTTAAAGGTCTTTAGGTGTTTTTAGGTGGTATTTAGGTGGTATATAGGTAGTATTTAGGTGTTTTTAAGGTTTTCAGGTGGTATTTAGGTGTTTTTAAAGGTTTTTAGATGGTATAGGTGGTATATAGGTGGTATTTAGGTGTTTTTAGGTGGTATTAGGTGTTTTTAGGTGGTATAGTGTTTTTAGGTGGTATTTAGGTGTTTTTAGGATGTTTTTAGGTGGTATCTTGATGTTTTACGGTTTTTAGGTGGTATTTAGGTGTTTTTAGGTGGTATATAGGTGTTTTTAGGTGGTATTTAGGTGTTTTTACGGTTTTTAGGTGGTATTTAGGTGTTTTTAGGTGGTATTTAGGTGTTTTTAAGGTTTTTAGGTGGTATTTAGGTGTTTTTAAGGTTTTTAGGTGGTATTTAGGTGGTATTTTGGTGTTTTTAGGTGGTATTTAGGTGTTTTTACAGTTTTTAGGTGTTTTCAAGGTTTTTAGGTGGTATTTAGGTGTTTTTACGGTTTTTAGGTGGTATTTTGGTGTTTTTAGGTGGTATTAAGGTGTTTGTAAGGTTTTCAGGTGGTATTTAGGTGTTTGTAATGTTTTTAGGTGGTATTTAGGTGGTTTTAAAAGGTTTTTAGCTGGTATTTAGGTGTTTTTAGGTGGTATTTAGGTGTTTTTAAAGGTCTTTAGGTGTTTTTAGGTGGTATTTAGGTGTTTTTACGGTTTTTAGGTGGTATTTAGGTGTTTTTAGGTGGTATTTAGGTGTTTTTAAGGTTTTTAGGTCGTATTTTGGTGTTTTTAGGTGGTATTTAGGTGTTTTTAGGATGTATTTAGTTGTTCTAAAGTATTTAGGTGTTTAGAGGTGGTATTTTGATGTTTTACGTTTTTAGGTGGTATATAGGTGTTTTTAGGTGTATTTTGATGTTTTTAAGGTTTTTAGGTATTTTTAAGGTTTTTAGGTGGTATTTAGGTGTTTTTACAGTTTTTAGGTGTTTTCAAGGTTTTTAGGTGGTATTTTTGTGTTTTTAGGTGGTATTTAGGTGTTTGTAAGGTTTTCAGGTGGTATTTAGGTGTTTGTAATGTTTTTAGGTGGTATTTAGGTGGTTTTAAAAGGTTTTTAGCTGGTATTTAGGTGTTTTTAGGTGGTATTTAGGTGGTATATAGGTGGTATTTAGGTGTTTTTAAAGGTTTTTAGGTGGTATTTAGGTGTTTTTAAAGGTTTTTAGGTGTTTTAAGGTTTTTAGATGGTATATAGGTGGTATTTAGGTGGTTTTTAGGTGGTATATAGGTGTTTTTAGGTGGTATTTAGGTGTTTTTAGGATGTTTTTAGGTGGTATCTTGATGTTTTTACGGTTTTTAGGTGGTATTTAGGTGTTTTTAGGTGGTATTTAGGTGTTTTTACGATGTTTTTAGGTGGTATCTTGATGTTTTTAGGTGTTTTTAGGTGGTATTTAGGTGTTTTTTCGGTGGTATTTAGGTGTTTTTACGGTTTTTA